>NC_077238.1:45452292-45791042 GCF_947179165.1 Solanum dulcamara
ATGGGATATGATAAAGATGATAAATCTCTAAGGAGGTGGCAGGCTATCCAATATGAAAATGTACCTGATTATTGCATGTACTGCAAACATCAAGGTCACTTGATACATGCTTGCAATATTCAGAGGAGGGATGAAGAACAGAAAAAAAGAAAAAAAGAGGAAGCTGCTAAAAAGAACAAAGTCAAGGAGGGCATGTTCAATAAGGATCAAGATGAGACACACACCAATGGACCTACAACTGATGATCCTGCTAAGCCACATATTACGGCTTATAATACAAAAGATGAGTTGTGGCAAGTTCAGAGGAAGAAATAATCCAAGGGACAAAGCAAGCCTCAACAAAATAATGTGAGTAGCTCTAGTCTACCACAGAATAACAGGAAAAATGATAAACTCCAACAAAAAATCACAAGGGCGGGTAAGTCTATTAATTTTACTCCTACTTCTAATAATTATGTTGATCTTGTTACACAAGATCAAAACACTAACCAAGAAGCAGGAGAACCTCTCAACCAAAGGAACTCAAGTCTGAAGAGTTCATCAACAATGCAGGAACACACCAAACTCCAAAGACATGGTATTGACTTAGCTCTCCCAAAGACCCATTTCCCCCATATTAAATGCATAGGTATTGTTTTAACAGGTACTACTCAAAGGAGAAATCTAGCAAACAATGAATCAAGGTCCCCAGGTATTGACTTTCTCCTCCCAATCCCCAGGATGCCCCCATTTATTAATGTTGTTGATGCTAAATATGTTGGGGGCCAGGATGGAAAAGTAAAGGAGACACAATCTAAGTTGCAGGAAGGGGAAACCAAAAGAGAAAGGGATATGTCTCATGTTTTGAATGAGAACCAAAATACTGACCCTAGGAGTGACCCTAGAGCTCCTGTAACCACTAAGCATAATGATATGAATGATTCAGCACCTCCTGAAACTGCAGAAGGAAATGATCCTGCACAAGTCTCTACCATATTAACTAACAAAGGTTCTATGGACAAGGACTTGAGGTCTATTGCCAGCACTAGTGGCAAAAAATCTACTGCAAAGAAGAAAAAGATGAGTAAGAAAAGGAGGGATACTATAAAGAAACAAATTGATAAAAAGAACCATGCTGAGAAATGCCAAATTCCTAAGCTCCTTGATAGCATAGCACTACAACAATCAGATCAGGGTTACCAACAATTTATGATTGATGATGATCAAGTAGGTAATGATATCACTCCCCTCCAAGCTCACTACATCCTCACAGCTCCCACACATTCAGCAAGCAACACCCCTAAGACAACTACAGAACACACCAACACTGAAGCTCCTATTGGGGTTGATAAATATGCAGTGTTTGAATCAGAGAATGAAGTGGAGGATAATAATCAGCCAATAAATAATCATGATGAAGATGATGTTGTGAGTGAACAGTTAATCAGAGCTTTTAGCCCCTCCAGGGACAATATATTTTCAGATGAGGTTCAATAGGTGTCTAACTTTCAGGGCCTATCCCCTAGAGGTATACACATGACAGGTTTCAATCCTAAACCAAGCAGCCCTGCTTATTCTTCCCCCATAGGTAGACCAAATACAAGATTATATACCTCCAAAACCTCCCAATGATTAGTACACTCAACTGGAATATGAGGGGTATTAATACCCAAGGTGTCATGGAAAGGATTAAACTCATCAAGAATATCCATCATATTTCCCTTATTGCTATATTGGAGCCTTTTTTAGATAACACTCAATTGCAGTACTTCAGAAACCACCTTAATATGGACTATGCCATTCATAATCCAAATTGTAAAATTTGGATCTTTTGGACTAAGGATGTGGATTGCAGAATTTTGGAGAATGATGAGTAGTTGATCACTTGTGATATCACTCATGTAATGAGCCCTAATCGGTTCATTACTACCTTTGTCTATGCCAAATGTAAGGACCATCTCAGAAGGCCTCTATGGGATAGTTTCCTGTAGCAGTCATCCACTCCTCTTCTTTGGTGTACCCTAGGTGATTTCAATGTTATCACTGACCCTAAAGGAAATCTTGGAGGTGTCATGTATAATATGAGAAAGAGTCTTGAGTTTATTAGCATTATTGAGGCCTGTGGTTTGCAAGACCTTGGCTTCAATGGTCAAAAATACACATAGTGCAATCAGAGGGGCATTATGTTCAGAATTTGGAAGAGGCTAGATAGGGGAATGGTTAATGATAAATGGTTGGAAACCATGCCCCATACTACTATTACTCATCTCCCTTCCGTGGGTTCTGATCACCGTCCCTTGCTTTTGGAAATGATTGATCAACATCACAATCCCATCAAGTACTTCAAATTCTTAAACTGCTGGCCTGAGCAACCTTCCTTTATGGACATTGTTCAGAATTGTTGGAACAGATCTCTAGAGGGTAATCCAATATGGGTCTTTCACTAAAAAATGAAGAGACTTGATACTACTCTTAGTAGTTGGTCCAGAAATCAGTTTGGAGACATCTATGCTAAGGTTAAAGAGTATAAGGAGGAAGTTAGACAAGCTGAAGATAACCTGATCAACATGAATTCCAATGAAAATAGGTCCAAGCTTCATGCCATCAATGTTGAGTACATTAGATACCTGAAAATGGAAGATGCTATTCTCAGACATAAGATTCAGCTATAATGGTTCAAACAAGGTGATATGAACTCTAAATATTTCCATGCTTTGATTAGAGGCAGGAGTAGAAAGTTGTACATTCACAGGATCCAAAATTAGGATGGCTCTTGGGTTCAAGGTAATGCTGAAATTGCTGAAGCAGCTTGTAAGCACTTTCAACAAATATTTACTGGGGAGGAGAAGTACATCCAGCAGTAGGACTTTCAATGTATCTCTCATATGGTTACTGACAAGGACAATGAAGAACTCCAAGCCTTTCCTTCTATAGAGGAACTGAAGACTGTTGTGTTAGCCATGAATCCCAATTCAGTTGCTGGTCTTGATGGGATGAATGGAAATGTTTTCCAAGTGTGCTGGGATATCATCAAAGAAGACCTTAATGTTGTCATTTTCTTTTTTTGTGGACAAACCATGCCTAAGTACTTTACCCATACTTGTTTGGTTCTTCTACCCAAAGTAAACCACCCTACCAAAATCTCTGAATTCAGGCCCATAGGTCTTAGTAATTTTACCAACAAGATCATTTCCAAACTTCTCTATCTAAGACTTGCCCCTATTCTTCCTACCTTCATCTCCTTCAACCAGTCAGGCTTTGTTAAAAATAGGAGCATTTCTGAGAACATCATGCTTGCCCAGGAAATCATCCACCAGATCAAAAATCCTAACATTGGAGGCAATGTTGTGATCAAGCTTGACATGGCCAAAGCCTATGATAGGGTCTTCTCGTCCTACACCAGTCTGGTCTTGAGAAAAATGGGATTTGGTGAAACATTCATAGACATGGCTTGGAGAATTATGTCAGATAATTGGTAATCAGTCATAGTGAATGGCTCAAGGCATGGTTTCTTCCATTCTACTAGGGGTCTTAAACAGGGTGACCCCCTTTTCCCTGCCTTATTAATCTTTGGTGCTGAAGTTCTCTATAGACTCATGAATAAGCTTTATCAACACCATCAATTCTGTATTTTCTATATGGCTCAAAAGGGTCCTCAGATCAATCACCTTAGCTTTGCTGATGATATCATTATTTTTGCTTCTGGTAGAAAGTAGACCCTACAGCTCATCATAGAGACTTTAGGTGCTTATGAAAAGGTCTCTGGACAATTGATCAACAAGCACAAAAGCCATTTCATGTTCCCTTCCAATGCCTTCCATTCTACTATAAAGAAGATCAAGAGTATTACTGGTTTCAACCAAAAGAATAGACCCATAACTTACCTAGGATGTCCTATCTATATTGGTAGGCAAAGGGTTATCTACTACTCAGACCTCATTCCAAAGGTTGTTAATAGGATCACTGGATGGTATGCAAAGATCTTGAGCTATGGAGGAAGAGTTATACTTGTCAAGCATGCCATACAAGCCATTCCAATACACCTTCTTTTAGCTAGTACCCCTCCCTCTCCACCGTCAAACAAATTCAGAGTATCATTGCTATTTTTTTCTAGGGATGGAAGAATGATAAGAGGATGTACCAATGTTCCTCCTAGAAGAACCTGAGCTTCCCTTATAATGAGGGGGGCATAGGGGTTAGACAAATCTCTGATGTGGCTAAATCCTTTCAATACAAGCAATGGTGGATTCTTAGAACCAAGAACACTTTGTGGGGAGAATTCATTAAAGCCAAGTATTGTCAGATGGCTAATATCATCACCAAGAAATGGCATACTGGTCAGTCCCTTACCTGGAAACATCTAATGCACAACAAACACAGCATAGAGCCCCATATTCAATGGCAAATTCTGTCTAGTTCTTGTCTTTTTTGGTGGGACAACTGGTTGGGTGTTGGTCCTTTAGCACACTACTCTTCTAGCAGCTGCAGGTTCAACAATACTCAAGTGTCATCCTTCATCAACAAAGGCCAATGGAATGTTGATCTTATCATTCAAAAAGCCCCTCCACAATTTATTTCTACCATTCTTGCTACCTATATCAACTATCAACCCCTCCAACAAGACCAACCTTGCTGGACTCTTAACAACACTGGGAGTTTAGTTGCTCTACTATTTGGGACCTTATTAGAGACAAAAGGCCCAAGACTAGACTCAAAACTTGTACCTAGTACAAGCTCATCCCCTTCAAATATTCCTTCCTGGTCTGGAGAGCCCTTAAAGGGAAATTTCCCACCAATGAGAAGCTTACCAGATTTAGTAAAGCTCCCTCTCAATGCTATTGATGTTACACTCCTGGCCAAGACACCATTGATCACAACTTTATTGCTGGACCCTTTGCTAATAACATTTGGAAGTTTTTCTCTAATTCTTTGGGCATTAATAAGGAGTACACACCCCTCAGAACCTTATTGATGAGATGGTGGACATCAAAGAATAAGAATCAGGCCCACAAGCTAATCTTACAAGCTACCCCCATCTTCATTTATTGGAACCTTTAGAAAAATAGATGTGCCTCTAAATATGGTGGAAAAATTTCCAATATTGCTAGAGTCAAGTTCTCTATATACAAAGATACTCATAACTTGCTCAACACTGCTTTCCCCTATATTACTTGGCCAACCAGCTGGAAGGAACTGGTCCTTTTGATTGATCAGTGTTCACATGCTATCAAAATCACTCCTGTGAGCTGGATTAAACCACCTGGCCACATGGTCAAATTCAACACTGATGGTAGTGCCTTTGACAACCCTGGCAGCATAGGTGGAGGTGGAATTCTTAGAAATGCTCATTCACATCTCATCTTTGCCTTTGATGTCCCTTTAGGTACAAGTTCAAACAACCAAGCTAAGATTGAAGCTGCTATCTTTGGCCTTTCTTAGTGCCTTCAGCTTGGATACTCCCAAGTAAAGCTGAAAGTGGACTCTAAGCTTCTCATTAGGTGGATGCAACAACAAGAAAAAAAAACCTGGTCCATCAAAGAGCTCCTGGACAAGTTGAATAACATCATCAACTAATTCCAACTCTTCAAATGCAACCATACCTTTAGAGAAGCCAATTCCACTGCTGATGCTTTGTCGAAGCACAGTCATAAATGCACTTCTCCAGAACTTTACTTCACCAATCAGGACCTCCCCAAAGAAGCTAGAGCACACTTAGAACTTGACAAGTTGGGTATGACTAGCTTCAGAAGAAGAAGGCTCAAAAGAATTAAGAAACCTCCCTGAATCTTTTCCTTCTTGTTCTAACTTACCTCTTCAACTTGGTATCACTATGCATAGTAATAACTACTTTGAAGACTTCATAGTTAGGACCTTTGTAAGAGGGGAAGTCTCTCTTATTTATTTCTTTCCTAGAATAACCAACTTACCAGTAGAGGTAAGGAATAGATTAGTTTTTTATTCTGTTCTTCCCTTTTCTAGCTGTGCAGGTACATGCAAACCTGCAACACTTGAAGGCCCAATCCTCTTTCTACCTTGGTCCAGAAGTAGCATGGTGCAACACTTGACTACTTGGAGAACCCAACAACAACATATTCATCATCCAACAAATACAATAACCAACACACCTGCAGCAATATATTGCAAAACTGCAACATCTCAATTATTACTTAGAACTTTTCCTATTTTCCTGATATGCAGGGATGTAGCTTTTGTTTGGAGGTTGCTACTACAGATACACTTCCATGGGACTCCACATAGGATGCTGAAGTTTTCCCCAACAAAATACACTAAGAAGCAGATATACATGAACCAGCAACAACATCAAGAGATGCAACAAGCTTCAGCAACTAATCAGGACATCTCCAAAGCAATCTGGGATCTCTTTTTCATATTGTTAGCTTATGCAATCTTTCTTGTTTTTGTTTGTTTGTTCATGCAGGTCCACTAAGGTATTGATCCAGTACATACGATAAGTGCAAATATGCACATTTGTAGCTCCCAATAAGAAGGCCAGCAGCATCCAACAATAACTCTTTTCAACAACAATCCAAGCAACCTCCAACACACAAGGAACACCTACAAGTTCTTATTTGTATTTTTTTTATCTGTTAGTGCAGGTACATTAAGGAGCTACAACAATTGGTTATGGACTTCCAGCATGTTTCCATACAACAACAAGCTCTTCAATAACTAAAAACCTATAACAACCTCCAGAATTTCAACATCAAGACTTGCAACAACTCAACTAACAGTTTTACAGAGCTACAAAAGATGCAGGTTGCTGGAGCTGAGGTAGATTAGAAAGGATACATCTGCATTTGCAGAGCTACAATACCAACTCCAACCAATAAACTACTCTACTCGTGTATACTATAACCCTTCTATCACTGAGTCCCGGGTCGGGTACGTAGACGTGTGTAGTTCACTGCATTATCCACCGAGTCCCTCACTAAAGGGGGCCGAGTACACTATATGAGGATATAATAATGCAATGACATGAAAAACTCACTGAGTCCCTCACTAGAGGGCCGGGTACTATGTATATATATGGTGATGTGTTGTAATAAGGTGGTGATGGAATCGGGCCTATGATGGTCCTATAGATATATTCACCGGATCACAGATAGGGCCAGCTATATTGTATAATTTGAGCATGCATGTTTTTATGATTCACAGGATACAGGTATAGGTTTCTGATTTGATATTTTATCCCCTACTTCTCTATTTCAAATATACTTCCAGTTGAATTATGTTATGTTTTACATACTCAGTGCATATGTCATATTGACCCCTTTTTTCTAGGTGGGCTATTTTTCATGCCCGCAGGTACAGATACAGGTCTTGGGAGTCCGTCAGTTTAGGATTCCATTCAACACAGCTGGAAGAGGCTCTATTGTATCGGAGCCTAGTATTTGGCACTGGCAGCTGATTTATATAATTATTTCTGTTTCTCTAGGGGTAAGACGGGGGCCCTGTCCCGCCATATGTTGTTGTTAGTATTTTTAGAGGTCTGCAGACATGTATATGTGGGTTGTGTATATCAGTTTGGTTCAGCTGGGTCTATATGATGTATTATACATGTTGTTATGTTATGGCAGTCTTATCGGTTTGCGTGCCCTTTCATAATGTGATGCAAATAAAAAAGGCTACAAGTTTATGAAAATGTTATCACCCAATAGGGTTCTGTTGTATGGTATTATGTTGTTTACAGTTCGGCTTAACCACAACTGACAAATATGCATATGGGGGTTCAGGTCGGACCCCAGTCGCAGCCTACGGGGTTGGATCGTGACACTTAGTACATTCTAACATACTAATGCATACTTTTTGCCTATATTATCTCATAATGTAGGGGTTGAGGTTGAAGATCTTAATCATCCACGTAACTAGTAGGCGTTCCTATTTGAAGGTGTTGTGGTGAGTCCTCATTGACCGAGGACTAGTTTCAAGTTACTTACTAATTTCTTTTCAAAAGACTTTTGCTTATGTTGTGTATTGAGTATGAGCTAAGGACATGTCTTAGACCCCTCCCATACTCATGTTAGAGGCAACTAGTTGGACATATATTTGAGTGTATGTTGTCATAAGACATTTTCAGATTTCTATTCATGTTTTAGACTCTCTTATGATATTTCTGCTTTTATATTTTACCTTATGTATGCTTATGATATGTACAAGAGGCTTGGTTGGAGCCCTTGGGGAATTCGATAACCGTGTTACGACTAATCCCTAATCAAGTCATGACACTACCAAATTCCATAAAAAAAGCTCGTAGCATGTCCTCAAGTACCTGAATAGTCCACTCCAACTGACCATCAGTTTGAGGATGAAATGTTTTGCTCAACTTAATCTTGGTACCCATCTACTCCAGCATAGAACTCTAGAAATGAGAGGTAAACTATGTATCTCTATCAAACACAATAGAAATAGGCACTCTATGCAATCGAACAATCTCACGGATGTAGAACGTAGCCAACTGATCCATATTATGGTCCTCACCGAAATGAAATGAGTCGATTTGGTCAACTGATCCACAATTACCCAAACTAAATCATGCTTACCCAAAGTCAATGGTAACCCCATCACAAAATCCATAGTAATACGCTCCCCTTCTACTTAGGAATGGGTATCCTTTGCATAGGACCACCCGACTTTTGATTTTCATAGTTCACCTGTTGGCAATTTAAACACTAAGCCACAAAATCAAAAATGTATCCCGTCATTCCACACCACCAATAGTGTTGTTTCAAGTCATGAAATATCTTTTCTGCTCTTGGATGACTAGAATACTTGGAACAATGAGCCTTTTCCAATATCATATCCACTCAATCATAAACTTTGGGCACACAAATACGACCGTTAATCCTTAAAACTCCCTCAGGATCAAGGGAGGCTGATTTAGCTTCATCTCTCAACATTTGGTCAAGAATAGTCCTCAACTTGTCATTATCAAACTGATGGGAACGAATCTGATACTTCAAGGTAGACCTATCCTCCTTAAAGGCCAAATTGCTATGAGGTGTAGAAATATCAAGTCAGACCAACTATCTAGCAATTACTGAACCTTCAAAACCAAAGGCCTCTCCTCCTTCTTAAGAAAGGCTAAATTACCTGTGCTAAGTGGTTTCCATCAAGTCATCTACTACCATATTAGCCTTTCCCAGATGATAAAGAATGGTGATGGCATAGTCTTTCAATAGCTACAACTACCTACACTACTTCATGTTCAGATTTGTCTAAGAAAAGATATACTTAAGGTTATGGTGATCTATAAATACCTCACAATGCACACCATAGAGATAGTGTTTCCATAACTTTAAAATAAACACCACCACCGCTAATTCCAAGTCATAGTAGGGTAATTCTTCTCATTCACCTTTAGCTGTTGAGAAGAATAAGCTATAACTCTTCCTTCTACGTCAATACACCACCCATTCTAAATCCCAAAGCATCACAAAATACTCTAAAAGCCACTCCCTCCTTGGGCAATGCTAGAATAGATGATGAAGTCAATAACTCCTTGAGCTTTTGAAAGCTTACCTCACACTCATCTGTCCACTGAAATGCCACAGTCGTTTGAGTTAGCCTAGCCAATGGGCTATAATATAAGAGAAACTTTGAACAAACTAATGATAATAGCCTGCAAGCGCAATAAAGCTCTAAATCTTTGTAACTGGAGTAGGCCTAACCCAATCATGAACTATTACAACCTTAGATGGATTGAACACAATACCGTCCTTGGTCACCACATGACCCAAGAATGCCACGTACTCGAGTCAAAATTCATATTTGGAGAATTTTGCATATAACTTCTCCTCCCTCAATATCTGAAGTATGGCCTTCAAGTGACTAATATGGTTGGCCTCATTTTTGGAATAAACCAAGATATCATCAAAGAATACAATCACAAAGGAGTCCAAATAAGGCAGAAATACCCAGTTCATCGATTCCATAAAAGAAGTCGGGGCATTAGTCATCCCAAAAGACATAACAACAAACTCATAATGACCATAATGAGTCTTGAAAGCGGTCTTCAGGATATCTAATTCTTGAACTCTAAATTGAAGGTAACCCGACCTCATATCGATCTTAGAGAGTATTGATGCACCCTGAAGTTGATCAAATAAATCATCAATTCAAGGAAGAGGATACTTGTTCATGATTATGACTTTGTTCAGTTGTCAATAGTCAATACACTTGCTTATAGTACCGTCCTTCTTCTTCACAAATAAGAACGGTGCACCCCATAGTAACACACTAGGCCGAATAACCCCTTCTTCAATAAATCTTATAAAGGTTCCTTCAACTCCTTCAATTCTATTGAAGTTATCCAATAAGGAGAAATAGAGATGGTATTGGTGCCCAGCTCCAAATCAATCACAAAATTGATATCACGGTCTGGAGGAACACCCGAAAATTCTATAAGAAATACATCCATAAACTCTCTCACCACACTCGTGGTCTCTAAAGAAGATGAATCCTTAGTAAGATCACGTACATAATCCAAATAAGAGAAGCAACCTTTATCCATCATACGAAAAGCATGAATATAATATATTTCACACTTTTTAGGAACAAACTCGGATTACCTTTCTATACTAAACAAGACAAACCTAGAAAAGCTAAGGTCACAGTCTTGGCATAACAATCTAGGATCATGTGATAGGGAGATAGCCAATCCATACCTAATATCACATCAAAATCAAACATATCTAATAAAATCAAGTATGCTCAGATTTCTCTACCCAAGAATATCAGCACATACCCTCGATATACCTGATCCACCACTAAAGATTCACCTACCAGGGTAGAAATAGTAATAGGCACAATAAGAGGCTCACATACATAACCAATACCTACATTAAAATAAGTAGACACATAAGAGTAGATATACCCTAAATTAAATAATATTGAATAAAACGATGGCAAACTGGGACGATACCTGTAATCACTACATCAGATGCCTCTACCTCAGATCTACCCCGTATAGCATAGCATAGTTTATAGTCGCCACTAGCTTGTGAAATACCATGAGCATCACCTCGATCTACACCCTTGGAACCCTGGGTTCCACCTCTCGCACTTTGTAAAGTACCTCGAATACTAGGGCGAGTGTAGAATGAACAACCGATATCCTAGGCTGAACTTTAAAAGAAGCACGCATAGGGAAATCCTTTACCTTATTCCCAAACTCTTCATAAACAACACAACCTCAAGGACTCGAACCCCATGTAGGATAACCAAAAGTGTCAGTACATTCTCTAGAGCCCGAAACACCACCATAACTACCTGACCTGATATGGATCCACTTGTACTATTTGCACCCTGAATCTCCATATGAACTGACTTGGCCTGGTAACCATGGGTGCCTAAACTCGAATACTCCCTGCCTCTAGATGAATGACCACTGAACTGACCCTGCTAATAAAACCTGTTGGCCCCACCCTATTTAGCATGTTGGATACTCTCAATCATCCTGGAATGATCAATCATACTCTGAAGTGTACCACCTGATAATACAAGAGAGGTTGTAGCCTCCTAAAAATTACCAGCGAACCCCTTCACCAACTTACAGATCTACTCAAACTTTGTAGAAACACTCGATATAGCATAATGAGACAATTCATGAAAATGATCCTCATACTCAGATACTAATAGAGAGCCCTACTCTAATCTATCAAACTCATCCCTGCACTAATCATGGAGACTATAAGGTATAACCTCTCAAGGAACACCTTGGTAAAATATTCTCAACTCATCATAGGAGAACCAGCAGGTCTACGAACAAAGACCAACCTCCAGCACTCCTTGGATACTCCTGTAAACTTGTATAAAGTATAAGCTACTCAATGTGCTTCTAGAATACTCTAGTTAAACAACTTGTCCTAGCACTCGGTCAAAAAGTCATAGGCCTTCTCTCTGACCATACCATCAAATATGGCAGGTGCCAATAAGAAACACCTCTTAAAACTCTTCTTCTCAGACACTAACATGGAAGCACTAGAAGAAACTGGCAGATCTACAAATTTTAGAGGTATAATAGAAAGGACCAAAGAAAGACTAGGAGTCTTAGATCCCACACTAAGCCCATAAACTGGCGATGTAGCACCAACTGTAATAGGAGAGTTAGAAGTACCCAAAAGAACACCAGGAGTAGGAGCACCATCCAATCTAGCCAATAATCAGACTAGTAGCTCCTAAAGCATTGGAGCACTGGCGGAAACCACAGGAGACTGGTTGGCCTATGCTCCTTAGTCTGCTGCTCAAAATCTACCTCATGCTCATACATAGTCTCAGGTGATGGATCATTAGCTCATCCTCAAGAAGGTGTTGCTTCTCTTTCTCGGACTCAACCCCTAACTCCACCAAGTCCTTTAGCTTACCCAAAAACTGGAGCTCAGGCAACAGGTGCAGCCTCACCCTCGGTGACTCTAGCTATAGTCCTTACCATTAAGGCAGAAGGAATAGATTAGAGGTATACAACACTTAATATGAATAAATTGCATAAGTACAAATGACTAAGTACCTTGTATCCTTTCAAAGATAAGTACAAACGACTAAGTACCGATCCGTAAGACTTTACTAGACACCCTACTCTTTAACTTATGAGACTGGTAACCTAGCGCTCTGATAATAATTTGTCATGACCCAATAACTGAGATCATGATAGCATACATCCCAACACCCAATTTGATGTGTAAGCATAATAGTAAAACTCATACGAGATTCCCAAAGGCGAAGTCAGGCAACAAAATAAATGAAAAGAAGGACAACAAAAAAATATCTCAAAACCTAGTGTCCTAAGTGTAAAAAGCATCTAGTATAATAGTCAAATCTGATATACATCATATGTCTATGAATAATAGTAAATATTGGAAATAAAAGATAAAACTAGTGGCGATTTGGATCACAGGATCTCACCACTAATCTGATAACATGATATCCGCTAGAGAGATCAGTTGTTGCACAGGATACTCTGACTATGATTTGCATCAAAAGAGATATAAAAGTAGGGGTGAGTACAATCCACATGTACTCAATAGGTTTGACCGACAAGGTGAGTACAATCCATATGTACTCAGTAGTTTTTACCAACTGACTATAAGGAATTAATCAAGATTATGCAATAAACAAAGGAACACTTCCACCTCCATATAGAAAAGTCCCATTCTAACATTGGTTCCTCCAACTTATATAGAACGATGCAAGTAAGTTACAAATATAGGGACAGTTCAATATCACATTTAACTAAATAAGTCAAGTAATCCAAAGAGCAATGCAACGCAAAGCAATAAGATGATGTAATGATGTGGTGGTACAGTAGAATCAAGGTTGTCTCACAACCTGACGTATACACCTGTCAAGATAAGGCTTCCAGACAAGGACCCATGGGGAACTCGCAATCCATATACCAAATCACATTCTCAACATCTCATCAACTTTCCACCTACCTCGTGGTCAAGGATATAAAAAGGTGTCACATTTTCTTTCTCAAAAAGAATTTCAACATTCTCAACTTCCCAAGATCAATAATATATTGAATGAGGATGAATGTATCACAACACATATTGCATGGAGGCAATATTCAAATCAACATGTAAATTAAGGTTCAAAGTTCTTAAAACTCAACATAAACATGATATACACCCTCAAATAGATAGAAATGAAAAGGAGATAGATTGAAATATAAGTTCACCCTTTTTGAAACTATTTCAATACTCAAGTGTGATCAAAACCCCAAACTCAATCCCTCAAGTGGGAATTACAAGTCAAATAATTTCAAAAGCCTCTCTCATAGGCAAATCATGGATAACATACTCTCAAAGCAAATAGTATAGCAAATAAGGCCCCCACATAATCTAAATAATATAAATAAACTCTCACACAAGCAACACAGTATAATCAAGACCCCACATGGGCAACACTATATAATCAAGCTCTCACATGGGAATTACAATAAAAATATAGTCCTAAATCATATTATGAACCCACCCAAAAGTCTATAAAATACGAATGACTATTTACCCAATATCATTCTTAAAGAAGGATAGCCAAACCTATCTTGAAGGTCGAAACTTTGCATGACCACTTTAATCAAAGCTACACTCATGAAAACTTACTACAAAATAATTATACGTTATCAAAAATAGAAAGATTTCATCAAAAGGAGTCTAACGATACCCATATTGCAAGGTTTTAGAAGAGGGGTCAAAATTGTCCAAAAACAATTTTGAAAATGAAAAGAGCAAATATGGGATTTTATTTGAGAATCACGTTCTACTTAACAAGAGGAGTTCATGGTTGAAAACCCGTTAAAATTATCCAAGAAACGGACTAGAAATCATCAAATCATTTATTTTGAAATTGGGAAGAACCCCCCCCCCCCCCAAAAAAAACCATTTGAAATGATTTGAAAGATAAACATGGATGAAATTATTTATTAATAAAGGAACTTACCCAAATTATTTATCCCAAGAAACCCCACAAAAATCCCTTCTCCTAAGCTCCAAAATGAGTAAAAATGGTGGAATGGATAAAACTGGGAAGAAACCCACTATAACACTGTTCAGGTCTTAAAACGTTCACCGCGATCATGGACACTTACCTCCATGATTGCTGAGCACACCAAAGTAATGCATCACTAACGCACAGTGAATGCTATGAATATGAAGCATAGGGAACTGCTTCATCGCAAATGTGGGCCTCATGGTCGCGATCACAAAACAAAAGGAAGGAACCCTTCGCGAATGCCCTGAGGTTCCACAATTGCGGTTCCCCTGGCACTAGATACTAGAAACAACAACTTCCCCAAATTCAAAGTCTCCAAATGGACCCTCGGTATTCATTCAAGGTTCAATAAAAGCAAACCAGATATGCTACCATACTATATTCGATATTCTAGAATCAATGAAATTGTCGTATTTCCCCAAAAAAGTTGTTACAATGAAAATACCCTCCCGAACCCCTTTAGGACTAAAACTAAACTCTTAAATTGAATTTACAAAATAAAAAGTAAGGTCCAGGGGATCTAAATCAATACTCAAATAGACCAAACTCGACGTTCTAGATGCAATGAAACTGACAAAATTTCAATCAGATGCTCGAATCTCAATATGTTGACCGAGGTCAACTATCTCACTAAAACTCCCACTCAAGGCCTCAAATCACTAAAATCACACTCGATCGCATCAGAAACCATGTGAACCATTTTCCACATCATAAATAAAATATAAAAATGCTAAGAGGAAAGGGGAAAATGGTCATTTCTCACAGAAAAGTAATTTATCAAGAATTGGGACATTATAGTTTTGATTAGAATCCATAGCATTCTTGAGCCACATTATATTTGAAGAAGGTATCCTAGTTGATTCGCAAAAGATTGAGGTAGTAAAGAATTGGCCAAGGCCCACATCTCTAATTGACATAAGGAGTTTCTCTGGTTTGTCTGGTCACTATAGAAGCTTTATTGAGGGGTTCTCATATATATCATCTCCATTGACTTAGTTGACCCAGAATAAACCTAAGTTCTAATGGTATCAATCTTGTGAGAAAAGCTATCAAGAATTAAAAATCAAGTTGACTACTGCTTTAGTGTTGTTCCTACCCAAAGGAGCAGATAGTTTTGTTGTTTACTGTGATGCATCTAGAGTTGGACTCAGTTGTGTATTTATGCAAAAAGGTAAAGTTATAGCTTATGCCTCTAGATAGCTTAAGACCCACGAGAGAAATTATCGGACTTATGACCTCAAGTTGGCGGCAGTGGTTTTTGCTTTAAATATATTGCATCACTATCTCTATGGCATGCATATGGATATGTTTATGATCACAAGAGTCTTCGGTATGTCTTCAGTTTGAAAGAGCTAAACTTGAGGCAAAGGAGATGGCTTGAGTTACTCACCACCCAAGTAAAGCTAATATTGTTGCTGATGCACTTCGAATGTTATCGATGAGGAGTAATGGTCATGTTGAGGAAGGAAACAAGGATTTGGTAAAAAAGTACATAGACTTGCACGTGTGGGAATTTTCCTTGTGGACTCAAATGAAGGAGGTGTTATTGTTCAAAATGGGGATAAATCATCTTTAGTGGTGGAAGTGATGGAAAATAAAGACCAAGACCTCATCGTACTTCAGTTAAAAGAAGAGGTTCATAAGTAGAAGGTTATGGCTTTTGTTCAAGGGGAATATGGCGTGTTGAGATATCAAAGCAGATTATGTGTACCAAATATTGATGGTCTTTGAGGTAGGATCATGGAAGAGGCCTATAGTTCTAGATATTTTATTTATTTGGGTTCCACAAAGATGTATTGTGACTTGAGAGAGGTTTATTGGTGGAGTGGTATGAAGACGGATATTGCAGACTTTGTTTCTAAATGCTTAAACTGTCGGCAAGTGAAGGTAGATCACCAAAGGCTATGTGATGTGGCTCTGAACATGGAACTCCTGGAGTGGAAATGGGATATGACCAATGGATTTTATTAGTCTTACCATGATCTCACGGATAGCATGATTTGATTTGGGTGATTGTAGAGTGGATGACTAATTCAGCCCAATTTTTGTTAGTTAAGACTACCGATTCAGCATCGGACTACACCAGATTGAATATCCAAGAGATAGTCAAAATTTATATATTATTTTAATTTATCATTTCAGATAGGATTGCTCAATTCTCTGCCTAATTTTGGAAGTTATTTCAAAAAGGTCTAGATTCAAAGGTGAATATTAGTACTGCATTCCATCATCAGACAGATGGTTAGGTAGAGCGTATGATTCAGGATCTAGAGGATATGTTGAGAGCTTGTGTCATTGATTTTAAAGGTAATTAGGATAACCACTTGCCTCTTATAATTTGCATACATCAATAATTATCACTCAAGTATCTAGATGGATCCATATGAGGCTTTTTATGAGAGGAGAAGTAGATCATCAACTGTTAATTTGAAGTTGGTGAAGCTGAGTTGATAGGGCCATACTTGGTTTATCAAGTAATGGAGAAGGTGAAGATCATCCAAGAGAGGCTGAAAACCGCGCAGAATCACAAAAAGTCCTAAACTAATATTAGGTAAAGAGATTTAGAGTTTAAGGTGAATGATTGGGTGGATTTGAAGGCTTCTCCTATGAAGGGTGTTATAAGATTTAAGAGGAATGAAAAACTCAAACCCGATTACATTGGTCCCTATCAGATTATAAAAAAGGTTGGAGTGTAGCTTAAGAGTTAGTGTTTGTTCATCCACTGTTTCACATTTCTAGGTTTAAGAAGTACTTAGGAGACCCTTCACTCATTTTATCTACAGAAAGCATTGGTGTGAAAGATAGTTGTCTTATGAGGAGATTCGGGTTCATATTCTTAATCGTCTGGTTTGCAAGTTAAGGGGCAAAGAGGTTGCATCTGTCAAAGTTTTATGGAGAAATCAGTTTGTTGAAGAGGCTACATGGAAAGCAAAAAAACACATGAAATCTAGATACCCCCACCTTTTTATTCCTCCTAGTCTTTAATGATAAAGGTAATACTCTTTTTCTTATCTCAAATTCAGCGTCTATTTGTGTATTGGAATATTCTAGTTCTTGCATTATATTTGTACCTTGTGTAAATCCTTAGGTTGGTCATCATTCAAGGATGAATGATCCCAAGGGGGAAATATTATAACACCCCTAAAATATTCTAACTTAGATCAGTCCAAAAAGCCAAAGAAAACATTGAGTTTTTGCCCCAAATGACCTTCTACAAATGCCACCTATAGCCCGTAGAACTCCCACGGACCGTAGATGGGCTCGTGAAAGGGAACTTGAGACATTGTTCCAAGAAATAAAGTTTATTGAACAAGTCTACAGGCTGTAGAACTGACCTATAAGCCAAGTCCTGAGACTTAGTAATTCAAGTATGTAGGACGAGCAGGACCTACGACCACCCGTAGAAGGGTCTACAGACTGTAAGTTTCGTAGACCCAACTTCATAAAGTAACCCCTCGGTAATTTTCTAATGAGTGTGTAGGACGACTAGAATGTAGAAGGTCCCATAGACCCAAACACTATAAAGCCCCAAATTTTAAGGTACCATCTACAAGAGGGCATCAATAGACCATAGATAGCGCCCGTAGACGGTTTCTGTCAACCTTAATAAAGGATATTTTGGTCTTTTTCTACCCTTTCCAAGTCTAATCCTTGACATTTTGAGATCAAAATAAGCCCCTTTTCAGTACCATTCAACCCTTCCCTCCTTATAATTACTTCCCAGAATTAGAGTGAGGTTTCAAGAGGAGAAAAGCAAGGGTTCCAAGAGCATTCATCGAATTCTTCAAGTTTTTTCAAGAACTTTGTTCTTCCGAGTATGTAGGGCTACTCAGAGTGTTGGAGTAAGTTTGTCTTCACTCCCTACATCTAAATTCAGTCAGTAGAAGATTAACCTAGGGTTTTAACCCAATTTCCCTTGAATTTTTGAATTGAAATTATATTTGTTATATTGAAATTTGAGTATTATTATTGAGTATATGCTTCTTTATATGAAATTCTGATTTCTTAGAATATTGTTCATGATTATTCCTCACATGAACCCTACCAAGTTAAGAAGTTAAAGTTGTTAAATTGCTTTATACTATGCATGATTTCCAGAGTTTGAGTAAACTAAAGTATTATGCATTACTTCATTTTGAGAATGAGTTTGAGAAAACAAGAGTGATTTTAAATAAATTTACTGAGATTGAGAAAGTATGTTTATTTTAAAAGAGAAGTATTTTGAATATTTTACTCACAGTTAATATATGAGCCTGATTGCATGTTTTGGGAGTAGTATTGAGAATCGATTTGGGTAAGAGTTTAGAAAACTCTAACCCCATAAACTATGTACCAAGTGTAGGATAGGATCGTACTATTGGTTCGGATGACTCCTCACTTCAATTCCTGATAAGAACTTTTATATGGACCCATGAGTTGAGTTTGCATCTATAAGACTCTAGAAGTTGGAAAGTTGAAATGAGGGAAAATATTGTAGCAAGTCTACTTGTGCATCTTTCTACGAGTCAACCTACGGGCCGTAGGAATACTTATGGTCCTTAGGAGAGTCTCGTAGGTAAGGTCTGGAAGTTGGAAAAATTGGCTAAATGTGGGTTTAAGTTACGAATGGCTTTTATGAACTGTATAACCTCCTACGGTCCATAGAAGGCGGTTGTATAAAGGCCCCTGAGGGAAAGGTAAATTCCAGTAGCCAAGGTTAAGTTCCACGGATAGTCCTACGGACTGTAAAAAGGTTTACAGGTCATAGGATGGCTCGTGGGTGAGAATAAGAGAAGTGGATTTTTGGGAGATTTTGAGGTTGTGCAAGACGAGAGGGTTAATAACTCGTAGAATGGGGTCATGCTATTAAAGTATAAATTCCAATAGCTTCAGTTTTGGTGCACAGTTTCTACGAATAAAAGCCACAAATCATAGGAGGTCCTACAGACTATAGGTCCTGTCTGTAGGGTCACTTCGACAGATTTAATCTAGGGATATTTTGGAGATTTTCCATTCTTTGAACCTCTAAGCTATGTCATTTTTGTACTATATTACTTGACCTATATCTACCAAACCCTTCAAATTTCTCCTATTCTCTCTTATTCTCCTTTGTTTCTCTAAGGAACTAAAGAGTTTCTCTCCAAGGATCATCTCTTTCTCCAAGCTAGGGTTCCAAGCAGTCAAGTCTCCACTTCAAGGTTAACGGGTCTTTTTCTATAAATTGCAATCCTATTTTATAGGGTTTCAATGATCTTGCATTCGGTTCAATTGATTATACTTTTATTCAATCTCAATGATCTTAATATGCATAAGTTGATCATAATTACATGTTTTTGATGAATTCATAGGAACTCATGCCTTATGCCTATTTTATGATTTTGAGCCATGTTTTGAAGCTATGCATGCACTAAGATTTTTATGAACTATGATTTAAGGATGCTTCTAGGTGAAGTATCACTATGAATTTAATGAAAAGCTTACCATGATTATTATGCTTTAGATAAGAATTACTTATGAATTGATTATGTTATGAATCATAATATATTTAAAGGAGCTATTTTTATGAATTTCAAGTATATTATGATCAATTTGGTATTACTAAAATCTTATCATCTTCTAAGATTATGATTTATTCATGTTTATGTATGATATTCCATTAAGAGAATTACCTAGCACCAAGTGGACTTTGGAATGGAGGATCTCCCATTAGTAGAGGGGATCTATAGAAGCAATCCCCTAGTCCTGTAAATATGTGCCACCGTAGGAGAAAAGGTCATCCGTTAATTGAGGCTTGATCCCTTATAGGTTAGTGGATCCACTTAAGCAATGTTTATGGTCCTTACCTTAGCAAGTAGGACAATGTTTTTTTGGTGTTGGGTAGACATTGGACTCCATGTTATAGCTCACATAGTTTATGTCAGTTAACGGTATCTCTCACTATGACTCGTGATTTTTATTGTGTTATGTTCTTATTATGACCCTTTCATGATTTACTATGAGCTTTGCATTGACCATGTCTCACGTTTCTAAATGTTTTAAAAGCTTTTATCATGATTTATCTTGGTCATTGAACTATAATAATTTATATCATGCATTGCACATTCTTCATACTCAGTACATTTTATAAGAATAATGCATACTATTTTGCCTATATTATTTCATAATATAGGTCACGACACTCCTATCTATTCTCATGGCTAGTATAGGTTATATTTGGTATTTCTTGCTTTGGTGAATCCTCATGTTTCGAGGGTACAACCACCTATGTCATCTTTTATTTTAGACTCATTTTATTTTAAGATTCTTTGGGGTGAGCTAAGTCGTCATATGCCCTATTTATGTAAGTAGAGGTTTGTCAGACTAGACTAGTATGATTTCCTTCTTATTTTAGATGTTATGTTTAGATTCTCTTTTATTGAGATTTATATTTTGAGACTTATCTTCTATATTTCTCTTTTGTTAATTTTATATTATTGTAAGTCATTCTATGTATGCTAAGAGGCTTATTTAGGGTCTCTTAGGATCCCATTCACCATTCACGCCTTGGGTCTAGCTTGGGTCATGATAAACTTTATATTAGGCACAAGATTCAAGTGTCCTAGGGTGTCTGACAAAGTCGCATCGAGTAGTCGAGTGGATTCTTGTTCATGGGTGTGAAGTGTTCCACATTATGAATGAGAGGCTATAAGATGTTTAAAAAACTTCACTTTTTCATCACTCTTAAGTCGCACGATATAGTTGAACTTTATAAGGTTTTCCTTCTAACTCTTGTTCTTGCATTACACAACTATGCCTCCAAGAAGATCTTACGTGAGAAGGAAAATGAATGTGAACAAAAATGAGGAGCACCAAGAACCTCAAGATCCATTGATCAGGCAAGTCTCTCATATTGAACTTAGGGTGATTTCCAAGTGCTTTCCCAAGATATGATGGTAAAAGGAAACCGAGAGGTGGTAGCTCTCATAAACCCAAATATGGGTACGGTAGCTACGAAAGTTTATGACTTCACAAGAATGAATCCTCTAGAATTTCATGATTCAAAGGTAGATGAGGATCCATAAAAGTTCATTAAGGGTATTCAAAAGATCACTGATATCATAGGTGTGACTCCAGTGGAGAAGGCAAATTTGGCTGCTTATCAATTGAAGGGAGCTGCTCAAATTTGGTTCAACCAATGGAAGGGGGAAAGGTCTATGGGTAAGGGTCTCTTGGATTGGGGTGAGTTCAAAGATGTTTTTCTAGAAAGATTTTTTCTCCTTGAGTTGAAGGAGGCAAAAGTGTAAGAGTTTATAAATTTGAGGCAATGCAACATGAGTGTGAGGGAGTACGCATTAAAGTTCACACAATTGTCTAAATATACTTTGGCTTTGGTGGAAGATTCTAGAGCTCGTATGAGAAAGTTTGTGTCTAATATTTTAGAGTTGGTTGTGAAGGAATGTAGGATAACAATTTTGATCAAGGAGATAAATATCTCGAGGTTGATGACTCATGCCCAACAAATTGAGAAGTAAATGCTTAAGAAGAGGGTTATATAGTCCAAGAGGGATTGGACCGATAGTGGTGACTTTTCACATTCGAGGCTCGATAATGGGGGTCGTTCTCAATTTCAAAAAAAGTACTCCTGTCAAAATTCTTCTAGTACTCCATTTTAAAGGTTTAACAAGAATAAGGTGTCGAACACTAAGCCTCAAGGAGGATCTCCTAGTGGTTAGACTTTTCCCACTTGCCAGAAGTGTGGCAAGAGTCATTTAGAGAGGCAGGTACAGATTGTTGCTTTGGATGTGGTAAGATAGAACACAAGATGAGGGATTTCACTTCACTTGTTATCAAAGGTGGAGATGGATGATGTTTGAATTAGACTACTTCTTCGGGTCTCTCAACTCAATAGGGTACTTCATCAGGTTCTAGTGGTGGTCAGCACCAGAACTAGTTCTATGCTCTTCAGACAATAGGATTTGGAGGATTCTCCAGATGTGGTTACTGGTTATGTTACGAGTCTTTCAGTTTGATTCTTATTCTTTGTGAGATCCTGGAGAAAATCTTTCTTTTGTAACTTATTATCTTACTATGAAGTTTGATACCAGTACAAAAATCTTGTCAGAGCCTTTCTCAGTCTATACTCCTATTGCTGATTCAATGTTAGCTAAACAGGTCTATAGAAATTGCTCGATCTCAATTTTTCATAAAGTCATTTTAGTTGATCTTGTAGACCTTGATATGACTAACTTTGATGTTATTCATGGTATGCATTGGCTTTATGCATGTTATGCCTCTATTAACTGTAGAACCTGAGTGGTTAAGTTCCAATTCCCTAATGAACCACTCTTAGAGTGGGAAGGTAGTAGTTTGGTGGTTCAGGGTCAGTTTATCCCATGCCTTAAAGCATGAAAAATAATTTCTAAAGGTTGCATATATCATCTAGTACAGGTTAGGGATACAAATTTCAAAATACCTACTCTTGAGTTAGTGTCGGTTGTGAATGAGTTTCCAAAAATATTTTTCGATGATTTTTTTGGTATTTTTCTTGAAAGGGAAATAGACTTTGGTGTTGACCTTCTCTCAAATACCTAACCTATTTCTATTCCTCCTTATAGAATGGACCCGGCAGAACTTAAGGAGTTGAAGGATCAGTTAAAGGACTTATTAGATAAGGGATTCATTAGACCGAGTATCTTGCCATAGGGTGCTCCAATTGTCTTTGATCGAAAGAAGTATGGTTCCTTTCGTATGTGCATTAATTATCGACAATTGAACAAGGTCACAATCAAGAATAAATATCACACTCCAAGGATTGATGATTTTTTCAATCAACTTCAAGGTGCTGGTTACTTCTCCAAGATTGATATTTGATCGGGTTATCATCAACTTAGAGTGAGATAATGTGACATTCTAAAGACGTCTTTCAGAAATCGGTATGGTCACTTTGAATTTTGGATTATGTCTTTTGGACTAACAAATGCTCCTGTAGATTTATGAATTTGATGAAGAGTGTTCAAGCAATATTTAGATATATTTATCATTGTGCTCATTGATGATACTTTGGTCTATTTTCGGAGTGAGGATGAGCATGCCGATCATTTGTAGATTGTCTTGAAAGTTCTCAAGGATAGTCAATTATTTGCTAAGGTTAGCAAGTGTGAGTTTTGATTGAGATCAATGGCATTCCTTGGCCATATTGTGTTTGGTAATGGCATTCAAGTTGATCCTAAGAAGACCGAGGCAGTTAAGAATTGGACTAAACCTCTTTCTTTTTTAGATATTTGGAGTTTCTTGGGTCTTGCCGGTTATTATAGATTTTTTGTGGAAGGTTTTTGTCTATTTCTTTGCCTTTGACTAATTTAACTAAAAAGAAAGTGAAATTCCAATGGTCCAAATAATGTGAGAAGAGTTTCCAAGAGTTGAGAGATCAACTTACTTCTGCCCCAGTTTTGACTTTACTGGAAGGATTTGATGGATTTGTTGTGTATTGTGATTCCTTGAGGATTAGTATTGGTTGTGTGCTGATGCAAAATGGTAAGGTAATAATCTAAGCTTCTAAGAAACTTAAGTTTCATGAAAGGAAATACCTGACTCATGATTTGGAGTTAGCAGCGGTAGTATTTATTTTGAAGATTTGGAGACTATCTCTATGGGTTCATGTAGATGTATTCACCGATCATAAGAGTTTGCAACATGTGTTTAAGCAAAATAACTTGAATCTTCGTCAAAGAAGGTTTCTTGAATTATTGAAAGATTATGACATGAATGTTCTTTATCAGCTGAGTAAGGCAAATGTGGTTGTTGATGCTCTTAGTAGATTGTCCATGAATAGTCTTACTCATATTGAGAATGATAAAAAAGATTTGGTTTGTGATGTGCATATACTAGCTCATTTGGGTATTTGCTTGGTTGATTTCGAGGATGGCAGTGTTGTGCAAAATAGCTCAAAATTATCTCTTGTGTAGGATGTGAAGGAAAAAAAGATAGTGATCCGACTTTGGTTGAGTTGAAGAAAGTGGTTTCTTAAAAATCCATTGAGGCTTTCTACCAAGGGAGAGATGTTGTACTTCGTATCAAGGTCGCCTATGTGTTTTTGATGTTGATGGCTTAAGGAAAATGATATTTCCCAAAGCTCATAGTTCTTGGTATTCTATTCACCCAAGATCCACCAAGATGTATCGTGATTTGAGGGAAGTTTATTAGTGGAATGGAATGAAGAAGGATATTGTAGAGTTTGTAGCTAAGTGTCTAAATTGTCAACAAGTGAAGGTTGAGCATCAAAAATTAGGAGGTTTTACTAAGATATTGAGATTACTACTTGGAAGTGGGAAGACTTGAATATGGACTTCATTACGGGTCTACCTCATACTCGTAGGAAACATGAGTTGATTTGGGTGTTTGTGTACCAAATGACTAAGTTGGTGTATTTTCTTCTCGTTAAGACTTCTTATTCAGCCGAGGATTATGCTAAGTTCTACATTCGAGAGTTGGTTAAGCTTTATGGTGTTCCATTGTCTATTATTTCGGACCAAGGTACTTAGTTTACTTTTTTGTTTTGGAGATCATTTCAAAAGGGCCTTGGTACTCAAGTTAAGCTTAGTACAACCTTCTACCCTAAGACCGATGGTCAAGCCGAGTGGACTATTCAGATTTTGGAGGATATGTTGAGGAATTGTGTGATCGACTGCAAGGGTAATTGGGATTACCATTGTCCATTGATTGAATTTGCCTATAATAATAGTTATCATTCAAGTATTCAAATGGTTCCATTCAAGGCTCTTTATGGTTGGAGATATAGATCTCCTATTGGGTTGTTTGAGGTTGACAAGGTCACTTTAATAGAGCCCGAGTTGGTGTGCGAAGCTATGGAGAATGTTAGACTCATTAGAGAAAGGTTGAGGACTTTCCAAAGCCGAAAAAGTCATATGACGATGTGAGGATGAGAGAGCTTGAGTTTAAAGTTAATGATTGGGTTTACTTGAAAATATCACCTATAAAGGGTATGATGCGTTTTGGCAAGAAAGGAAAGCTTAGTTCCCATTATGTATCCCATAGTAGATTGTGAAGAATTTTAGCAAGGTGGCTTATGAGTTGGATTTTTCATTGGAATTGGCATCGTTGCATCTGATGTTTCATGTCTCTTTATGGAAGAAGTGTATTGGTGATCCTACTTCTATTGTGCTATTGGAGAGTGTGGATGTGAAAGAAAGAGATTTTAGATCGCCAATTCTAGAAGTTGAGGGAAAGAAGTTTCTTCCATTAAAGTTCTTTGGAGGGATCAACTAGTTGAGGGTGCTACTTGGGAGGCCGAAGCTAATGTGATGTCCCATTATTCTCATATATTTTCCTCTGCTTCAGCTTAGCTTGAGGTATTAGTACCTTATGTTTCCTTTTTTGGATTCATGCATTTCAGTCATTCTCATGTTTCCATATGCATGCATGTTCATGAAATCAATTTTTAAGTCATGTTTTAGCTTGGGGTTAATTACTCTTTGTTTTATGCATTTGATGTGTTTTGCATTCACTTTGGATTGTTAGATTTCTTTCTCTACTCAACTCATACTAGCTTGAGTCTCATTCGAGGATGAATGTTTCCAAGGGTGAGATATTGTAAGACCCTATAAGATGGAAAGTTGAAATAAGGGAAAAATGTTGTAAAAAGTCTGCTGGTGCATCTTTCTACGAGTCAATCTACGGGTCGTATAAATAATTATGGTCCATAAGATGGGTCTCTTAGGTAAGGTCTGGAAGTGGAAAAATTGGCTAAGTGTGGGTTTGAGTGACGATTGGCTTCTAAAGATCGTATAACTTCCTACGGTCTGTAGAAGGGGCTTGTAGGAAGGCCTTAAGGGAAAGGCAAATTCTAGTAGCCAAGGTTAAGTTCCACAAATGGCCCTAGGATCGTAGAAAGTCTTATGGGTCATAGAATGACTAGTAGGTGAGAATCAGAGTGG
This sequence comes from Solanum dulcamara, assembly GCF_947179165.1. Lineage (NCBI taxonomy): Eukaryota > Viridiplantae > Streptophyta > Magnoliopsida > Solanales > Solanaceae > Solanum > Solanum dulcamara. Next base: position 45,478,692 of record NC_077238.1, read on the forward strand.
ATATTGGGAGTTTTTGAGGTTATGCAAGATGAGAGGTTGAGGACCCGTAGGGTCTTTGACGACCCATCAACCAGTGTCATAGGATTGAAGTGTAAATTCCAATAGCTTCAGTTTTTGTGCACAGTTTCTATGGACCGTGGGTCCTGTCCATAGGGTCACTCCGGCAGATGTAATTCAGAAATATTTCAAACATTTCTCATTCTTTTAACCCCTAAGCTATGTCATTTTGTACTATATTGCTCGACCTATATCTACCCAAATCCTTTACATTTCTCCCATTCTCTCCCATTCTCCTAAATTTCTCTAAGGCACTAAAGGGTTTCTCTCTAAGGGTCATCTCCTTCTCCAATTAAATAGGCCAAGCTCATTTAGAGTATAAGACCCTAATTTTACCTAAATCTAAATTAGTTGTCAGTTGCACACTTGCACTTGCTGGCTGCTGCCTCTGTCTCATACTCTCATCTCTATTCTCTCATTCTCTTCTCTATCAAAATTGAAAAAACTTATCGAAACAAGTAGACAAATCATAAGCTACAACCGACAGTAGGGGACGATTGCTCTAACTCTCAATCTGCTCCCTCAGTCTTTGGATTGTACTCCTCACTGGCTTTGACTTTGCCGCAATCTTTGCAACCCCAAATTCCCACTACTTTCTGTTTTACTGCATGCTTTCGATAAACTCACAAAAGTACTTGCTGTGCTGGCTAACCTCTATTTTCTTAATCTTCTTACGCAGACTGGCACCATAACGGGTACCATACTTTCCAACGATCCCAGCCTTCTTGGTCCTCTTAGTCATTTCTGTCTATTGATTTTCCAATTTATTCTTTTGATGCATGTTTACTCTTGTTGTGAATTTTGGCTAAAGCATGAATTTCTTTGAGGTTTCAGATCTTTGGTTCACTGATTCTTTATGTTAATGTGCTAAATCCTCACTTTATGTCTAAATCGGCTTCAAATCTGCTTTAATTATTTCTGTTAATTTTGGTATGTGCTTCACTGATTTTGGCATTATTAAACTATTGGTATAAAATTGATTATCCATATCGTATTTTATTTTTGGGTTGTTGATTGAAATACAAGGACTTACATATCGTAGCTTACATGTTACCACCGATACACCGCCCGATAACCGTCCGATAATTGCTAATTCGATACCGAACCAATCGATATCTTATAGGTTGGCTAGCGGATTAGTACTTTTAAAAGCCGATAATCATTAAGTCAAACCGTTAAGTATAATAATTCGTCTGATCTGCTCGCTAAGCAGCCTTAATTATGAGTCATGCATATTTTGAAGGTATGTATGCATTTTGATTTTTATGAACTATGATTTAAGGATGCTTCTAGATGAAGTATAAATATGAATTTTATGAAAATCTTATCATGATTAGGATGCTTTAGATAAGTATCACATATGAATTAATTATGTTATGAATCATGATATGATGAAAGAGGTTATTCTTATGAATTTCAAGTATGTTATGATGAATTTGGTATTACTAGATTCTTACTATCTTCTAAGATTATAATATGTTCATGTTTATGTATAATATTCTATTGAGAGAATTACCTAGCGCCATGCTGACTTTGGTATGGAGGCTCTCCCCTTAGTAGAGGTCGGGTTTCTAGAAGCAATCCCCTAGTCCCATAACTATGTGTCACCATAGGAGAAAGGGATATCCATTAGTTGAGGCTTGATCCCTTATAGTTTAGTGGATCCACTTAGGAGATATTTATGGTCCTTACCTTGGCAAGTAGGAAAATCTCTTTTCGATGTAGGGTAACCATTGGACTTCATACTATAGCTCACATGGTTTGTGTCGGCTAGAGGTATCTCTCACTATGATTTTTACTATGCTATGTTCTCATTATGAATCTCTTATGATTTACGTATCATCTTTGTATTGATCGTTTTTTACATTTCTAACGATGTTTTAAGAGATTTTATCATGATTTAGTTTTTTCATTGCACTATTATGACTTACGTCATGCATTGCACATTCTCTAGACTCAGTACATTCTATAGTTCTAACGCATACTCTTTTGCCTATATTATTTCATAATATAGGTCACAACGCTCTTGCCCATTCTCGTGGATAGTACAGGTTCATTTGGATTTTCTTGCTTTGGTGAGTCCTCATGTTTCGAGGGCGCAAGCATTTATGTTGTCTTTCATTTTAGACTCATTTTACTTTCAGATGATTTGGGTGAGCTAGGGCTTGTCATATGCCCCCATCTATGTTAGTAGTGACTTGTCAGACTAGCTAGCATGATTTCCCTCTTATTTCAGATGTTATGTTTAGATTCTCTTTTATTGAGATTTCTATTTTAAGACTTATCTTCCACATTTCTCTTTTGTTGATCTTATATTATCCTAAGTCATGCTATATATGCTAAGACGTTTGTTTAGGTTCTCTCGGGATCCTATTCTTCATGTCACGTCTAGGTTCTAGCTTTTAGTGTGAGCAGTACGTTCTTTTAGTGTGTCAGTTAGAAAAACTCTCCAAAAGAGAAAAATACTACTTTTATTTGAGATGCAAAGCCTTTGATATTTCATTATACTTGCATGCTTTACTTCAGTCGAGTTATTTTCAGTATTTCTTTTTATGAGTATCTTGTTTGGTTATTTATCTATTCAGAAATTTTATATACCGTACATTCCATGTACTGACATCTTTCGACGCTGCATCGTTACGATGCAGATACAGGTGTTTCATTGAAGACCACACTTTGCTAGCTTTTGGTTAGACCTCCTTGCTTTCGAAGGACTCTTTTACAGTTATCATTTTCATTATTAGTAGTTCATTTGAGGTAGTTGTAGGCCTGTCTCAGCACCTATTTATAGTTGTTTAGAGGCTTTATAGAGAGAGCAGAGAGTCATTTCAATATTTATGCTTAAACATTATTTCCTTTTTATACATTCAGAATATTTTCCAGACTGTTATTGAGAGTGGTATTTTATGTCGTGCGTGTCCATCTTTTTAAGATATTGCACTTGAGTTAGTCTTCCACTAAGGAGTCAGCCAGGCTAAGGGTTCTCTTAGAACCAACAATGATTTCCGGGTGTTGGTCACGTCTAGGATGTAGACTCGAAGCGTGGAAGATTGTAAGTTGTCTGGAGTCTATTCTATGTTCCTTGATGCTTCTCTCATATCATGGTCTTTGAAGAAACAACATAATGTGGCTCGATCCTCAGAATACAAGGCCCTCGTTGATGTTGTGGCTGAGCTAACTTGGATACAGTCTATCCTAAATGAGCTTGGGGTGCACCTTCCTAAAGCTCCTATCATGTGGTGTAATAACATTGGTGCGGCCACCCTCTCTATTAATCTAGTTTTTCATACTCGTAGAAAGCACGTTGAAATAGATTTTTCTAAAAAGGATCTCCAGGCACAATTCTTGTCGCCTAAGGATCAATTGGCCAATGTATTGAGAAAGCCACTTTCATAAGCATGCCTTGATTTTCTATGTTTCAAACTAAATTTCTAATGATATACAAGGCAGCCTATGAAGTCTGAAAAATAATAACAAAACAAAGAGCTTAAGATCACATCTGTCTCATGATTTTATACTCAATAACAGGCAGGAATGCGACAATGGTTGGTGATACTGGTTTTAAAAATTACTCAAAACTAACATTAATGGTATAACCTAGAGTCAGATTTAGGTTAGCTACGTACTTAACAGCCCCAATAATTAATTATGAATGAAATAGTGAATTCTAGAGTCCCAACATGTCCGTCCTTATAGCAGAATATGAGATGGAACATTTTGGACAATAATTAAATAGGCGACACTAATTTATTGATCCACATGGCCTCGACCATAAATAACTCGTCACATCAGGGTTAATCCAAACTAATTTGAAACCATTTATTTGTACCTAGTTCCTTCGATATTCACATTTTACAACTGAATCGATTCAAGAGACAACAATGTCTTATTTGTTTGAAGATGCAACTTTTTGCTTCAAAACTATTGCAAACCAGCTCCAATCGATCTCAAATCTTGATTCAACTCTACTTCTTCTCCTTTAATAATGGTGGATTCTTATAGATCCAGCCCCAACATTTATGAACAAAACCAGACTTATCAGTTATTTATGAGTTAGGTTGAATATCCATGTGGATCAATTCATCTGTACCACCTATTTAATTATAGCTCACATGTCATCTCATAGTTATGTTAAAAGAAAAGGCCCTTTTTACCGTAAATGATAATTGGGATCCTATAAGTGGAAGAATGGGCATTTTTAACCCAAAAATGAACGTTAAGAGCAATTGAAGCCCAATAAGTAGAAGGAAGACAAATCAAACTATTTTTATTACGTTATGGGCATTTTTTACCCAAGTCCAATTTAACTATAGTAGGTTGAAGAATCTCAACAATTGAATAGTCTTTGTAAGCATAAACCAGCAGAGGATACCCACAACTTATTCAATCACCATTCACCAGATAAACAATTAACGTAATCTAACATGTTGTTTATCATGGTAAAATAGTGATACGATAACAGAGCGCCTAACTTGAAACAATGATGTAGGCGTATTTGAAGAGAGGGTCCTTGAGATGTATGCTTTAGGAAGTTCAAGTTACCACTGTTCAATTATTTTGTTTCGTTATTTACGTTTCTCAAGTTAGTATTGAGTTCACAACCAGATAAAGAAAACAAAACGTTGGAAAATGAATCGAGATTAACAATGAGATTGATGGATCTTGAACATAATTACTCCCACTCTTGTACCTGTAGAGAACGTAGGAAGTTCATGACAAGCACCTTTACTCTTTCAGAGCTTATTGGTATATTCTTTTGCCCTCATGGCATTGCTAAGGCCATCAATTGACCCAAATCAGATGGGTTAAGGAAAACATTCCGTTAGGATGTTCCTATGATTTACTTGATTGGTTGTATCTATAAAGATTCAATCGGCACAAGTTTTTCCCCAAGTTAACCCAACTAATTGGCTACACTACCCAACACTAACTACATCTCAACAGCCACCCCTAGATAAAATGGGATGGAGTAAAAGAATGTGTGGAAATTTTACAGATGACTCAAAAATGTACAGCAGAAGAAATTGGGACACAAGTTACAACTGTACAGCAACTAATCTTCTATCCGTTGTATCTCACCCATCATGATGCGATTGCTTGTAACCTTGAAACCAAGAAGAGCAGGATCAATTTGTCTTCCTTTCTTTCCTTTCTTCTTACCACTACGGGCATACTGTGTTGCATCCAATGCCTCTGATGCATGTGCTTCCTGAGCAGTTGCCTTCTTAGCATTACTCTTAAGCATGTCACTGAATGATGTCTCTGAAACATCAGCATCACTACAAGATGCAGTTCGTCGGAAGCGCCCGTCTTTCTTTCCAGATGTCATAGCACCAGGAACTTGATTTGCGGCATTACCTCCCGCTTCCCTCTTACCCCCTAGTGACAGAATTGATACAAGGATGAGTTAGCAATTAGAATGGCTAGAATGTGTGGTGCAAAGGATTGGCAATAACTGTTACAAGCCACAAAGGAATAGCAGACATCAAATTAACTACTCCCTCCGTCCCAATTTTATGTAAAAGAAGGGACATGGAGTTCAAGAAGGAAATGAAGACTTTTGAAACTTGTGATTCAAAATAAGTTATAGATATTTGTGTGGCTAGAAATTATCTCATTAAGGGTAAAATGGGAAGTTGAAAGTAAAGTGTTACTAAAAAATAGAAACAGTCGTTATTTTTTGGACAGACCAAAAAGAAAGAATGTCACATAAATTGGGACGTAGAGAGTAGTATATTCCCCTCTATCTTCAAGGAGCAAAATAGCTAGCAAATATAGTAATATCAAGACACAATCAGAAGACAGCCATAGCAACAAAACGGAGAAAGACATTCGACCTTCAGAAGCTATGGCATCTGACGGATTTTTGCCTCTCACAAGGCTATCAGAAGTTATCTCCGATAGACCCTCCTGGGTTGAAGAAATGCGCAAGACAGGTGGACGCTTCGGCAAGATGTTATCTGGCCTTTTTGATGTCACAGCCATCCTACCCAAATAGAAACAAAAACAGATGCATATCAGGAAAGAAAAATCACAACATAATCTTCATTGAGGGATAGGAGCTAGTCCTATATACAAAATAGTCAGCATAACTCTTCCATGACTTATACACAAAACACACACACACACACACACGTATTAAAGAAAATATTTACCATTGAAAGGAAAAAGATGAGGAACAAAACTCTTTGAGCAAGGAAGAAGTAGCACCATGTAAAAGTAGATCAGGCATATTTGCACTACAGAGTTTTACAGGATTAAAACACAACTACAAAAAAATAAATTCAATCTATGACAGTGATTCGTCTAAACATACAGAATAGGAGAAAGTTTTTGAACATCCAAATTGGTGTCAAAACATCACCTTTCCTAAGACCAAAACCTAGTGGTAATCAGTAATCACAGTGCCGATCTTCTCTGGTTACAACGGGTGTAAGGTCTGCAGCGTAGAAAACTTGACAAACCTTTTGGATTTTTTTAGAACAATATGTGGAAAAAGGGGAAAAACTGCAATACTAATATACGACAAAACAAACTACACTGTGATTAGAACGATATGTGTTAAAATTTACTTTATCTGATCAAAACAAAAATACTCATATACGACATAAAAATATCAGTAAAATGAAGATGGTAGGCAAGTGAAATATAATAACTATAATGTTCAGTACTCTAAAGCAAAAAAGTTTCTTCACAAGCCAACCTACTTCTATAATTAGAGTACATTCTTTTTGTAATAGAATCTTGGCAATAAATTCTACACTCCAGAATTACAAGTAGTGAATTCCTCTTTCAAAGAAGTTTATATGAATAAAATTGTTGCAGCTACTGAAGCACAAACTTAAATTAATTTCCCAAACTACCAACTACACCCATCAGAATGACATACATAAAAATAAGTCATTTCCAGGAAGAAGCAGAAGATAGCACATACCGTTCCTTGGGAATTTCCTCCGTAGCCGAATCCCCTCTATCACTCTTGTCATTGTAGAAGTCAAGACTTCCACCTGAAGATGATTTGAAAACACTACAATCTGTCAAACAATAAAACCTTCTTTTAATAAAATGATATATGAGCACACACACGCATATATATAAGTATTCAATATAATACACAGCATAGGTATATGTATATATTTGAGTATAGATAGAGAGAGAGAGAGAGAGAGAGAACAACCTCCAGTCCCAAGTGAAGTGTGCCTGCTGAGCAAGTTGATTGGCATTTCCCCTTCTACAATTGTCACACCAGCTTGCTTAACGATACTTTCGCGAGCCTCTAAATGTACCTACAGATAACCACCGCGACATGTAAGAGCGCATCTTCATTGCCAACACATATAAGATGTATGTCTGGGATCTTGTAAATTACCTGAGAGGCATCATTGATGCTGGAAAAGACAGGCTCATCTTCCGCTAAAGCTCCAGAATGAGATTTGAAGGTCAAGCTCTCACAAACATCAAGACTATCGGCAATCTCATTTACATGATCTCTCTGTGGTGGCAAACCTGAATTAGAACCATATGAACCAACAGTAAAAGCTTGGTTTAGACTCGTATCCTGGTCCAAAAGAGGGTTGAACGAACGGTTTGAAGCATTTGTCGCTGAAAAGTGACCGGAGTGAAAGCCCCTCTCAAACAAAATCCCTCTGGTCATTTCTGCTTGCTCAGTTGACTGCTGGCCAGACTTTTGCTGGAGCAGTTCCATAAGTAATCTCTTTGAACTGTCATCATTAGCACCAGCTGACATCCACATACTTTGATCTTCAGAAACCCTTTTGACATCAAAATCCCTTCTTTGCCTCTCACCGTTAAGATGTAGCTGCTGCATCCTAGTTTCCATCCAATCAGCAGGTAACTGACCATTTCTTTCAGTCCAATGATTTTCAATTGTATCTACATTTAGAGCATGAAACTGATTTGAAAACAGAGGACGGTGAGGAGATTGCAAGTGGATGCCAGTCGAGAAACCAGGCATATGACCCGCTGAGTGCATTCTTGAATTTGGATCTTGCATTTCTAAACCTTGTGCGTGCACTAAAGGATTTATGGCATCCAAATTAACACCAGGACCACCACCAGGTACCGACATCGTCCGTTCCAAAGGTAGAAATCCAGTGTCATAGAGACCCCCCTGAAGTCTATCCTGCATTGACAAATTCCTTTCCAGATGATTAACATGCTCTTCAGGAGGGGGTATCTGTTGCTGTTGGTAAATATCTAATGGACCAAATCCAGAGTTTGCTCGACGAGCAACACCTGGATTCCTTAGATACTGACTAGTTTCATCAACAGGCCAGACAGTACCAATCTGTCTATCTTCCTCCATTTCCAAACGTTGTCTTAACCTCTCATGTGCGCGTTCTTGTTGACGGACTTGATGCTCCAAAGGGTGCAACTGTCCATGTTTTGCCCGTGATAGGAGCTCCATTAAATCATTTTGAGGGCCTTGATGAGGTATTTGACCAAACTTTGCTTGAATGAGATGCTCAATAGATGGTTCAGTATGTCTGGGAGGAAGATGCGGACGCTGTTGCAGTTCACTCAGAATTTGTTGCTTTATCAACACCTGCTCCAGAGCACTGTTATGCCTAATAGCATCAAGACGTGATTGTGTGTGACTTGGATCACGTACTTGACTCTGCAATAATTGTTCAAGAACTAGCTGCCTAGCATGGGACTGTTCTTTCATTAGCATTTGCTGTTGATGGAACTGTTGTTGCTGCAGTTGTTGAAGCTGTAACTGTCTCTGCTGTTGCAGCTGAAGCGCCATAAAGTGTTCCAGATCCTGCCCAGTCTGACTTGCCATCTGTGGTTGGTGTATTGAATTATGATTTGGCCCACGTTCCATCAAAGCTTCATTTAAGTGACTACTATGAGAGGACATCAAATTATGAGGATGCTGTTGCTGAAGTTGTTGGGAAAACAGCTTGTCTGCCAACTCCAACCGGTTCATTTCATGGTCCTGGTGCAATACGCGGCTGGCATCCATAGCATCTTGATATATGTTGGGTTCAGATCCAGCATTTCTTCTATAAGCATCAGTCCATGTCTCCACAGCGGAGGTTGAGTCCGTCTTGGCACCAAATGGCCCAACCCTTGCAGCACCAGGGTTTAGAACATGATCCTGGCCACTTCCTCTAAAAGGAACATCTGAGATAGGACCACTCTTTCCTGTAGTGCCTTCAAGCTCTGACCATAATAAACCAAGTGGATGCAACGTCTCTCCATGATTTGGAACTCCACCCTCGCACATTACACTTGGAGTTGCACGGTGGATATTTGAAGGATCAGTAAGGCCTGTGGAAGTTTTTCCAACAGGATTACCACCGCTTCCGGGTCTTCCTGGAAACACAATTTCTGCAAATGAAGGTGGAAACTTGAAGAATTAAATAGCAAAACAACAGATTAAGGCCAACCACATTAAATATCAATGACCATGATCTTGATGGCCTATTTGCAGCGAAAGAGGCTACATTCCGACCTCCAAAGCCACAGGAGGTTATGCATTGACATAAACAATAAGGATCCAAGCTGAAAATGCTAACTCACCTTCATCTTGAGCAACAAAATCGTTATAGTCTTCACTTTGTGAATAAGGTGGTTTAAATTGACGAGCTGGATGATCAGGTATTGACTGAATACGATGTCCACCAAGGCCATCAAAATCAGATGGCGGCCAGCTTGAGCCATCAAGGAAAGAAGAACCAACCATCTCAGAAACAGAAGCTGAGTTACGTAAACCAGAATCCAACCTCCCCTCTAGTACAGCAGATGGTTCTGCCTGGGAAAGATTGGTGTTACCAACATCCTCATGTTCAAATTTCAAATGCGGCATTACGTCACCAAGTTCAAAGAAAGGTGAATCTTCAGGGGCATCTTCCAAGCGAACTGGTAAGTCCATACCAAAAAATCCCTGATCAAACCATGAAATGATATCAGCTCCAAGAAATGGCCCCTGGATTTCGCCCTGAGGATCACGATAGTACAAACTCAACTCCTCAGGTGGAATACCCCTTCCTAGAAGGTTGGTCCAATAGATTTCAGAAGAGGACTTCACAAATACAGAATGTGAATCATCAGAAACCTTCAAACTGCCAACAAAAGCAATACGTTGTTGATTGTTCTCAAAGATAGGTGTCCCGGTTACTCCAGAATCTGGCAAGCTGTGCACAGAAATATCAGATTGGGACCCACTAATGTATTTAAAGCAGTCTCTATTGTCAGTTCTCTTCCTGGTCAACAAACTTCTATCTACAGTAATAGCTTCAGAAACTCTGTCTTTCTGTCCTTCATGATTATCTCCTCCTGAATCGCAAACAAGTTCCTTTGTCAGAAGTCAACAGGAAAATCTACCTTGATGAGAAGAGCTGATTTAAATAGAGGTATTACTTTACTCACCATCCAACCTGACCTTGACAGCGTTCTCGTAAGCAAAGCTATAGGTGTTGGCTTCTTCAACACCTATTGAAGTTTTCGGTAACCTATCAACTGTCTCTTCAGTGACATCAGCAGAGGGAGCACCCATTTTTGTATTGTTGGGCTCTGTATCCCCTGTTTCTGGAAGATACAAAAACAAATTCAGAGAGAATGTCGTATCCTACTCCAACAAAAAGACAATGGACAGGATGGAAGTAGCAGTCAGTACCGCATCTGGACATAGCGTTCGAGAAACAATTACCTGTGACATTATCCATTGATTGACCCTTTCTAAAAGAATTGTAAGAAACGCCACCACCGGTAATTTTACCCTTCCATATATCATTGAGGACAGCCTATAAGATTGATCAAGCAACTTTATGGTATCAAATATACTTTGAGCACTTAGACGACCTACAAGTCTGAACAAATGAAGTAATAGATGTAGCTCACCTCCTCCTCAGCATCAGGAACAACAAAAGCTAATGGTTCAATAGCAATTACTTGAGTAACTGGGGGAGCTTCTTCCATATTTTCAGGCATGCTACAAAGAGATGAGCCAAGCTTTTGCATGCGGTATATGTCAAGAGTTTTCCCCCTTGGATAACAAAATATGCCAGTCGAGATTCTTGATTTTCCAGTAACAGAATTCTCAAATGGTGAAGCACCAATTGCACCCCCAGAGGAAGGTCTTACAATAGTCCCAGTAGACCTCCCACGACCCAAGTTAAATCCCACATTTGACCCTTCTACTTTTCCTCTCTCCTGTCCAAAGCCTGGAGCAGCTCGATAGGAACTTGGAACTGCAGAGTTGCCTTCCATTCTATAGCGTGGACGCCACTTGTCACGAGAATCTGACTCCCGTTCTGAGACAGTACGGTTAGCCACAAATGTTTGACCATCATTATTAACATCTTCCTTATCTATATCTATCCTTTTCTCACTGCGATTTTCTTTTTCTTTGTCATCAGGACCCCACCTAGAAGACCACTTGCTATCACGTCTTGTATCAAGCCCAGAATTACGGTTATTAACATCATGCTCGGCACGGCGATCGGTTTTCCTTCGTTCTCTCCGACCAAGCAAGCCAGTTTCCCTCTCTTCCTCACGCCACCGGCGACCACTCTCAGTGTCCATTGTCATTCTTCTCCAATCCTTTTTGTCCTCAGGTACATCTGTACGCCAAACCTCCCTCTGACTTGAATCAACAGAACTTCCAAGTGAGAGAGAGCTTGGTGGACGCATTTCCTATGATGAATAAAACACGGTAGAAAACATTTTACTAGAAACTTCAAGCAGTATAAAAGAAATATGGGCAAGTGTAGCATCTGAACATCTGCCACTTGAGATATATAGAAAGAGGAGAAAGGAAATCCAAATCTTAAAAGGATCACAGGTGAATAAATCTTTACATGAAGGTCGCAAATGAAGCAAAATTTTCTTCAGTTCTGCTTAATATTGCAACAGAAATCAGTAACTGACACTTCAAGAATTTCATATGCAGAAAGTCTAGGAGGACATAATGCTACATCATGACAGAACTCAGGCGAAGTTTAAAGGAAAAGTGTTTTGGGCTGTTTCAAGGTAAGTTTTTTTTGTTTAGATCAATAAGAGGTGCTTGGCTCAACAGTGACTTAAACCTCAGTTTTATGACGTAGAACTGTTATGAAGACACGAGTAATGGACGACACTCATGACAAGTATTTCCTCCGTGGTAAATACCATAAAAAATCACAGGATTAACGAACAAAAACCTTTATTACTCTTCTCCTCCAATTGCTCAGTGTGATCCTTCAAAGGGGTGAAATTTTCTGTCTTAAACTGGCCAAACACACTTAATCAACACCTCTGGGTACTACAACATCAAAGTCAATATCTTGGTAATGTCTAGACATAATATGGTTGGATGCCAACACCGACAAGATTTCATGAAGACTGTCTAATTCAACAACAAAACACTTCATTCTCAAGGGTTTCCTATATACTTAGAAAGGGGAATTTCCAGATGGAACAAACCACTTCCTTTTTATTATTGACTTATAAGTGCAATTCATCATATCATAGAGAAAGCAAGTACAAAGTCTCAATCATGTACAAAAAGCATTTTTAATGTTTACAATGACTTTATATGATCTATTGAGATCGAGATGATGTTGCAACTCCAGGAGGGACTATTATACATCCACATCTCGACTGGTCTGACGAGAATCTGCGAGTTTTCTCAAAGTGCAAACCATCTCTCAAGTATTCCAAATAATAAGAGACAAAAATGAGTATAAAACGCATCGTATTAGATAGTGCCACATAAGCAGATCTTAGGGTAACTGTCAAGTTTCGAATTCTACTTATCAATCTCTTCCAAGATAGTTTGTATCATGGAATTATCCATTGAAGAGCAGAAATGGGGAAACAGCTACTCTGAAAAGTAAGCTTGTCACAGAATTTCACCAAAAACTCACCATCTTTGTGTCACTTGGTTTAACATAAAGCCACTGCGGAGACAAAGGAATGCTGCTGTCCACCATTGCTTGATCTAAAGCAACGTCAATCAAGGATAGGAGAATTACGAGAGAAGGTAAAAAGTATCAGAAGAAGATCCACAGCCCGCATGTAATCAAAATAAAAAATGAACAGAAATACCTTTGGAAATATCAAGTTGGCCGATGAAAGGCTTGTTGTCATCATTACCTGCAGATGTTTCTTAGCAACTGTCAAACATGACAAAATGGGACCACAATCTTATTCCAGAAGTAAATAAATAAAAAGACCTGAAGATGGATAGTGAAAATTTACTTGCAGCAACTGGGCTGAATATACCTATATATGTAGATCTAAACACTAGATGAACATGACATTTTAGTGAGAAAACCAACAACCTCCTACTGATATTAAAACCCGTAAACTATTAATGTTAAAAAATGTTCACGTGCATCATCTAGAAGCAATCCCTTGTCAATTAGTCAAATTAAGATTGACCAAAAGACTGGCCGCTACAGTGTCTGCAGCATTTTCAAGTAAGTAGACGCATGTATTTTGAGTTGGCAATAGAACAAAACCGGAAGAATTTGACAACAATTTTCTTTTCTGGATAGACTGAAATCTCAAGGAAAGCAAATCCACACAAAGAAATACAGATAAAGAGCACGCCTGATCTGAAGCCCTAGAATTCAAGTTGCGTCTAAATTGAAGATTCAAAAATAAGATCAATGAACCCTAAACTAAGCATTAGTCAATCGTCCATCAAAACAAATCAAAATAAAATACAAAGTAACAATAGAAAGTAAACAAAATATAGAGCACCTTTGGGGGTCAAGGACTGATCAGAAGTCTTAGAGGAAAGAAGATCGTCAGGAAGATCAAGATTTCCTTCAGCCATGGCCTTGTCGAGATGTGTCAGAAAGAGGGATCGATACAGATAAATGAATCGAACGGATAAGGAGAAAAAGGGGAGAGAGTGAAATGGAAGAGCCAAATGAGAGTGAATGTGGATTGAGGAGCGAAGCACAAGCCAGAGAGTTTTAGGGTTCCGAGAGCTATTGATGAGAACTGTTGCAGAAAGAAAGAGAGATGCGCGAGTCGGGGGACAGGTGACGAAGAAGAAAAGGCTGAGGGTTTGGGTGGTCACTAGAGCCAAATCATCTTCTGGAAAACCAAAAACTACAAGATAAAAAGGAGTTTTTACCCATATTATCCTCTCACTCTATTTTGGTCATTTAAATAAAATATTAAACATCCTTAACCCTTTAAATTTACTCACCACAAAAATCAACTCAAAAAAATGACCAATTTTTGTTTTTAGGAGTACTACTTTTTGGTAGTCATTATTAGGGCTCGTTTGGTAACTAGTAAGAGTTATGCAAGTATTAATTATAATGAATTAGTTATGCAGATATTAATTATGTCTTATTTAGTTATGCAAAAATTAATTATGCAGGTTTAATTATACAGGTACTAATTATGTACCTATTAATTATATAGGTATTAATTATGCATGATTTAGTCATATATACTAGTGAGCTAATTCTTATTATACCCATTAAAATAAATAATTATCTAAATAACACATTAAAATTAAATAAATATCATTAGCTAAAAAAATAAAGTAAATGACAAATAACTAGCAATTAAAAGTAATTTGTATTGAATAGGATTAAGCAATTAAGTAATTTAAATTAAAGTAAATAACAAATAACTAAAAAAATAAATTAATACATTTATTGACAAAATAATTAAGAATAAATGAAGCAAAGATATTAAAAATAATTAAGCAATTAACAGATAAAAATTCCAAAATGGTAGTGTTTTTTCACATGTATTAATTATTTGAAGTGTTGTAAATTAATATACATTTAAAAGTAAATTAATACAACAACAACAACAACCCAGTGAAATCCCACAACGTGGGGTCTGGGAAGGGTAAAGTTTACGCAGACCTGACTCCTACCACGATAGTACGGCTGTTTCCGAAAGACCCTCGGCTCAATAAAAGTATAAAGGCATAAAAGAGGTTAGATAAGGCATACATGAGAAAGCAACTAACGAGAACGACAGGGATAAAATAGAGTAATCAAAGTACAGAAAGTAATAGATAATAACAGAAATCAGAGCACAGGAAATTATAGTGCGCTAATGCTCCTACTAATAAGAAAGAATAACGAGACTATGTACTAGCCTTCTACCTTAATGTGGGTCCTCCACACCCTCTTATCTAGGGTCATTTCCTCGGTAAACTGTAATCGCGTCATGTCATGTCTAATCACCTCGCCCTAATATTTATTTGGCTTACCCTTACCTCTTCTGAAACCTTCCATGGCCAACCTCCCACACCTCCGCACTGGGACATCTGTGTCTCTCCTCTTCACATGCCCAAACCATCTCACTCGCTTTTTCCGTATATTGTCTTCCATCGAGGCCACTCTTACCTTGTCCCGAATAACCTCGTTTCTAATCCTGTCGCTCCTGGTATGCCCATACATCCATCTCAACATTCTCATCTCGGCAACTTTCATCTTTTGAACGTGAGAGACCTTAACCAGCCAACACTCTGCCCCATATAACATAGCTGGTCTAACCACCACTTTGTAGAACTTGCCCTTAAGTTGTGGTGGCACCTTCTTATCATATAGCACATCGGAAGTGAGCCTCCATTTCATCCACCCTGCCCCAATACGGTGTGTGACATCATCTTCAATCTCTCCGCTGCCTTGCATGATAGACCCAAGGTACTTGAAACTATTTTTCTTTTGGATGGCCTGGTCACCAAGCCTAACTTCTGTGTCAACCTCCTGAGGTGTCTCACTGAATTTGCACTCTAAGTACTCTGTCTTGATTCTACTCAGCTTAAACCCTTTAGACTCCAAGGTATTTCTCGAATCCTCCAGCTTAGCGTTAACTCCACTACGAGTCTCATTGATCAGGACTATGTCGTCCGCAAAAAGCATATACCATGGTACCTCACCTTGAATTTGTCACGTCAATTCATCCATCACCAAGGCAAATAAAAATGGACTGAGAGCTGATCCTAGATGCAACCCCATTCCGACAGGGTTAAATATATAATTTAATATTTTAATTCATGTATAACTAATACCACATAACTTATTCCATTTTCTGTTTCGTATAAATTATAATAGATTCCTTCATAAGTTATGTATGTCTTAATAATGCAAGATTACAAAAAAATGCAACCAAACACCGTATAAAATTAATAGATTTATAATTTATATATAACCTTTTAAAACCTACCAATCAAACATTGTATAAATTAATATATGAATAATTTTTATCATATTTACAAACTAAGCATGGTATAAAATTAATTCATAAATAACCAAGCTATTCATGTATTAGGTACTCCTTAAACCATCTATCAAACGAGTACTCCTTAAACCATCTATCAAACGACCCCTTAGTTTTTAATAAGTCTATTTTATTAGTTGAGCCAAACGTGTTTCAATTTAAGAGATTAAAGATGCTCAAAATGGTATTTAAAAGGATTAAAATAGATCTATTTCATAAATAAGAGACAATTTTAACTTAAAACTCAAATATAAAGGTGATATGTCTTCTTCTTTTTTTTCTTTTTCTTTTTAGAAAAAATTTGTATAAATATACCTCCAACATAATCCATTACACTCACCTAGCTATATTTTTCAATGTAAGCACAACAACATATGTAATGTAGTTTCACAAAGTAGGATCTGGGAAGGTAAATTGTGCGTAGATTTTACGTAGAGGGGTTGTTTCTAATAATAATATTGAAGTTAGACTATGATTAGTCCCTTATATGTGATATGAGTTATATAACATATTGGTTGGTCTTTGGACATAGTTTGTCTTTGTTATTGAGTTGAATTAATAATGCTTGTATGAAAAAGCATGTGAAACTATTGAGCCGCCTATTATGACTAATGTTTATAATGTGAAATTGAAATTATTACGTACTTACTGTATTTTTCTGAGAGATAAACAGAATAGTGAGCTTACTGAAATATGTTTATATGTTGATATGGTAAGAATACATTCACTATTTTGATAATGAGTGGCTTGAGTGCGATGTGAGCTTATGGACAAGCGGTGATATGTGTTGGATCGGATACCATGTCGGTACGGTACATGAATACCTAAAGTCCCCTACAAACCATGACTAGATGAGCACGATTAAAGATCCTTTTAGCATGTGAGTACAGATGAGATTAATGAGTTATAGAAATTGTACAGTAGTGAGATTAATGGGTGAGCTCACAGTCATGTGACTCTTGATTATTTAGAGTTGGCTACTATTATTATATATATTATATGTATATATGTGTTTGGTGAATCCTAGGTAATGTTAATGTGAGACATCGATATGTCGAAGGTAAGGTTAGTGATCTGTGAAATTTTTATTACTAGCGTGTTGAAATACTGATTTCATGTGTTGCTCATGTCTATCTGATTTGACTAGGTTTATGTTTCTCTTTCTTTGTAGGATGCCTCTTAATAAATAATAAAGATTAGGAGCATAATGTTCCTGATGGTTAAACAATTAGTATATTTGAAAAATAGATGGTACAAAATAATAATGTTTATCATATGTAGTACTTGGGTCAATCTTCGTTCTAGTTAAATCCACATGAGAGTGATGTTAATGACATAGCTATGGTTACGCTAAGTGGATGTTGAATCCTAATTTATTGTGAAGGCTAAGACAAGAGGCAATGTGTGAGTGAGAAAATATAATGTGTGGTATATTACTATTTATTATTGTTGCTGATTTTGTTATAAGGTACGTCGATCTAATCTAGATCGGTCTATGATGCCTACTAGTATGTGTGATGTACTGATAATACTTTTCTTGCACCTTTTACTGGTGCATGTATATTTTTAGGTTGTTTGGAGCGTGTGATGACGAATATTCATCATTAGCTTCGCCCACTCTTTTCTCGAGTAAAAAATGTGTCTTTTATTTTCTTGTCCTTATCATACATAGAGTCTCTTATAAATATCTAGACTAATTCCTTGGAAAGTTTCAAAAAACTTTTGTATAGAGGATGTCTTTCCTTTAAGTTTTGATTTTTTTTTATCGAAACCTTTATGTTTTGATTTACTATGCTTATTTCAGATATGTTTGCATGAATCTTTCTATAAAAAGAATAATGGGTGGTAGGATTCGCCTATTTAATTAGAATTGAGTAGGTGCCAAGATGATCCAGTAATTTGAATTGTGACAGTTGGTATTAGAGCCCATGTTATCATCTCACAAGGACAAAAGTGTTAACCCAATTTTTGACCGACATATACCCTTTCGAATTGCTATTCGATTAAATAAGTAGTTTTAAAAAGATTCACTAATGAATAAATAGGAGTTAATATAATTTTAATTGCCATTACAAAAGTAATTAGTAGTTTTGAAATTAAAAGATATTTTTAGTCGATAATTAATTCTAGCCCTTTCAGAGTGCTATCTCACTGATGAAGCGGGCCTCTCCGGTAGGAGGCCTTCCAAAAAACACAGGGTGGAGTTACCTTATTGGTGAGTCTATATTATATGTATAAGTTTTTATCTAATTAACTATATACTTTGACATTCATAATTTACAATTATTATTACTATGAATCAAGTTATCGGTCTCACAAGTACAAGAGTTAATGATACTTGTATGCATGTAAAATTGTTGAACTATCTATTATAACTAATGTTTATAATGTGTACTTGAGATTTAGACTGTGTGAAATAATAATATTAATTGTATTTTTGACTTGAGCTAATCATCATTCTAATTAAATCCGCATGAGAATGAAACTAATGACATAGCTAGGATTAAGCTAAGTGTGAATTCTAATTTTCTGTGAAAGGCTAAGACAAGTGGTACTATGTGAATGAGAAAATATAATGTGTCGTATATTACTGTTTGTTGTTATTGTTGATTTTGTGATGAGTTACATGGATCTAAATCTAGGTTACTAGAGCCAAATCATCTTCTCGAAAAAGGAAAAGCAAAAGATAAAATAGAGTGCTTAGCCAAAATTATCCTTTTAAAGTCTATTTTGGTCATTCACAAAAAATATTAAGCATCTTTAAATTCTTCAAATTTATTAAAGTGAAGCATGTTTTTTCAATAACATAATAAACTTAAAAATTAAATGTGACTATAAAAAAACATAGCAAAAGTCTATGATAAAAAAGTCTAACTTTCATTTTTGGTAGTACTTTTTGATAGTTCACTGTTAATTCTTAAGTCAATTATATTAGTTGAACTAAACGTGTTTTAATTTAGCAAATTTAAGAGAGTTCGTTTGGTCATGTCATGATATGAAATCATATGAAATGAAGTTGAAATTTTGTTTGGGCATGCAATTTGTATTTTTTGCTCATAAACATAAAACTACATAAGTTGTGAAAATTATCAAAATTACCCCAATTTTATATACAATTTTACCAAATAAATAAAAATTCATATAACAAAAGTATAGTACACTATCACAAAGTTATTCTAAAAAAAACAATATTTATTGATTGAACTTTAGTTCAATAAAAAGTAAAATTGAACATGAGTTATAGTGTACTACTCTTTAATATTATTACTTTGAGTTATTTGTTGATCAATATCATTAATAACTATATCCTCATCCTCATATTCTATAAAAATATCATCGCCACTTTGGTATTCTCGCAAAATAATTGTAGATATAAAATGGTAGATTTTTTTATAAAATATAATTTGTGAGTCAATTTTGTATTTGAAAATGTGAACTGATGATATAAAATTCTCAAATCAAGCTTTGAAGAATTTGAAATTTCACATGCGATTTCATCTCATGATTTAAAATCATGAGATGAAATCTCAAATTATCAAAAAAGCTTGATTTGAGAATTGCATATCATGATTTCACATTTTTCAAATACAAAAATTGACTCACAAGTTTATATTTTTGTAAAAATAAATACTATTTTATATTTACCAACTATTTATATTAAAGAGTAGTACGCTACAACTCATGTTCAAATTTACCTTTTTATTGAATTAAAGTTCCATTAATAAACATTGTATTTTTTTATTAAAAAAATAGCTTTGTGATAGTGTATTATATTTTTATTGTGAACTTTTACTTATTTGATAAGATTGTATAACGAATTGGAGCAATTCTGATAGTTTTCACAACTTGGAGTTTTTATATTTATGAGCAAAAAGTTTAACTTAAAAATTGAAATTGGAGTAACTGGTAAAGTTATTGTCATATGACCAGGAGGTCACAAGTTCAAACCTTGGAAATAGTCTCTAGCAGAAATGCAAGGTAAGGTTGTGTACAATAGATCCTTGTAATCGGGCCCTTCCCCGGACCCTGCGCATAACGGGAGCTTTAGTGCACCGAGCTGCCTTTTTTCATGTACAAACGAAACTTCGATTTTATCTCATATGAATTCATATCATGATTTCATCTCCACATAGTCAAACAGGCCCTAAAGATGCTCAAGATTGTATTTAAAGGACCAAAATTGACTTATTCCATCTATAAGAAGCAATTTTAACTTAAAACTTTTTTGAACATATTTATACAAGTATACCTCCCAACACAACACATTACACTTACATAGCTATAATTTTTAATGTAGGCAGAATAAAAATATACCCAGTGTAGCTTCATAAAATGGGACATGGAGAGGATAGAGTGTATGCACATCTTACTTCTACCTTATGTCACGACCCAACCCCGTAGGCCGCGACTAGGGTCCGACCTGGACCCCCGTATACCTATCTGTCAGTTGTAGTCACATCGGACTATGAACAAGGTGATACTACCCACAAAAACCCCAATGGGTTAAAACTTCTTCGTGTTCGTTTGGCCTCTTTCATTCGTGTCATAACATATAAGGACATGCAAGCCGACAAGGCTGCTATAACGAAAACATTCACAACGTGTCATATAGGCACAATCGAAACGAACTCACAAACAACCCACATCCATATGTCTACAGACCTTTAGGAATAGTAACAACAACATATGGCGGGACAAGGCCCCCGCTGTACCCCTGAATGCACAAATATAAACACATTAAGTGACTAGTATCAAAATTTAGGCTCCAGAACAGTGAAGCACTTCCGACATAGCCGAGAGGAACTCCTAAGCTGACGGATCTCCAGAATGAACATCTGTACCTGTGGGTATGAAACGCAACCCCCCTCCCGAAGAAAGGGAGGTCAGTACGACATATGTATTGAGTATATAAAGCATAACATATCATAACTGACACAACAACTGAAATGGGGGTACAGAAGACATGTATAACAGTTAACAGATTACCGCACCTGCAGCTTAGGACATGCAGTCATATACCTTATCATACCCTGTACCCGGACCTCTAGTGAACTCGGTATCATAATCGTTTCATCATAATCATAAGTCGTCATATCATCATGTATATCATTTTATCATGTCATCGTATACGACATCATATCATCGTATACGGCTAATCTCATATGTCATTATAGTATATCCGTTCCATTATGGGGCTCGGGGTCACAAATGTATCCTTATACTTTCATATGCATGCCTACATAAAGTATTCGACCCTTTAGTGAGGGACTCGGTGAAAGAGTAGTGTACGTCTATAGCGTACCATCATCATATAGTAAAATACGCCGAGGAACGTTCGGCCCGATCCGTAATTTAAAACAATGCTGAAAAACATACGGCTTAATCCACATTTTCCATTATATCATCATATGTATATATCCGGCCCGGGATGTGGTGACGAACATCATCACATACGGCATCATTGTATGGTTCACTTCATCGTATACGACATTTCATCCTCGTATACTTCATATATATATATATATATATATATAGCCGGACCGGGACTCGGTGAACGAATAGTAAAACTAGGCACGACTGCATTCCCGGCCCTCTTATGAGACTCGGAGGAAGATGGGTTATAGGGTGATCGAATAGAGTAGTGAGAAACTATATGCAACCAAGTCATCATTTGAGACTCAATGAAACACTCAAGTGAATCGTCACCTGAAGATCAGAGTAGTAATCGTCTTAAGTATCTTCTAAACATCGTTACGGAGCATATCAACTAGAGTTTCAGGAATCGTAGATGTGTATCGAGACAAGGTTAAACAACTTATGGAAGTAGAGACATTTGTCGTCTCAGAGACTTTAGGAATAGGAGCTGACACATTCAAGTATTATTCATCAGATATGAGACTCGAGGGTAGTTCAACTATTTTAAGAATTCTAATACCAAGTAGTAAATAAAAGTCTCAATCATACCTGGAGTTTATAACTAGAACTACCTCCACCTCATATCGTATGCTATTACATTTATACTTAAGACCTTCCAAAAGGAAGAACAGACAGGCTTTACATATACTACTATTCATGATCTAGTAGCCTGGAAAGGCAATAACTCAACTATTACAGGAGTCTTAACATTACAAAGTGAATACAGTTATAAAATTACATTTGGAGTTTCACGAGTGGAATTATCCCCACATTTCGTATACAAAGAATTCATAACTTATACCTAATACATGCCAAAAGAAAAGAAGAATAGCTCTACATACTTATTCCAAAACACGCCAAAAGAAAGCTTCACATACCTCGTATGGACTTCTCTTAATCATGTCCACGTCGTTGTCCTCGAAACCTATTTAACATGGAAGTAATGCAAGTATTAACAACCTTAGACTTTTCATCAACTTAGACTACCCATGAGTATTCATAACATTCATCCCTTCGCTCGCCTTCTCGACTAATTCCTTAACTAGTTAAGACGTTAACGAAAATCAGGCAGCACCTCCCCTATAATGTGCCCTATCCGAATTCCCAACCATGTCCTTAACACCTGTAGCCAATCAAAAATACAACCAGCAACTAATATATACATAATCATGGCAACATTACACAATATATAAACCCCCAACAATTCACTCGAAACTAGGATACCAAAACTAGAGTTTTTAATCTTTCTTTCGCGAATCCTTTAATTGCAAAGCGGAGGGTCATGTGGATGCAACCAGCAGATCCCCCACCTCATTTAGAGAACTTTTAGACCCTGCAACATGCCACAACACAACCAGCAGCAGCCCCCACGCGCACAACACCTTATTTCGACAATAATTTAACTATAGCGATTCCAAATTCGTTTATTTCGAACGCCGAACTTTTCAAACTTTTTTCCCAACTTCCAGCAGCCCCTAAGGTGTTTAATACACCATAATTTAACATCATAAACTTCAAATTAGAGGGGAAGAACTTACCTTTCCCGAAATTGGCTAGAACTCACCGAAATCGTGCCTCGGAACTTTTTTTCAGTGTGCTGTAATGTCTTGGCAGCTTGCTGTCCATTTTTTTGGCTGCACCAAACTCTAATTTTACTCTACTAATACTTCCATATCATCATGGTATACGCTATATAATTAATTTACGGAACAAAATCGGGACTTACCTTATTTTTCTCCCAAGCCGTCACCCTTTTCTCTCTTAGCTTAGAGTTTGTTTTTGACTACCTTTGCTGAAGATTTTCTGATAAGGAACTGAACCTATGAGTCACTTAGCATGTATATAAGGTCAGCCTTGGAGGTGACGCGTGTCGCCCCTTAGGGTGACATGTGTCAAGCCATGATTGGCCACCGTGTCATGCTGCCAATTAGGGGCTGCCACGTGGCAGCGGGGTCCACTTACCCAAGCAGCTGCATCACCTATTTGACTCTAAGTAGGTGCATCACCTTCTTGCTTGAGGTGCTGTCACGTGTCGCTCCTCCATTGGTTTCCATGCGTCATCTTTTTCCCTTCCTCGCAGGTTTGTAATCTCGTCTCACTTTAAGAGCCTATGTAATCCACACTACGTAAGCTTGATATATCCTTAAGCAACTTAAGTGTATAAGACTCTTAACTTAGTGGCTTACGTAGGTAAATCGAGTCCTACGACTCATTTGTTAGCCTCCAACTCTTTCCGAATTCTTATGACTCTATCTCCAACCTCCCTTCTCGCGAGATATCACAATCTTCTTTCCTTAGAGTTGTTTGATAGTGTCGTAGCTTATCCGACTCACATAATAGTGTCTAAGGAAATTAAAAAGACGTTCCGAGCTCAAGAGTGCGGGGTGTAACACCTTAGGGGTGAGGTAGAGAGGCTATTTTCGGTAGATTCTCGCCTCAAGATAAAAATAGTAGAGAAACAATACGTAATGGAAGTATAAGAGACTATAGATAGTAACAAAAATAATAGATATATATCATGACCCAAGCTACCCCCTAGACATAACATGGCATATAGGATCGTAAAAGATCCTAAACAAGCCACTTGACATAAGCATGACACTAAGATAATCAACATCATCAATAATTTGAAAAGCAGAAGATAAGTCTCAACATAGTCTGATATAGCATAATAGGAAAAACATAGTCTGATATAGCCTAATGTCTAAAAGGCTTTATCAAAGATGAGATGATAGTGCGTGTCTCTAGCTATCTATATCACAAACAAAACTGAATAAAAGTTTGAACATAGTCTAATGTGAATGTTCTAGGAACATAAGAACTCACGAATACTGTGAAGCTGATAAGAGTCTGTACTAACCACGACCCTGATGAGAAGCGTTGTGACCTATATTATAAAATAATATAGGCAAAAGTATGTGGTCAGTACTCAAAATGTAATGAGTATGAGGAAAAATGCATGAACATGAGAAACATAACATGATGAATCTAAAAAAATATGATAATGCAACGACCAAACTAAAATATGACATAATTTGATGAATTTGAGTTAAAAAGCATAATACATGGTCAATGTAATAATAAAAAAAGAACCAGTCATAACATAAGTAATAATCATAAGTCTTTGTGAAAGATACCATTAACCGACATAAATCATGTGAGCTATAATATGGAGTCCAGATTCTTGCTCCCACACTGAAAAGAGATTGTCCTACTTGCCAGGATATGACCATGAATATGAGTTATCGTGGATCCACTAAGCTTAAGCTAATTTGTCCAATTGGAACATCCTACCTAGGCACGTAGTTTCGGGACTTAGAAATTGCAACTAAAGAACTCCGCCTCTATTAACATGTGAGCCTTTATCCCAAAGTCTGTTCAGTGTTACGTAAACTCTGAATGGAATATCATACATAAACATAGCATAGTCTTTGAAAATGATAAGAATCTAGTAATATCAAATTCATCATGAAATACTTAAAATTATAAGAATAACTCCTTTCAACATATCATGATTCATAACATAATTAATTTATAAGAGTCACTTATCTGAAGCATCTTAATCATGATAAGTTTTTTAGAAAAAATCACACTTCAATCGGAAGTGGCTAAATCATATAAATCTTTCATAGTGAGAATACTTCAATTCGAAGCAACCTTGTTTTCATAAAAACATGCTTGATACTTTATCTAAGAGCATCCTTAAATCATAGTTTCTTCAATCATAATGCATTCATAATCTCAAAACATAATTCATAATCATAAAAAAGGCATAATGCATGAGTCCATAAGAAATCATTGAAAACATGTAGTTTAGATAGATAGAATCATGTATAATAAGACCAAATAGAATGAATTTAGTCATAAACAACTGAACGCATAAGAAACTTGCAAAATCCTAGAAATTTGGATTTGAAAATGAAGGAAGAAATAGAGAAATCCTTGCGACTCAATGGATGAAAATGATCCATTGATGAATTCGCACATACCTTGAATCAAAGCCCTAAGATAACTCTTTAATGGAGACTTGAAGCTTGAAAAAAAGATCTAGAGAGAGAATTTTCTTGAAAGATTTTGGGGTTTTAAGTGAATGAGAGGGAATGGGGGAATTTTGAAGGGTAAGGATAGTTATAGGACTTAGGAGTAATCTTAAAACGACATAGTATAGGTGTTAAAAGATTAGAAAATGACTGAAATAACCCTAAAAATTAACTGCCGAAGGGACTTTAAGAACCCCACCTACGATCCATACGGACCGTTCTATTGGTACATAGGTCAACTTCAGAAAGTCAAAAATCCAATCGAATCCCATGAACCATTCTATGGTCTGTAGACCACCTACGGGCCGTAGGCCCTCTTGTCCTGCCAACCCTCAATGTCGCAACTCTATGAATCTCTTATATGGCCATACCTACAGTTCGTAGACTTCTTTTATGACTCATAGAGACCTTCATGGAACCAAATACTAATATACAATCTTTAAATCACAATACTATGAGACCATCTACGGTCCGTAACTCATTCTATAGTCCGTCCTGTAGGCTCGTACAAAACTTTTGAAACTTGAAAATTTTTCAACTTCAGGACATCATGTACGACTGCCTACGAAGGGGCCGTAAGATCTTGTAGATCTATAGATGACTTCGTGGAAACTAGCATCAGCAAACTTTTTGAATTTTTTATTTCGAATCAACTTTTCAACTTCCGAGATGTTATAATATCTCCCCCTTAGAAATATTCATTCTCGAATGAGACTCAACCTAGTATGAATAGAGTAGGGAAGGATATCTAACAACCCATCATGAATTCAAAATACATCAATATATATAAAACCAAGGAGTAGTCAACCCCAAGCTAAAACATAAACTTAAAAACTTATTTCATGAACATGCATATGGAAATATGAGAATAGCTGAAACGCATGAATCCAAAAGAGTAAATATGAGGAACTAATACCTCAAGCTGAAACTGAAGCGGAGGGAAAGAGGTAAGGATACCAGGACATCATATCGGCTTTGGCCTCCAAAGTAGCACCCTCAACTAACTAATTCCTCCAAAGGACTTTTCCGGAAGCAACTTCTTTATTTCTCAACTTTTGGACTTGACGATCCAGAATCTCAACCAGAACTTCTTTGTAAGAGAGACTTTATTTCACACCAACACTCTCCAATGTCATAATCAAAGTGGGATCACCAATATACTTTTTCAATAAGAAAACTTGAAACACCGGATGCACCAATGCCAATTCTGAAGGCAAATCCAACTCATATATTACCTTGCCAAAACACCTCAAAATATGATAAGGGCCAAAATATCTAGAACTTAGCTTCCCTTTCTTACCAAATTACATCACACCCTTCATAAGTGAGATTTTCAAATAAACCTAATCATCACTCAAATTTCAGCTCTCTTCTACTCACATCGGCATAGGATTTCTTCTTACTCTGGGCAGTCCTCAACCTTTCTCTAATGAGTCATTATGAACTGATTTGGGATCTATCAAAGGACCTTGCCAACTTCAAACCAACCAATAGGAGACATTCACCTCCTACCATATAGAGCCTCAAATAGAGCTATCTAAATACTCGAGTGATAACTACTATTATAGGCGGCTCAATCAAAGGCAAATGATCATCCAAATTGCCTTTAAAGTCAATCACATAAGCTCTCAACATATCTTCCAAAGTCTGAATAGTCTGCTTGACTTGACCATCAGTATGAGGGTGAAAATCTGTACTAGCTTAACTTGAGTACCAAGATCTTTCTGAAACGATCTCCTAAACTAAGAAGTAGACTAGTAAATCTATCAGAAATGATGGATAGGGGTACACCATGCAACTTAACCAACTCTGAAATGTAAAGTCTAGCATAATCCTCGGCTAAATAATGTATTAATGGGAAGAAAATGCACCGACTTAGTCATTTGGCCTACAACAACCCAAATCGAGTCATGCTAACTATAATGTAGTCCATATTCAAATCTTTCCACTTTCAAGTAGGAATGCTAATATCTTGAGGCAAACCTCCCGATATGCTCAACTTTCACTTATTGGCAATTCAGGAACTTAGCCACAAATTCTGCAATATCCTTCTTCATGTCATTCCACCAATAGATCACAGTACATCTTAGCGGATCTCGGGTGAATAAAATATCGAGAATTGTGAGCTTCTGATAAAATTGGTTATCTCAAACCGTCAACATTTGGAACACATAGTCGACCTTGGTAACGAACCACACCATCTCCCTTTAAGAGAAAGCCTCAATAATTTTTTCATGAAACTGCTTTTTTTAATTCAATCAAAGTCCGATCACTATCTTATTTTGCATTTCTTCTGTCACAAGAGATGATGTAGTTCTTTTCATAAACTTTAAGTTGCCTAGAAGCTAGGCTATCACTTTACCATTTTGCATCAACACAAAACAAAGAATAATTCTCGAGGCATCACAATATACAACCAAACAATTGGATCATTTTGGTAAAGTCAAAACTAGGGCTGAAGTAAGTCGATTCTTCAACTCTTGGAAACTTATCACAAACTTCGAATCATTGAAATTTCACTTTCTTCTAAGTTAAAATAGTCAAAGGCAAAGAAATAGAGGAAAATCCTTCAACAAACCGTCTATAGTAACCGGCTAAACCCAAGAAACTTCTAATAGCTGAGGGAGAAAGAGGTGTAGGCCAAGTTTTAACCACCTTGGTCTTCTTAGGATCAACTTTCATACCATCACCAAAAATGATATGGCGAAGGAACGTAATTGACCTCAACCAAAATACGCACTTGTTAAACTTAGCAAACAATTGATGATCCTTGAGAACTTGCAAGAAAATCCTCTAATGATCAGCATGCTCATCCTCACTCGTATAACATATCAAAATATCATCAATTAATACAATGACGAATATATTTAAATATCGCTCGAACACTCTATTCATCATATCCATAAAAGTTGCAGGAGAATTCGTTAGTCCAAAAGACAAACAAAAATTCATAGTGATCATACCGAGTCCAAAAGGCCATCTTGAGAATGTCACGTACTCTCACTCTAAGCTGATGATAACCCGATCGAAGATCAATCTTAGAAAAGAAACTAGCACCCTGTAGTAGATGGAAAAAGTCATCAATCCTTAGGATGGGATACTTATTCTTGATTATGACCTTGTTTAACTGATGGTAATCGAGGCATATGCGGAGAGAACCATCTTTCTTTCGAACAAAAAAAATGGGAGCACCCTATAGAGAGATACTCGGTCTAATGAAACCCTTATCCAAAAGGTCCTTTAACTGATCTTTCAACTCCTTAAGTCATGCTGGAGATATTCTATAAGGAGGAATAGAGATAGACTGGTATATGGAAGAAGGTCAATTCCAAAGTCGATTTCCCTATCAGAAGAAATACCGGGAAGATCATCAAGAAACACTTTTGGTAATTCATTCATAACAGGAACTGACTGAAGAGTAGCGATTTTAGAATTTGTTTCCCTAATATGCACTAGATGATAGATACAACCCTTAAAAATCATCTTTCTAGCTTTAAGGCATGAGATTAACTAATCATTAAATGCTGAATTACTACCTTTCCATTCTATGAGTGGCTTATCTAGAAACTAAAATTTAACCCCTTGGATTTTACAGTCAACAGAGGCATAACAAGCATGAAGTCAATTCATAGAAAGAATAACATCAAAGTCAGTCTTATCTAACTCTTCAAGATCGACTAAGGTGATTTTCTAAAAATTGAGATCGGGCAATTTCTAAAAACCTATTTAGCTAAAACTGAATCACCAATAAGAGTAGAGACTAAAAAAGGTTCTAATATAATATCGAGCTTGACATCAAACTTCAAAGCAACATAAGGAGTCATAAGGGAAAGATTCGCTCCTAGATCTAGCAAAACATAAATATCAAACTGAAAAAGTCATAACATACCAGTGACCAGATCAAGGGAGTCCTCCTAATTATGTAAACTTTGAAGAGCATAAAACCTGTTTTGACGCTAACTACCACCAGAATGAGATGAAGTACCCTGCTGAGTATATTAACCTGAAAAAGTTGACTGAGTTTGCTGAGGACCATACTTACCCTTGCTAGTAACTGAAGGGAAATCACTCATTGTATGACCCATCTTACCTCAACTATAGAATGCATCAAAACCAGCCAAGCAGTCTTCTCAATGGTTTTTACCACACCTCTGAAATACGGGGACAGATTGACCACTAGAAGTACTCCCTTGAGACATAGAGTTAAGACACCCTATCTTTGTTGAGCTTCTGAACTGGAGTACTAGATAAAGTTGGCCAGAGAATATCTATCTGAACTGTAATATCCACCACTACCGAACCTCTGATGAGAGTAATCACCACTATCTGTTTGAGCCCTCTTAGTCTCCCTAGCTTTCTCCTTAAGCTTTTCTTCTTTAATTTGTTGAGTATGAGTCATCAACCTCGATATATCCATCTCCTTGATCAATATGGAAGTTCTATGGTCTTTGACTACCATTTTCGAAACACCAGAAACAAAACTTGCTCATCCAAGCTCTAGAGTTGGCAACCATAGCCGGAACATACTTAGACAATTGAGTGAACTTCAAAACATATTCCTCCATACTCATATTTTGTTACTTCAACTTAATGAACTCTTCTACCTTTTCCTCTTTCATCTCAATAGGAAAGAACTGATCTAGAAAAGCAGCCTTGAACTTGTCCCAATTCGAAGGACCTACATCGATAGCCCTCTCTTCCTTTCATTAAGTGAACCACACTTGAGCAACCCCTTTTAATTGATAAGCAACTAAGTCCACCTTTTCCACCATAGTCATACCCATAATATCCATAATCCTTTGGATTCCCTCAATAAAATCTTATGGATCTTCGTACATTTGAGTGAAGTCTCGAAACCTAGTTGCGACCATACCCATATTTGGTTCACAGGAGCTATAACCTCATAGTTAGCTTGAGCCTTCATGGCTAGGGAAAACACTTAGAAAGTAGCCATAAACTCATCATGAGTGACTTTCTCGACCAAAGGATCAACTAGAGCTTGAGGTGCTTGTTGCTCCTCATCCACATTCACGTTCCTTCTATATGGAGCTCTTTTTGGAGGCATAGTGCTGAAACACAAAAAACATGAGTTAAAAGGAAACTTTATAGACTTCAACTCTATCGCACGACTTAAGAGTAATAAAGAAAGTAAAGTTTCTTAAACATTTCATAGCTTCCTAGTCTGTAAGATCCCGAAATTTGAAAAGTCAAAAAACAAGGATCAAAATATAAAAATTCAAAAACTTGTAATTTTGGCACCAGGTGATAACCACGAAAGGCCATCACGGCCTGTGTTGAGCACCATGCCTCATAGTGAGCCCCTGTAGTGGTAACCCTAAGGTTCAATTCTATAAGGTGAGGTCCACGATAGAGCACCATGGACCATGGTGAGCATTACAGGTCGTGAAGCCTTCTGTGGTGATCCTTCCCCTGAGGCCTCAGAATATGACTCCAAGGCTAGGACTATGCACCATGGGCCGTGTATCTCTTCACAGACTATGGTGGA
Source organism: Solanum dulcamara (assembly GCF_947179165.1). Lineage (NCBI taxonomy): Eukaryota > Viridiplantae > Streptophyta > Magnoliopsida > Solanales > Solanaceae > Solanum > Solanum dulcamara. The sequence goes on from NC_077238.1 coordinate 45,509,925, forward strand.
TTCCATGATGGTCACTCCTACAGACCAACTTGTAGGGCCTGCACCACTCCCATGTTTAACGTGCTGTAATACACTTCACGGACCGTGAAGGGTTTCATGAAGAAAGTTCTGAAACTCTTTCCTGCAACATCCAAAATCCAAGTCCAAGTTAATCATCACGAACACCACCACGGACAGTGATGAGCATCACATACCGTGATGGGTCCTTCGTGGTAAGTCCAGTTCTAATTAAATGAGGGGTAGTTCAATTATTTCCCTATTCTTTAATTAACGTCTATGGATGTTTTTGGGACTAGATTCATTATGAAAATATCCTAAATACTCCTAAACCTATTTTTTCCCCTTATTAATGCCCAATCAACTTTAAGACTTCTCTCTCAAAAATCATTCAAGGGTTCATTTTCTTCATCATGTTTGGCTAGGGTTTTTTCAAGAACAAGTCTCCTTTTTAATTTGAAGGTCAAATTCAATCAAGGTATGTAGGGTTTGATCCATGGGTCCTTTTCACCCATGGAGTCCCAAGGTTTTCATTCAAAATTTTATGAATTTCAATTGGGTTTGTAACCCTAATTTGATGAATTGCATTGGACTATTCCAATTATATTTTTAATCATTATAAATATGTTTCTTCATGACTTACATAATTTTTAAATTGAATTATGACTGCTTATGCATGAAGCCTATTTTCAATGATGATATTAGGAAGTATGATTATGAATACAATGATTTCAAGGTATTATCATGGTTTTCATTCAAATTGACTATGTATATGAGTTTTATTCTTAATTCAAGTATGAATTATGATTATGAATTACAAGTATGTTCAAGATATGAATTTCATGCAAAGTTATAAAAAAAGATGACTTAGGGCCCTATGTGGTGACCTAGGACCTAATTATGTGAATTTTGCAAGTATGATTTGTAATGATGAAAGAACAATTCTCACATTACCATTATGTTATAAATTGAGCTATTCTATGAATTATGAAGTTTATGAACAAAATATGATATATGCTAAGTATGATTACTATATTATGTATTCCATGGGATTTCACTTAGAACTGAGTGAACTTGAGGTGGGGCCCTACCAAAATCCTTAGTAGCAGCCTCAAGTCTCTTAAACTATGTGCCATCATAGTTTGCCTTTATGAAATAGCTAATGGATCCATATATAGTGTATGTACACGACCCGCCTAGTGGGGTAGAGTCTACCTTGGCAAGTAGATTCCCCTTTCTTCCGTTGTATGGGGAGACATTGGAATTCCATGTTATAGCTCGCATGGTCTTATTGTAGGTTATGGTTCTATCCCACATATGTATGACCTTCTTATGTACTTTCATGATTTCAACTATGCTTTTCAAATGCTTTGATCATTATGATTCTCTCATGACTTTACTTATCCCTTCTTACTACCGTGCTTTACTTGATCATTGCATATTATGATTTACATTGCATATCATGCCCTCATACTTAGTACATTCACAAGTACTAATGCATATTTGTTGGCTACATTGTCTCACAATTAGGGGTTGAGGATCACACTCCTATCACAGGTGGCTAGTAGAGTTCCTTATTGGTGAAGAGTTTGGTGAGTCCGCATCTACCGAGGACTAGTTATGAGTATCTTGTTTCTTTTTTCAAAGACATTTATCTTTTTCATGTTGAGGGTGAGCTAGGGACATGTCTTAACCCTAGTGAATTTTATGTAGTAGAGCCACTTATTGGACATATGTTTAGATTCTATGTTGTCAGATTCTCATGCTCTTTACGATTTCATTATTTAGACTCTTTCTTATGTTATTTTCCATATTTACTTCACCTTATGTATGTTTTATGATATGTCAAGAGGCCTGGTGGGAGCCCTTTGGGGTTTCAATTGCCGTGTTATGACTAGGCCCTAGATCGGGTCGTGACATATTCATAGATGTGTCTTGCTTCACACGGATGAGCAAAACTCTACTTAATGCGTCTTTCAGACATCCTATGACACTTAAACCTGTACTCTAATAACAAGTCTGTCATGACCCAAGCTACCCCCTAGACATGACATAGCGAAGAGGATCCTGAAAAACCCTAAATAATTCATTTAACATAAGCATGACACTAAAATAATCAATATCATCAGTAATTTAAAAAGCAAAAGATAAGTTTCAACATATTTTAAAATAGCATAATAGGAAAAACAGATACAACTCAACATACATAGAATCATCTAATATTTGACAGCCTCTATCATAGATGAGATGTTAGAACATGTCTCTATCTATCTTTAACATAAGGAAAACTGAATAAAAGTTTGAACAAAGTCTGAAATGAACATCCACAGAACATGAGGACTCACCCATGCCTATGAAGCAGATAGGAGTCTGTACTAACCATGGACTTGATTGGAAGTTTCCTGACATATATTTTAAAATAATATAGGCAAAAGTATGCGATCAGTACTCAAAATTTACTAAGTTTGAGAAAAATGCATGAAAATGAGAAACATAGCATGATGAATCTAAAAACATGATAATGCAATGACCAAGCTAAACTATGAAATAATCTAATGAATCTAAATTAAAAGCATAATATATGGTCAATACAATAATTGAAAAAGAATCATAGTCATAACATAAGTGATAATCATAAGTCCTTGTGGGAGATATAGTTAACCATCACAAACCATGTGAGCTATAACATGGACTTTGGTTATTGCTCCCACACCGAAAAAAGATTATCCTCATTGCCAGGTAAGGACCATGAACATGAGCTATTGTGGATCCACTAAGCTTAAGTCGATTTGTCCAATTGGAACATCCTATGGGGCATGTAGTTCTGGTACTTAAGGATTGCTACTAAAGAACTTCGCCTCTACTAACGAGTGAGCCTTCATCCCAAAGTATGCTTGGTGCTAAATAAACTCTAACGAAATATCATACACAAACATATCATAGTCTTTGAAAATGGTAAGAATCTAGTAATACCAAGTTCATCATGAAATACTTAAAATCATAAGAACAACTTCTTTCAACATATCGTGATTCATAGCATAATCAATTCATAAGGGACACTTATCTAAAACATGTTAATCATGATAAGCTTTTCATAGAAAATCACACTTCAGTTGTAAGTATCTAAATCATATAGATCTTTAATAGCGAGAATACTTCAATTTGAAGTAACCTTGTTTACATAAAAACACGTTTGATACTGTATCTAAGAGCATCCTTAAATCATAGTTTCTTCAATCATAATGCATGCATAATCTCGTAACATAGTTTATAATAATAAAATAGGCATAATGCATGGATCCATGAGAAAATTATTGAAAACATGTAATTTAGATTAAATTATGCATAATAAGATTAAATAGTATGAATTTAGTCATAAACAATTAAACCCATAAGAAACTTGCAAAACCATAGAAATTTGGATTTGAAAATCAAGGAAGAAGTAGAGAAATCTTTGGGACTTAATGGTTGGAAAGGATCCATTGATTAATTCTCACATACTTTGAATCAACCCTAAGATAAATCTTCAATGGAGACTTGAAGCTTGAAGAAGAAGATCTCAAGAGAGAATTTTCTTAAGAACTTTTGGGTTTTGAGTGAATAGGGAAATTTTTAAGGGTAAGGGTTGTTATAGGAAATTATGAGTAGGCTTAAATATTAGGAAATGACTGAAATAGCCTGAGAATTAACTTCTAGTGGGACTCTATGGATCCCATCTATGATTCGTGGGTCTTACTATTCTTGTTATTCCGTAGGTCAACTTGAGAAAGTCAAAAATCCAATCGAATACCTCAAACTATTCTATGGTCTGTAGACCACCCTACGAGCCGTAGTCCTTCTCAACCTAGCAACCCTCAACTTTCCAACTCTCTAAATCTCTTCTACGGCCACACTTATGGTCCTTAGACCTCTTCTACAACCCGTAGACACCTCCATGGAACCATGTATAGAAATACAATCTCTGAATTTGTAACACCCAAATATATTCCAACTTAAATTAGTCTAGAAACACCAAGGAAAAGTTAGAAAACTTCCTCAGAATTGTGAAGCATGAGAAGCACATGTGGATAATATATGGAGCTATGGATTGTAGATGGGGCTCATAGTTCATTTCTAGACCTAGACAATTTAACTTATCTTTCCACTTTTATATGGATAGGTTTTACGAACCATAGATTGTACCTACAGGAAAAGTTTAGAGACTTGGAAGTTACTTATGTGTAGGACGAGTCCTTGTACGACTGTAGAAGCTGTCACGATCTAAGCCTAGGTCCTAGACGTGCCATGTTGAATGAAGTACCCGGAGGCACCTCACCCAAGACTCTTAGCATTTCATTAATCTTTTCATCGATAATGACAATCAAACAAGCGAAATTGTAAGAGATAACGGGACTAAGGGATTTCATATAGAATGAGATTCAAAGTCATTTTCAACATCATACATTTGTTGTCTAACCATACCTTCTACATTTAAGACTTGTCAGGGGCTAAGACATGTCCCTAGCTCACCCTCAAGATATAAGTCAATAGATATTGAAAGCAACTCAATAGTCTAAACACAACGTAAGCTAGAAAGATATGAGTGTTGTTCCTGGAATATAAGAACTCAGCAATAGTAATAGCCTTCAATGAATAACTTAGCCACGGGGAGGAGAGTGTGGAGCAATTCTAGTCCCTACATGGTAATATTATATAGGCAAAAGTAACCATTAGTACTTTGAATATACTAAGTATGTGAGCATGCCATATAAAGAAGAAGATTAAGTCATTTATAAGAAATATGCATAGGTGAATGCATGCATGAGAAATCATCATATGGAATATTAAAACATCCATTTTATAAGGAGATGACCGTAATCGGCATTTAAGACCATGTGAGCTATTACATGGAATCAAACATAACCCCCTTCATTGGCACAAGGAGTCTACTTGCCGAGTAGAACTTCGTCAACTTTAAACATTTCTTTAACTTTAACTTTAATAGCTAATAGTGAATCCACTAGCCTAAATAGCCTAAAAAGGCTCCTATGTTAGCGCATAGTTAATGCAACATGATACTTTACTTAAGGACCCCTTAGATCGAGTCCCCATCTACATAATACATTTGGTGCTAGGTAAATCCCACGGAATATATTTAGATATCATAATAGCTTAAACATCTATATAACTTTAGACATCAAATCATCATTCGGTGGAATAACTCATTAAAATATTTTTTTTGATTCAAAATGTGAGAATTTTCCTTTCACATTGAATTCTTTCTTTGGCTAAGAAGCCTCTTCATCATCATTCAATCATTTCATATGTCTCCCTTAAAAATAACCATTTTCATTATAAACTTTTATTTGGACTCAAAGCTTTCATTTCATCTTTACTTTAGCATAAGAAAAATTAGGTGGGTTCATTTCATAAAACCTTCAAATGCATTTGAAGAATTCTTGTAAGCATGAGAGTGATGGAAAATGCATCAAATTACACCTCTTAAAACAATCTACCATATACACTTAAAAATCCACCTTCAATCCTTCATATAGGCACCTTAGAAAATCATTCTTTTCATTAAATTGAGAGTCAATATATATTAATATACGTAAATAAACTTCAAGTATATCATAATCTATGAATTTAGAGTCGTCATGTAAAAGACCAAAATAATTCATCACTTAGAATTTGAAATATCAAGTGAGAAAATATTTGGGCTCCATGTGTGGAAGAATCCATGGATGAAATCCACATACCTTGGGGAAACAAAATCCCTAATGAAGACTTGAGGAGGAATGGAGGCTTGCAGATGCCTTGAGATGAAACTCTAGCTTGGCTTGAAGTTCTTGCGAGAATTTGAGAAGAGAAGATTTGAGTATCCTGAGTTTAAGTGTGAAGAATGAGGTCTCGGAAGGGTTTAGGATTTTTATATGGGAGAATTCAGCCCTCAAAACAACACCATTTAGATTTAAAAAGTAGGAAAAGATCAAAATATTCCTTTAAAAATTTGGCCGGAACAGACTTCACGGGGACCCTTCACGGTCCATGCTACTCACAACGGCTCATGGTGGGGGTATGTGGTAAGAGACTTGTAAAATATTTTGGAAAAGTCTGTAGGGTAAGTCTCTGAAGTTTCACCACGAAACCTTTTAATGATCCGTGAAAGGTAGCCACAAGACATAGACGTGTCACAACGAATGAAGTACTCGGAGGCACCTCATCCAAGACTCTTAGCATTTCATTAAGCTTTTCATAGGTAATGACAATCTAACAAGTGAAAATGTAAGGGATAACAAAACTAAGGGATTCCATATAGAACGATATTAAAAGTCATTTTATACATCATACATTTGTTGTCCAACCATACCTTCTACATTTAAGACTTGGCGGAGTCTAAGGCCTGTCCCTAGCTCACCCTCAATTTATAAGTCAATAGATACCGAAAGTAACTCAGTAGTATAAACACAACGTAAGATAGAATGATAGGAGTGTTGTTCCTGAAATATGGGAACTCACCAATAGTAATAGCCTTCAACAAACAACATAGCCACATGGAGGAGAGTGTGGAGCAACACCGGTCTCTATATGGTGATATCATGTAGGCAAAATTATGTGCTAGTACTTTGAATGTACTAAGTATGTGAGCATGCCATATAATGAAGAATATTAAGATATTTATAAGCAATATGCATAAGTGAATGCATACATGAGAAATCACCATATGAAACCTTATAACATTTATTTTATGGGGAGATGAGCATAACCGACATTTAAGACCATACGAGCTATTACATGGAATCAAACATAACCCCCTACATTGGCACAAGGAGTCTACTTACCGAGTAGAACTTCATCAACTTTAAACATTTCTTTAACTTTAACTTTAATGGCTAATAGTGGATCCACTAGCCTAAATAGCCTAAAAGGGCTCCTATGTTGGCGCATAGTTAATGCAACATGAGACTTTACTTAAGGACCCCTTAGGTCGAGTCCCCATCTATATGATACATCGGTGCTAGGTCAATCCCACGGAATACATTTAGATATCATAATAGCTTAAACATCTATATAACTTTAGGCATCAAATCATCATTCGGTGGAATAGCTCATTAAAACATTTCATTTTATTCAAAATGTGAGAATTGTGCTTTCACATTGAATTCTTTCTTTGGCTAAGAAGCCTCTTCATCATCATTCAATCATTTCATATGACTCTCTTAAAAATAACCATTTTCTTTATAAACTTTCATTTAGAGTCAAAGCTTTCATTTGAACTTTACTTTAACATAAGGAAAATTAGGTGGGTTCATTTCATAAAACCTTCAAATGCATTTGAAGAATTCTTGTAAGCATGAGAGTGATGGAAAATGCATAAAATTACTCCTCTTAAAACAACCTACCATATACACTTTAAACCCACCTTTAAGCCTTCATATAGGCACCTTAGAAAATTATTCTTTTCATTAAATTGAGAGTCAATATATATTAATATACGTAAATAAACTTCAAATATATCATACTCTATGCATTTAGAGTCGTTATGTAAAAGTCCAAAATAATTCATCACTTAGAATTTGAAATATCAAGTGAGAAAACATTTGATATCCATGGGTGGAAGAACCCATGGATGAAATCCACATACCTTGGGGAAACAAAATCCCTAATGAAGACTTGAGGAGGAATGGAGGCTTGCAGATGCCTTGAGATAAAACTCTAGCTTGGCTTGAAGTTCTTGCGAGAGTTTGAGAAGAGAGGATTTGAGTATCCTGAGTTCAAGTGTGAAGCATGAGGTCTTGGAAGGGTTTAAGGTTTTTAGATGAGAGAATTCATCCCTCAAAACGACACCATTTAGATTTAAAAAATAGGAAAAGATCAAAATGTTCCTTTAAAAATTTAGCTGAAACAGACTTCACGGGGACCCTTCACGGTCCGTGGTGCTCACCACGGCCCGTGGTGAGGTCCCATGGTAAGGGACTTGGAAAATATTTTGGAAACATCTGTAGGGTAAGTCTCTGAAGTTTCACCACAGAACCTTTTAATGATCCGTGAAAGGTAGCCACGGGACATAGACGTGACACGACGAATGAAGTACTCGGAGGTACCTCATTCAAGACTCTTAGCATTTCATTAAGCTTTTCATAGTTAATGACAATCTAATAAGCGAAAATGTAAGGGATAACAGAACTAAGGGTTCCATATAGAACGATATTCAAAGTCATTTTATACATCATACATTTGTTGTCCAACTATACCTTCTCCATTTAAGACTTGACGGGACCTAAGACATGTCCCTACCTCACCCGCAAGATATAAGTCAATAGATACTGAAAGCAACTCAGTAGTCTAAATACAACATAAGATAGAAAGATAGAAGTATTGTTCCCGAAACATGGGAAATCACCAATAGTAATAGCCTTCAACAAATAACTTAGCCATAGGGAGGAGAGTTTGGAGCAACACCGGTTCGTACATGGTGATATCATGTAGGCAAAAATATGCTTTAGTACTTTAAATATACTAAGTATATGAGCATGCCATATAATGAAGAATATTAAGATATTTATAAGCAATATGCATAAGTGAATGCATACATGAGAAATCACCATTTGAAACCTTATAACATTCATTTTATGGGGAGATAATCATAACCGATATTTAAGACCATGCGAGCTATTATATGGAATCAAACATAACCCCTTCATTGGAACAGGGAGTCTACTTGCCGAGTAGAACTTTGTCAACTTTAAATATTTCTTTAACTTTAACTTTAACTTTAATGGCTAATAGTGGATCCACTAGCCTAAATAGCCTAAAAAGGCTCTTATGTTGGCGCATAGTTAATGCAATATGAGACTTTACTTAAGGACCCCTTAGGTCGAGTCCTCATCTACATGCTACATTCGATATTAGGTGAATCCCATAGAATATACTTAGATATCATAATAGCATAAACATCTATATAACTTTAGACATCAAATCATCATTTGGTGGAATAGCTCATTAAAATATTTCTTTTGATTCAAAATGTGAGAATTGTCCTTTCAGATTGAATCCTTTCTTTGGCTAAGAATATACTTCATCATCATTTAATCATTTCATATGACTCCCTTAAAAATAACTATTTTCTTTATAAACTTTCTTTTGGAGTGCAAGCTTTCATTTAAACTTTACTTTAACATAAGAAAAACTCGGTGGGTTCATTTCATAAAACTTTCAAATGCATTTGAAGAATTCTTGCATGCATGAGAGTGATGGAAAATTCATCAAATTACACCTCTTAAAACAACCCACCATATACTCTTTAATGCTATCTTCAAGCCTTCATATAGGCACCTTATAAAATCATTCTTTTCATGAAAGTGAGAGTCAATATATATCAATATAAGTAAATAAACTTCAAATATATGATAATCTATGCATTTGAAGTTGTATTGTAAAGGCCCATAAGAATTCATCACTTAGAATTTGAAATATCAAGTTAGCAAACATTCTGGCTCCATAGGTGGAAGAACCCATGGATGAAACCCACATACCTTGGGGAAATAAAATCCCTAATGAAGACTTGATGAGGAATGGAGACTTGAAGTTTCCTTGAGATGAAACTCTAGCTTGGATTGAAGTTCTTTGGAGAGTTTGAGAAGAGAGGATTTGAGTGTCTTGAGTCTTAGTATAAATAAAGAGGTATTGGAAGGGTTTAGTGTCTTTAAATGGGAGAATTTATGTCACGACCCAACCTCGTAGGCCGCGATTGGGGTCTGACCTGGACCCCCCGTATATATATCTATCAGTTGTGGTCACATTGAACTGTAAATAAAACAATATTATGTAATAGAGCCCCACTGGGCGATAATATTTCCATAAACCTGTAACCCTTTTTGTTTGTATCACAACATGAAAGGGCATGCAAGCCGACAAGGCTGCCATAACATAATAACATATATCATATATCATGTAGACCCAGCTGAATCAAACTGACATACACAACCCACATATACATGTCTGTAGACCTCTAAAAATATAAATGACAACATATGGCGGGACAGGGCCGCCGCCGTACCCCCTAATGGATAAAATAATTTTTTATATCAGTGGACAGTATCAAAAACTAGGCCCCGATACAATGGAGCCTCTTCCAGCTGAACTGCATGGAATCCTAAGCTGACGGACTCCCAAAACCTGTATCTGTACCTGCGGGCATGAACGCAGCTCCCCGAGAAAGGGGGTCAGTACGATATATGTATTGAGTATATAAAACGTAACATAATACATTGGAGGTATATTCGAAATAGAGAAGCAGGGGAAATAAATTATCAAATCGAAGACATGTACCTGTACTCTGTGAATCACAAAAGAATACATGCTCAATTTATACATTATAGCCGGCCCTTTTAGGGGTCTGGTGAATTACATCTGTAGGACAATCATAGGCCCAGTGCCGTCAACACCTTATTATAATACATTATCATATATATACATACGTACCTGGCTCTCTAGTGAGGAACTCGATGAACAATGCAGTAAATTGTGCACGATAACGTACCCGGCCTGGGACTCGATGAAATAAGGGTTACAGTATACACGAGTAGAGTAGTGAGTAACTATATGCAATTTAAATCATTATCAGAGACTCAACAAAACAAGAGAGTTAAGCTTTTGTTTGAGGACTCGAGTAACAGTGTAGTCATCTCGAGTTTCCTCTAAATGCCATTATGGGATGTCTCAAAAGTAATCTCAGGGACCCTAGACATATATTAACATAGGGCTAAATCATTTATGGAATCAAAAACACTTAATCTCGTATAGTCTTTAAGACTTGGAGCCTGTATATTTGGTACCTCTATAACATATAAAAGTTTCCCGGGAAATAGTTCGACTACTGTAGAAGTTCAATATTCAGAAGTAAATAAGAGATGTTTAAGAATGGAGTTACCCCGGAGCTCAGATCATACTAAACCTACAACTAAGACAAAGACATGCCCAAAAGAAGAAAGAGAATAAGCTTTATGTAGTCTGTACTTTCCTTCAGGTGATCTTCATATACATATTTCATACCCAGCCCATCATGGGGCTCGGTGAACTACTATGGCATCATAATCTCATTTTCGTATCAAATACATATCAATGGAAATGAGAGATAGCTATACGTACTTATATCAAAACATGCCAAGAGAGAGCTTTACATACCTCTTATGAGTTACTCTTTATCCCATTCGCCTCTTCGTCCTTTGAACCTATTCAACATGAAAGTAATACGAATATCAACCACTCTTAGCTTTCCAGCAGCTTAGGTTGCACCTTAGCATTCCTGGAATCTATTTCCTGATTCGTCTCTTCGACTAGTTCTTTAATTAGGTAAGGCGTTAACGAAAATTGGGCAGCACCTCCCCTATAATGTGCCCTATATGAATTTCCAATCACACCCTTAATAACTACAACCAAAAACCAACCTGAAACATATATACAAGCAATTCACACCAACCTTATACAATACAAACCCCAAACAACTCACTCAAAACTATCAAAACGTGAATTCTGGACAACTTACTATTTTACCTTGTCGATTCATTTCGAAGGAGTAATTGAGGGAAACATGATTTACGTCCTTCATGAAAGTTATATACATGTGTCTTAGGGTCGCAAAAATTTTCGAATCACCCATACATCAATTTTGTACAAAAATATATGCCCAAAACACCAACAGTAGTCCGTGTAAGATTTCCAAAACCAAAATCTGGGCAGTACCTCCTCTACACTTCATCACCCTTTTTAGAGAAGATAAAAGCAAAACTGGATTTTAAAGTATAAATGAAAGTTATAAACCTATGAAATATATTTCCAAAACATATTGAATCACCCAAAAATAATCTGTACACAAGAAGTTATACCAATATTACTAACAATTGTCCCTTCTAAAAATGGGTTTATTAACTAGTTTTTAACGTTTTCCCTCTTTGTTCTTTCAACTTTCTCTCAAGTTCCAAGCTGAATAATTAATTACTTGGACATCGTAAGATACATATATACACCTCCACGGGGTTGAGGAATATCATAGATAATTAATTCAGGGAGGAAAAGTGAAGAACTCACCTTTAATTCTTCTAAACCATGGCTGCCTCCTTCCCTTCTTCTTCTCCACGTTTTTCTCTCTATGTTTTGGGCTGATTTTTGGATAAATAATGACTTGAGAGTCATTAACATACATATATATGGTTCCTTAGGAAGTGACACATGTTAACCCCTAAGGGTGACACGTGTCAAGCCCTTATTGGGCCACGGATCCATACCTAGCCTCCAAGGATGCCACGTGCCCTTGGTGGGGCCCACCCCCAAGTAGGTGGGTCACCTACTTGACTCCAAGTATGTGGGTCACCTGCTGCCATATGTCACTTCCCTAGGCTGCCAGGTGGCAGCTCCTTTTGCTTCCACGTGTCATCTTTTCCTCTCCCTTATGGGTTCGTAATTTCGTCTTGTCTTAAGAGCCTATGTAATCCATGCTACGCAAGATTTGTATGTACTCCAATAGCTTAAGTATGTAGGAATTCAAAGTTAGTAGCTTACGTAGATAAATTGAGTCCAACGACTTATTACTTAGCCTCCAATTCCTTCCGGATTCTTATGACTCCATTTCCAACCTTCTCTACTATGGGGTATCACATTCTCCCTTCCTTAGTGTCATTTGATAGTGTCATAGCGTATCTGGCTCACATGATAATGCCTAAGGAACTTATGAGACATTCCGAGTTGAAAAGTGTGGGGTGTAACATCCTTCCTCCATTTAGAACATTCGTCCCCGAATGTTAGACAAAACTTCTCTTAGCACCTTATTCAAATCGTAGGGAGATTCTTTATTGTTTCCATAACACCTACTTCTATCCAACCACTTAATATATGAATTTCAGGAGTTGGGGTTACCTGCTGACGTCGGGAATAGGTGTGAATACTTGTGTTTCATGTTCTCTTCAGTTTCCCTGGTCATTCTCTTTCTAGTTTTGGTTTCTCCACCGTATCTTGACGGAACGCACGTCTTTAGTCTATAATCTTCCAGTTTGCCAGTCTAAGATGGCGATAGGTTTTTTTTCCTCACAGGATTCCATCTCCTGGACATCATTTATGGAATATACCCTGGGTGACTCGTCAATACTCTTGCGAAGAATTCCTTTCTGATGGACTGGGCGCATAGTTTCCAAATAAGGTGGTAAGCTCAACTTACCAGCCATGTTGCCCATCTTATGAGTAACTTGATACAGTCTAATATATTTTTGGTTAAGTTTTCTTTTTTGGGTGACTCCGTTATGAACATCCAATCATCCATTTAAACTCTGAATGTCGATGTCGATTATCTGTATATCGCTTCTGCCGACTCTAGGTTGTTAGTCAATAGTTTGCTTAATCCTTTTTGGCCTACCGGTTTAGTCTTTTCCCCAATAGGGGGACTTATACACTCTGCCTTACAACATCTTGTAGGGGGTCATCTGGATACCAAAGTGGTAGCCAATATGGTAGGTAAACTCAATAAGTGGTGGACGATCGTCCCAGTTACTCTTAAAGCCAACCATATAAGGTCGTAATATGTCTTCTAGCATTTGATAGTATGCTCAGTCTGTTCAGCAGCTCAAGGAAAAATGTGGTACGAAGACCTGTCTGTGCTTCCAATCTCTTCTTGGACTGATCTCCAAACATTAATCATAATTGAAGTCCCTCTATCTGAGATATTAGCTGGGGAAACCTCACGGAACCTTACTACCTCCTTGTCCTATAACTTCACCTAGTTCCAGCTGCATAGGTGGTCTTACTTGAAAGCAAATGGGCTGATTCGTTAGCCTTTTTGCAATAACCCATATAGCACCCTACTCTTGAAGAGTACAGAATAGGTGCGTGATGACGTTGATAATTTGGGAATCCTTAGCTTCGTATAGTTCTTCTCGACTTTCTTCAGAACTTTAACTGGCACTTTATTTTTTTGGGGTTTTTCTTTTCAATCCTTAGAGTTGGCTGCCAGGTGGTGTCAAAATTCTCTCGCCCACTGGCCCATATAGTCATTCTGTGATTTACCTCTCATTAACTGGTACTATGTTGGAGAGCTGTGGCATTCCAGTGCGTCGTCAGTTAGCAGTTAGCTAATCCTTCTTGTCTTGCTTAAATCCTTTTTACAATACCCTCAATGTAATGTATAGTACTCCATGAACATAATATCATGTTGTTTCTCCGCCGCTATTTCAGATTCTTCCATCTCGAACGACTACATCCGCACTAGCGCACTAAATTCCACCAGAATTTAGAAGTTAAGCGTGCTTAGGCGAGGGAAATAATGGGATGGGTGACCTCCTTGGGAAGTCCTCATGTCGTGTTTCATGGAAATCCTTGCAATAATGTGCGGGGCACTCAACTTAGCCCAAAATTTATCTTAGCGTCGTCTCACTAGGAAGATGTGTTGCCTTGCCCTTTCCTCTGTTATGTTACAACCGATATAGGGGTAGATCTTTAGTTCCACTACAACCATGCCCCTTTTTGGTCATTTTGGTTTAAATCCTTCTATTGTATTCACCCCTTTTTGTATGCACCCATTCATTAGGGTTGGCTACTGAGTAGCGCTAAAGTTCGTTCATATAGTGCCCTTTGAGCCACTTTGATTTCTATCTGTCATTAGCTGGTATAGTTTTAAAGGAATTTGACATATAAGCTTGCCAATCCTATAGTAACCAGCTACTCCTGTCCTTCTTATTTAAACCATTTCACAATTTTTCCTTACCCCTACTTGTAACCTTCTTGACACATTCTCATGTCATTCTTTATCTTTACGAGAATATGAGAGAGTGCAAGAAATACCTTGTCGCACTTCTTTCTATTTCCTTATTTACTCCTTGCTCATCTTATCTCCTACCATAGGAGTCTTACTATTTCTTTTCCTTGGTTATTTATCTATCGCAATATCACTTGCGACCAACTCTACAGCCAATATTTGGCTTTTGATCTAGCATGCTGTCATTATCCTTCGTAGTGTCCCTTGAGTTATTCGATATCCTTTCATTGCTATATTATTTTGCTTTTATACGCACCCACCTTCTAGTGTTATACCATTCAGGGTCTCATCAAAACTTCTTAACCCTGTCTTATATACCCTTATGACTTCTATCCAATTACTGGTGGCTTCCACATCTTTCTAGCTTTGTTCAGCTACGGATATTATTGAAGTTTAACCATCAATCTCAAGCATGTTGTCATATCAATTGCCTCCATCTTACCCTTGCAGTTCTCTCACTTGCTTCCCTTCTTTAGAGGGTATTTATACCTTTATCCGCTTATACCTTGCTCTATGTCTCTATGCCCAGTTTCAAATTCGTCCAGTCTCCTTCCTCAGTCTACTTGGTAATGTATCATGTCCCCGTCTGTCTGTATTTTTTTTGCCAACTTGATTATCCATGTACGGAACCTTGGCTAAATTACGAAGCATCGAGAACCCTTTTCATACATAGTACGACACCTCATCTAGTAATCTGTACTTGAGTAATGAGACCCATGGGACAACTCGTCCGAGGCCATATTCTACTTGTCTTTATAAAAAAAAATTAATATACACTTGTAGCTGTTCTAAATTTTCTTTTAACTAGGCAACATTTGTATTCTGGCATTCATTGTCCTATGTTCTCTTAGAGTAGTGGTTTTCCCAACCTATATCCTTTGTTTCTTGAGATGAATGGAAGCTGCTCTTTTTATTCCTTGGGGTGTATGTAGGTTACACCAATTATTCCTTAAGTTTGCCATCCTCATACCTTAAGGGTTCCACTATTTTCAGGGCGACGTTGTGTACCCGCGTCATTCCTTTATATCTTAAGCTCCATACTCTTGTTTCGTACTCAACGGAGGCTTTTAACTTAGTTAGCCTCTACCAAGTGCGCCTTAATAGCGGTCTCACTTTGTCCCCGTACTTCTATACCATACCTTTAAATTTATACCCATATTCAGTTCCTGACATCTCTTTGGGGCGCTTTTATTAGAATTTCTTTCACCAATTAGTCAGTGGGAAACTAATAAAATGTTATCACAGAACATTTTTCAACCACCGTTAAGGAAAACTAGAGTCCTTTAAACATCATAATACTTCTTAATGTTTGACTTCCCTGGTTCCCTTCCAGGTTAATCCTCAAGTTATGAACAACTTATCTAATTTATAATTAGGAGTTGGGGGCTTGTTACTTTCAAAATGAGTGAAGCTCAATTATTGGACATTCTATAGCACAATTACGGCTGGAGAGATTGTGGTCTGAACTGTACTGCTCAGACAGACCTTTATTTTCCCGAAATAAACTCCCCCAAGTAAAGAGGGTATCCCTTATCGACGACATGAAGAGTATCTCTTACAGCTTTAATTTAGCATCCTATAGGTACTCGGTATCCATTTCCAAGATATGTTATAAACTATGTTTTATTCCCTTCTTCTTGTATTGGGAAAATTTCGGCAGAGTTTCCTCTACACTTCTTACTATCCCAAAACCTGCACACAGAAAATACCTACGATGCCGCATAGGGCCAACATATATATATATATATATATATATATATATATATATATATATATATATATATCATATCACAGCCTCATAAGGCTTTCAATGTCATCTCATATCGCAGCCACACAGGGCTTTCAACGTCAGCAATAATATAAAAATACTAGACTTACCTCATATGTCCAACTTCAAACTTCATCTGTTGCACTTCCTGTCTGCTTTTCTTTCAAGTTTCAACTTTACATTTCCATATTACTTGAATACCTTACCCAATGGATATCTTCCGTGCTTTTACTTTACTTACCTGCGTGCTTCATAACTTCCTATGTCGTCACTTACTTTCTTCTATTGATGTCGTCCTTCTGTTAAGATCCAAGGTTAGTATAAGGAATTTTCCTATGACTCGGTTCTATAGCACGATCTCATATGTGAAAGAACAGTAACATCCTAAGTATCCTGTAGCCTCCTGGTTATAGATGTGGCGCGCAACACATCGATAATCAAGACTCTACTAGACATGGTCTGCAGACATTCCAAGGACGAACTACTCTGATACTACTTCTGTCACGACCCTACCCCGTAGGCCGCGACTAGGGTCCGACCTAGACCCCCCATATATATATATCGATCAGTTGTGGTCACATTAAACTGTAAATAAAACAATATTATGTAATAGAGCCCTACTGGGAAATAACATTTTCATAAACCTGTAGCCCTTTTTGTTTGTATCACAACATGAAAGGGCACACAAGCCGATAAGGCTGCCATAATATAATAACATATATCATATATCATGTAGACCCAGCTGAATCAAACTGACATACACAACCTATATATATATGTCTGCAGACGTCTAAAAATATAAATGACAACATATGGCGGGACAGGGCCGCCGCCGTACCCCTTAATGGATAAAATAATTTTTTATATCAGTGGACAGTATCAAAAACTAGGCCCCGATACAATGGAGCCTCTTCCAGCTGAACTGCATGGAATCCTAAGCTGACGGACTCCCAAAACCTATATCTGTACCTGCGGGGATGAACACAGCTCCTCGAAAAAGGGGGTCAGTACGATATATGTATTGAGTATATAAAACGTAACATAATACATTGGAGGTATATTCGAAATAGAGAAGCAGGGGAAATAAATTATCAAATCGAAGACATGTACCTGTACTCTGTGAATCACAAAAGCATGCATGCTCAATTTATACATTATAGCCGGCCCTTTCAGGGGTCTGGTGAATCACATCTGTAGGACAATCATAGGCCCAGCGCCGTCAACACCTTATTATAATACATTATCATATATATACATACGTACCTGGCTCTCTAGTGAGGAACTCGATGAACAATGCAGTAAATTGTGCACGATAACGTACCCGGCCCGGGACTCGATGAAATAAGGGTTACAGTATACACGAGTAGAGTAGTGAGTAACTATATGCAATTTAAATCATTATCAGAGACTCAACAAAACAAGAGAGTTAAGCTTTTGTTTGAGGACCCAAGTAACGATGTAGTCATCTCGAGTTTCCTCTAAATGCCATTATGGGCTATCTCAAAAGTAATCTCGGGGACCCTAGACATGTATTAACATAGGTCCAAATCATTTATGGAATCAAAAACACTTAATCTCGTATAGTCTTTAAGACTTGGAGCTTGTACATTTGGTACCTCTTTAACATATAAAAGTTTCCCGGGAAATAGTTCGACTACTGTAGGAGTTCAATATTCAGAAGTAAATAAGAGATGTTTAAGAATGGAGTTACCCCGGAGCTCAGATCATACTAAACCTACAACTAAGACAAAGACATGCCCAAAAGAAGAAAGAGAATAAGCTTTATGTAGTCTGTACTTTCCTTCAGGTGATCTTCATATACATATTTCATACCCAGCCCATCATGGGGCTCGGTGAACCACTATGGCATCATAATCTCATTTTCGTATCAAATACATATCAATGGAAATAAGAGATAGCTATACGTACTTATATCAAAACATGCCAAGAGAGAGCTTTACATACCTCTTATGAGTTACTCTTTATCCCGTTCGCCTCGTCATCCTTTGAACCTATTCAACATGAAAGTAATACGAATATCAACCACTCTTAGCTTTCCAGCAGCTTAGGTTGCACCTTAGCATTCCTGGAATCTATTTCCTTATCCATCTCTTCGACTAGTTCTTTAATTAGGTAAGGCGTTAACGAAAATTGGGCAGCACCTCCCCTATAATGTGCCCCATCCGAATTTCCAATCACACCCTTAATAACTACAGCCAACCAACAACAACAACCTGCAACATATATACAAGCAATTCACACCTACCTTACACAATACAAACCCCAAATAACTCACTCAAAACTATCAAAATGTGAATTCTGGACAGCTTACTGTTTTACCTTGTCACTTTGTTTCGAAGGGGTAATTGAGGGAAACAGGATTTACGTCCTTCATGTAATTTATAGACATGTGTATTAGGGTCGCAATTTTTTTTGAATAACCCCTACATCAATTTTGTACAAAAATATATGCCCAAAACACCACCAGCAGTCCGTGTAAGATTTCCAAAACCAAAATCTGGGCAGTACCTCTCCTACACTTCATAACCCTTTTTCGAGAAGATAAAAGCAAAACTGGATTTTAAAGTCTAAATGAAAGTTATATACCTATGAAATACCTTTCCAAAACATATTTAATTACCTGAAAATAATCTGTACACAAGAAGTTATACCAACATTACTAACAACTATCCCTTCCAAAAATGGGTTTGTTAACTAGTTTTTAACGTTTTCCCTCTTTGTTCTTTCAACTTTCTCTCAAGTTCCAAGCTGAAGCATTAATTCCGTTGAAATCGTAAGATACATATATACACCTCCATGGGGTTTAGGAACATCATAGATAATTAATTCAGGGAGGAAAAGTGAAGAACTCACCTTTAATTCTTCTAAACCATGGCTGCCTCCTTCCCTTCTTCTTCTCCACGTTTTTCTCTCTATGTTTTGGGCTGATTTTTGGATAAATAATGACTTGAGAGTCATTAAAATACATATATATGGTTCCTTAGGAAGTGACACATGTCAACCCCTAAGGGTGACACATGTCAAGCCCTTATTGGGCCACAAATCCACACCTAGCCTCCAAGGCTGTCACGTGCCCTTGGTGGGGCCCACCCCAAGTAGGTGGGTCACCTACTTGACCCCAAGCAGGTGGGTCACTTTATGCCACATGTCACTTCCCTAGGATGACACGTGGCACCTTCTTTTGCTTCCACATGTCATCTTTTCCTCTCCCCCATGGGTTCGTAATCTCGTCTTGTCTTAAGAGCCTATGTAATCCATGCTATGCAAGCTTGGTACGTACTCCAATAGCTTAAGTATGTAGGACTTCCAAGTTAGTAGCTTAGGTAGGTAAATCGAGTCCAATGACTCATTACTTAGCCTCCAATTCCTTCCGGATTCTTATGACTCCATTTCCAACCTTCTCTACTATGGGGTATCAGATTCTCCCTTCCTTAGTGTCATTTGATAGTGTCATAGCGTATACGGCTTACATGATAATTACTAAGGAACTTATGAGACATTTCGAGTTTAAAAGTGTGGGGTGTAACAATTTATCCCTCTAAACGACACCATTTAGATTTAAAACGTAGGAAAAGACCAAAATATCCCTTTAAAAATCTGGCCATAATAGACTTCACGGGGAACCTTCTCGGTCCATGGTGCTCACCATATCCTATGGTGGAGTACCAATGTAAGGGACTTGGAAAATATTTTGGTAAAGCCTACAGGATAAGTTTCTAAAGTTTCACCATGGAACCTTTTCACGGTTTGTGAAGGGCACGATGGGCCATGAAAGGTGGTCGGGGTACAGGTCCTACAGGAGGCTTAAAGAGTAACCACTACGGTCTGTGGAGGGTTCCATAATCCGTGATGTTTGTCCTTGGACCTTGCCTTAGGAAATTTCCTGAGGGTCTTGGGAAGGGGTCACCACGGAAGGCTTCACGGCCCATGGTTCTCACCATAGTCTGTGGTCCTTCATCGTGGTTCCTTTCATGTAAGTCTAAGTCTTTGAATCTCTACCATGGTTGATCACCATGGTCTGTGGTTCTTACCACGACACGTGATGGCTTCCATGGTCAGCTCCTGGTGCTAGTTTCTGCAACGTTTTGAGTTTTCATCCTTTGTTCTTCGGTTTAGGACCTTCCATATTTCTGGGGTCTTACAGAAGGTCTTGTAGACCCAATTTTAGAGGACCTCTCTCAGTACTCTTCCCACAAACATACATGTTGCATTAGAATAAAACCTAGGACAATTCTTGAGGCATCACAATATATAACATAGCCCTCGATTCTGTCCGAAAGAGTCAAGATAGGTGTTGTGTAAGCCTTTTCTTTAGCTCCTAATAACTCTATTCACATGCTTCAATCCACTGAAACTTGGTTGCCTTATGTGTCAGTTTTTTCAGTTATGCAGAGATAGAGGAGAATCCCTTCCCAAACCTTTGTAATACCCTTCTAAGCCTAAAAAGGTACGAACGTCTTTCGAATTCAAAGGCCTTGACCAAGTTATCATAGCTTCAATCTTTTGGTCATAAACCTTGATATCTCATCGATAATAACATGACCAAGAAAAGCTACAAAAGTTAGTCTAAATTCACATTTAGAGAAGTTAGCTTATAATATGTAGTCCTGGAGAGTCTAATACAACTCGCAAGTGGTCCGCATGCTTTGCTTTCGACCGTGAATATATCAGGATGTCATCAATAAATACAATCGCAAATTCATCCAAGAATAATTTGAAGACCCAAGTCATAAGATTCATAAAAGGCTATTGGGGTATTTGTAAGCCCAAAGGACATGATAAGTAATTCAAAATGGACATACCTCGTCCTAAATACTTTTTTTAGGATATCAATATCTCTGACTCGCAGCTAATGGTAACCGGATCACAAGTCGATCTTGGGAAACAATTTGGCACTCAATCTATTGAAGAGGATATTTATTCTTAATAGTGACTTTATTTAGTTTCCTGTAGTCAATACACATCTGAAAGAAGCCATCATTCTTTCGATCAAAAAGCATGTCACGACCTGACCTAGGGCCTAGTCATAGTACAATGATCGAAACCCCGAAAGGGCTCCAATCAAGCCTCTTGACATATCATAAAGCATACATAAGGTAAAGTACATGCGGAATATAACATAAGAAGAGTCTAAACATGATTATAGGAAGAAGAGTAACTTGACTACATAGACTCTATGACATAGGTCTAACAAATGCCTCTACTACATGATAATGGCGGAGGCTAAGACATGTCCCTAGCTCACCCTCAAACAAAATATAACAAAGTACTTGAAATGAAAAAAATGACTCGTAACTGGTCCTCAATGAATAAGGACTCACCAAAAATTTGCCAAAATAAGCTCTACTAGCAATGCATGGAAATGTGATCCTCAATTCCTACATTATGAGACAATGTAGGTATTAAATATGCGTTAGTACTTTTGAATGTACTAAGCATGAGGGAATGACATAAAATATAAATCATAAGATATATTTATCAAGTAAATTCATGGGAGAATCATAATAATCAAATCATTTGAATGACATAGTTGAAATCATGAAAATACATAAGAGGTCATACATATGTGGGATAGAACCATAACCGATAATAATACCATGCGAGCTATAATATGGAATCTTGATGTCTCCCTATACAACAAAAAACGGGGAATCTACTTGCCAAGGTAGACTCTACCCTACTAGGCGGGTCATGTACATACGCAATATGTTGATCCACTAGCTAAGCCCTGAAGGAAACCTTTGGTGGCACATAGTTTAAGGGACTTGAGGCTTCTACTAAGGCTTTTGGTAGGGCCCCCACCTCAATTCCACTCGGTGCTAAGTCAAATCCCATGGAATACATAACATAGTAATCATACTTAGAATATATAATAACTTGTTCATAAACTTCATAATTCATAGAATAGCTCATTTCATAACATAATTGCAATGCAAGTATTTTTCTTTCATCATTACGAATCATATTTGCATAATTCATATAATTAGGTCATAGGTCACCACATAGGGCCTTAAGTCACCTTACTTTATAACTTGCATGTAATTCATGATCATAATTCATAATTGAATCTATAGAAAAACAAATATACATAGTTAATTTTGATGAAAGTCATGATAATACCTTGAGATCATTGGATTCATAATCATACTTCATAATATCATCATTGGAAATAGGCTTCATACATGGGAATTCATAATATAACTTAAAATTATGTAATTCATGTAGGAACATACTTATAATGAGCATATATAATGATTGAAAACATAATTTAAATAGCCTAATGAATTCATAAAATTAGGTTATAAACCCAATTAAAATTCATGAGATTTTGAGTAGAAACCTTTGGACTCAATGGGTGAAAGGAACCCATGGATCAATCCCTATATACCTTGATTGAATTTGACCTTAGAATTCAAAAAGGAGACTTGTTCTTGAAGAAACCCTATCCAAGATTGATGAAGAAGATGAAACCTTCAATAAACCTTGAGAGAGAAGTCTTAAAGTTGATTGAGAATTAATAAGCTAAAATAAAGGTTTAGGAGTATATAGGATATTTTCATACTGAATCTAGC
This sequence comes from Solanum dulcamara, assembly GCF_947179165.1. NCBI lineage: Eukaryota > Viridiplantae > Streptophyta > Magnoliopsida > Solanales > Solanaceae > Solanum > Solanum dulcamara. Next base: position 45,533,065 of record NC_077238.1, read on the forward strand.
CCCAAAAATATCCACATACATTAATAAAAGAGTAGGAAAAAGACCGGATTACCCCTCATTAAAGTAACTGGACTCACTTTGGAAGACCAATCATGGTCCGTGGTGATCACCACGGCCCAGGGTGGTGTTCGTGATGATTGACTTGGACTTGGATTTTGGGAGTTGCAGGGAAGAGTTTCAGAACTTCCTCCACGACACCCTTCACGGTCCGTGGAGCGTATTACGGCCCGTAAAACTTGGGTGTGGTGCAGACCCTGTAGAAGGGTCTATAGGAGTAACCCGCATGAACCCACCATGATCTGTGAAGAGATACACGACCCATGGTGGACAAACGTGGTCCTAGCCTTGGAGTCACATTTTGAGGCCTCAGGGGTGGGGTCACCACAGAGGGCTTCACAGCCCATTGTGCTTACCATGGTCTGTGGTGCCCTATTGTGGACCTCACCCTGTAGGTTTGAACCTCAAGGTCACCACCACAGTAGTTCACCATGAGGCGTGGTGCCCACACGGCCTATGATGGCCTTCATGGTCATCACCTGGTGCCAAAATTATAGGTTTTTGAATTTTCATGTTTTTGATCCTCCTTTTCCAACTTTACAAATTTTGGGGGTCTTACAATATCTCCCCCTTGGGAATATTCATCCTCGAATAGGTTCAAGATAGCATAAATGGAATAGGAAAGGAACATAATATCTCAACATGAATGCAAAACATCTCAATAATACATAAAAACATGTAATCTTTAATCTCAAGATAAAACATAACTTTAAAACTCATTTTATGAACATGAATGCATATGAAACCATGAAATAACTGAAATGCATGATTTGGGCTAGTTGGATCATGAAGGAGCTAAATACCCCAACTACTCACGGAAGGAAATAGATAACGATATCGGGATATTTTATCCGCTTTGGCTTCCTATGTAGAACCATCAACCTCTTGATTCCTCCATATACTTTTACTAAAGCAATTTCTTTGTTTCTCAACTTTCTAACTTGCCGGTCTAAAACCTCAACTGGAATCTCTTCAAAGAAAGACTCGCCTTGACCTCAATACTGTCCAATGGCACAATAGAGCTAGGATCACCTATAAACTTCCTCATTAATGACACATGTTACACCGGATCAATGCCAAATTTAAAGTAAAATCCAACTCATAGCCGTCTTACCAATTCACCTCAAAATCTGATATGAGCCAACATGGCGGGGTCTTAGCTTCCCTTTTTTACCAAAATGCATCAAACCCTTCATGGGTGAGATTTTTAAGAAACCCAATCATTGAATTGAAATTTGAGTTCCCTTCTCCTTACATCTGAATAGGACTTTTGTCGACTTTGGTCCATTTTCAATATTTCTCTAATGAGTCTAAATTTCTCCATAGCCTTAAATACCAACTCGCGTCCTATCAAAGCAACTTCACCTACCTCAAACCAATCGATAGGGGATATACCGCCTACAATATAAAGCCTCAAATGGTCATCCCAATTTCTTTTAAAATCAATCACATATGCTCTCAATATATCCTCTAATGTCTTAATGGTACGTTCGGCCTCACCATATGTTTGTGGGTAAAAAAAGGTACTAAGCTTCACTTGGGTGACTAGACCCTTTTGGAAGGATCTCTAAAACTACGATATAAACTGAGAACCTTGATAAAAAAGGATAGAAAATGAAACACAATGAAGCTTGACCTACTCTTGGCCACGAATTTTTCAATTTCCCTCTTCATGCTATTCCACCAATACACTTCCCTCAAATCTCGATACATCTTTGTAGAATAGTGATGAATAGAATATCGCAAATTATGAGCTTTAGACAATATCATATCTTTCAAGCCATCAACATTCGGCACACACAATCGGCCTTGGTATCTCAAAACATCATCTGGGAGAAAGACTCAATGCTTTTTTTGGCAAATGCTTTCTTCAGTTCAACCAAAGTGAGATTATCATTTTGCTTTGGCTTTACATCTGCCACAAGAGGTGATTTTGAACTGTTCTGCACAATAATACTACTATTTTTAGAATCAACAAATCTAACACCCAAATAAGCGAGCCTATGCACATTCTGAATGTGCTCTCTCTTTTCATCCTCAATATGAGAAATACTGTTCATGGACAATCAACTAAGAGCGTCAACAACCATATGCGCCTTATCCGGATGGTATAGCACACTCATATCATAATCCTTCAACATTTCAAGCCACCTCCTTTGTCGAAGATTCAAGTCTTTTTGGGTGAACACATATTGAAAACTCTTATGATCGGTGAGAAAATCTACATGGACATTATAAAGATAGTGTCTCCACAATTTTAAAGAAAATACCACCTCCGCCAACTCCAATTCATGGGTTGGGTAATTTTTCTCATACACCTTGAGTTGCCTTGAAGCATAAGCTAGCACTTTGCCATTTTGGATTAGGACACAACCAAGACCAACTCATCAAGCATCACAATACACAACAAATCCATTGGAAGCTTTTGGTAAAGACAACACCGCAACAGAGATGAGTTTATCATTCAATTCTTGGAAGCTTTTCTGACAAGCCTCGGACCATTGGAATTTTACCTTATTTTTAGTCAAAGAAGTCAAAGGCGATGTAATGGAAGATAAATCTTTCACAAACCGTCTATAATAACTGGCTAAGCCCAAAAAATTCCAAATATCAAAAGGACTCAATGGTCTAGGCCAATTCTTAACTACCTCGATCTTTTTAGGATCAACCATAATTCCTTCTCGGAAACAAAGTGACCAAGAAAAGCATTCGACCTTGCCAAAAATCACATTTCCTAAACTTTAAATACAACTGTCAATCTTTGAGAATTTATAATACAATCCTCAAATGATTGGCATGCTCTTCGTCACTCCGTGAGTAAATCAAAATATCATGAATAAAGATGATCACAAACATATCCAAATATTGTCTAAATACCTTGTTCATCAAATCCATAAAAGCTGTAGGGGTATTTGTAAGTCCAAAAAACATAACCAAAAATTCAAAATGACCATATCGAGTTCTAAAAGCTGTCTTTGGAATGTCATAGTCCCTCACTCGGAGTTAATGATAACCCGATCGGAGGTCAATCTTAGAAAAATAGCTTGCTTCTTGAAGTTGATCAAACAAGTGATCAATCCTTGGTATGGAATACTTATTCTTAATTGTGACCTTGTTCAATTGCCGATAATTTATACATACTCGGAGTGACCCATCTTTTTTTCTAACAAACAACATCGTAGCACCCCAAGATGAAATATTTGGTCTTATAAAAACCTTATCCAACAAATTCTTCAATTTCTCTTTCAATTCCTTAAATTCCACTAGAGCCATACGGTAAAGAAGAATAGAAATAGGTTGCGTATCAGGTAGGAGGTCAATACTAAAGTCTATTTCCCTTTTGGGAGGAATACTTGGGAGGTCTTTGAGAAAACTTTCAAAAACTCATTAACGACATAAACTGACTCAAGAGTAGGAGTCTCAGAGTTAGCATCTCTAACCCAAACTAAATCGTAGATGCAACCCTTGAAGATCATTTTTTGAGCCTTAAGACATGAAATGAATCGAACCTTAACCACCAAATCATTCCCTTCCATTCAAGAATAGGCTCATTAGGAAACTAAAACTTGACTCTATGGGTTCTAAAATCAATGGTTCCATAAGAGGCATGTAACCAATCCATACAAATATGATGTTGAAATTTGTCATGTCAAGTTCAATGACATCACACAGGATAAATTTATGCAAAACCAGCATAAGATAATTTCTATAGACTCTTTTAGCCATAACCGACTCAGCTACGAGAGTATAAGCAAAAAAGGCTCTTTTAATATTTTAGGGCTAACATCAAACCTCAAAGCCACATAAGGATTAACAAAAGATAAATTTGCACTTGGATCAATCAAGGCATAAACATCATATGAAAGAACTGAAACATACCTGTAACAATATCGGGAGTCTCCTCTACCTCTTATTTACCACAAAGAGCATAAAACTAATAGCTACATTTACCACCCTTAGGTTGAGCCTGGGAACCTTGTGGATCTTGGCCACGTTGAGCAACTTGGATTTAAGAATGACCTTATCTACCCTTATTGGTAACATAAGGGCACTCGAATTGCCTATGTCCCATTCTGCCACATTCGAAGCAAGCACCCATTCCCATCAAACATCTCTCTCCATGATTCTTCCCGCATTTTGCACACTTGGGAAATGAAGGACTAGTAGCATTCACACCTCCTCCTTGAGAATTAGGGTATGACACCTTATCACTTACAAACGTTTTTCCTAAACTTTGGCTTTGTTAAGAACGGCCACTACTACCACCAGACCTACTATTTGAGAACCCACCTTCATACTGAGCTCTCTTAGAATCTCTCATTCTCATCTCTTTAAGTTTCTCTCCCTCAAATTGCTCAGCAAAAGTCATGAGCCGAGATATGTCAATTTTCTTGATAAGCATAGTGGTACAACATTTTTTAGAAACCAAGTCGGATACCTCTGATAGGAATTGACTCATTCGGGCACTTGACTCGGTAACCAATGAAGGAGCATACTTGGAGAGCTTGGTGAACTTAAGGGCATAGTCCTTTATTCCCATATTGCCTTGTTGAAAATTTATGAACTCCAACATCTTATCTTCCCTTAGCTCAAAAGGGAAAAAGTTACAAAGGAAAGCAAGTTGGAAGGCTTCCTATTCAATATGTCCTTAATCCACCCTCTCTATCTTTCATTGAGTATACCATAATTGGGCCACACTCTTGAGTTGGTAAGCTGCCAACTCTGCTTTTTTTTTCCAATGAAACCCCCATAATGTTCAATATCTTATAAACCTCATAAATGAATTCTTGAGGATCCTCATCAACTTTTGATCCATGAAACTCCAGAGGGTTCATCCTTGCGAAATCCCTCACCCTAAAAGCCAGAGTAGGAACATTGGGATGAATCGTAACCCCTTGGTTAGCCACCACTTGGGCTAACATAGTAATAACAATCTAGAATTCTGCCTTAGTCACTTGGTCAGGTAGGGGACCATTATCTTAGGGAGCCGGAGGAGCTTGAGCTTCTTTAGTATTGTTCCCTCTTTGGAAAAGTGGTCTTCTTGGAGGCATTTTTTGAAAATCTAAAAAAAGATCATTAGGGAAAGGAAGTATTACGGTAGACTCTATAAAATGACATAGACCATGAAAAAAGTGAGAATTTTCTAAAATACCTTATAGCCTCCTATCCATAGTTGTGGTGGGCTTCACAACTTTGAATAAGACTTTACCTGACGCGACATATTGGACATCCTAGGGCATCTTAAACCTTGTTCTCTAATACCAAATTTGTTACGATCTGACCTAGGGCTTAGTTGTAACATGACAATTGAAACCCCGAAGAGGCTCCAACCAAGCCTCTTGACATATCATAAAGCATACATAAGATAAAGTAAGTATGGAATATAACATACGAAGAGTCTAAAAATGATTATAGAAAGAAGAGTAACTTAACTACATAGACTCCATGATATAGGTTCAACAAATTCCTCTACTACATGATAATAGCGGGGGCTAAAACATGTCCCTAGCTCACCCTCAAACTAAATATAACAAAGTCTTTGAAATGAAAACAAATGACTCATAAATGGTCCCTGATGGATAAGGAATCACCAAAAATTTATCAAAATAAGCTGTACTAGCCACACATAGGAATGTGATCTTCAACTCCTACATTATGAGACAATGGAGGAAACAACTATGCATTAGTACTTTTGAATGTACTAAGTATGAGGGCATGACATATAATATAAATCATATGATACAATGATCAAGTAAAGTGCATGGTAAGATGTGATAAGTAAAGTCATGAGAGAACCATAATAATCAAATCATTTGAATGACATAGTTAAAATCATGAAAGGACATAAGAGTTCGGTCATACATATGTGGCATAGAACCATAACCGACAATAAGACCATATGAGCTATAACATAGAATCCCGATGTCTCCCCATACAATGGAAGAAAGGGAAATCTACTTTCCAAGTCACTCTACCTTGCTAGGCAGGTCATGTACATATTCTATATGTGGATCCACTAGTTAAGCCATGAAGGCAACCTACGGTGGCATATAATATAAGAGACTTGAGGGTTCTACTAACACTTTTTGTAGGGCCCCCACCTCAAGTACACTCGATGCTAAGACAAATCCCATGAAATACATAACATAGTAAGCATACTTAGCATATATCATAACTTGTTCATAAACTTCATAATTCATAGAATAGCTCATTTCATAACATAATTGTAATGCGAGTATTTTTATTTCATCATTACAAATCATATTTGCATAATCATATAATTAGGTCTTAGGTCACCACATAGGGCCTTAAGTCACCTTACTTTATAACTTGCATGAAATTCATATCTTAAACATACTTGTAATTCATGATTATAATTCATAACTGTATTTAGAGTAAAACAAATATACATAGTTAATTTTGATGAAAGTCATGATAATACCTTGAGATCATTGAATTCATAATCATACTTCATAATATCATTATTGGAAATAGGCTTCATACATGGGCATTCATAATACAACTTAAAATCATGTAATTCATATAGGAACATACTTATAATGAGCATATATAATGATTGAAAACATAATTTAAATAGCCCAATGCAATTCATCAAATTAGGTTACAAACCCAATTAAAATTCATGAGATTTTGAGTAGAAACCTTTGGACTCAATGGGTGAAAGGAATCCATGGATCAATCCCTATATACCTTGATTGAATTTGACCTTAGAATTCAAAAAGGAGACTTGTTCTTGAAGAAAACCTAGCCAAACTTGATGAAGAAGATGAAACCTTCAATGAACCTTAAGAGAGAAGTCATAAAGTTGATTGGGAATTAATAAGGGAAAAAGAATAGGTTTAGGAGTATTTAGGATATTTTTGCAATGAATCTAGCCCAAAATCATCCACATAAATTAATAAAAGAGTAGGGAAAAGACCAAATTACCCCTTATTAAACTATAATTAGGACTCACCATGGAAGACAATCATGGTTCTTGGTGCTTACCACAGTCTGTGGTGGTATCTATGATGATTGACTTGGACTTAGATTTTGGGAGTTGCAGAGAAGGGTTTTAGAACTTCCTTCATGGCAACTTTCACGATCTGTGGAGTGCATTACAACCCGTAAAACTTGGGCGTGGTGCAGGTCCTGTAGGTGGGTCTGCAGGAGTAACCACCACAGAACCCACTATGGTCCGTGAAGAGCTACATGGACCATGGTGCCAACCGTGGTCCTAGACTTGGATTCATGTTCTGAGGCCTCACAATAGAGGTCACCACGAAGGGATTCATGACACATGGTGCTCACCATGGTATGTGGTGCCTTATCATGGACCTTACCCTGCAGGTTTGAATCTCAAGGTCACCACCACAGTGACTCACCACAAGGGTGGTTCCTACTATAGCCAGGGTAAAGGACGCTCAACCTCATGGATCCAAAATAAAACTCTTGTTTTGGGACAAGAGAGGCTTGTTATTTATCCTATGCTAGCTACGTAGTTTATGGGGTTCGAGTTACCTCTATTCTTACAAAAATTGGTGCTTAATACTCCTCCCAAAATACTCTATTAAGCTCATATACATTAGGTGAAAAATTACTCAATTAGCTCATTTGGTCTCCTTGGGACTAGTTCAAAACTCAACTCATTTCAACTCAAGAATGTATTTAAAACATAGTTTAACTCTTCGACTCAACTCTAAATAAATATTTTTACGTAAATATATTCAATATCGATTATGCTCAAAATACTGATGCTTAGATTAAAGAATTGGGAGACTTCTCAACTCAACTCATACTCAACTCTTTCTAGGACATAGATGATAGGTAACCATTCTAAAAAACCAATTAGTACGACACGTTCATAAATGATTCTCTATAGACTCCACCCATACATAAAATAAGAAAAAAATTTGAAATCTTCATTAGGGTTCATGAATGAACACATGAATCCATACTCTTAACAAGATGCAATTCAAGAAACTTCTCAAGGGATATTGTAATAAATACAAGAACACAGTGGAATTTATATATAAAACTCAATAGAAATAATACATAAGCCTAAAACTCAAGTCATGAGACCTCAAAACTCAACTCAACTCAATGAACCGAAGATGTGGGGAACTTGGGTGAACTCGGTCCACATTATGAATAGCTTACATACATGGAAATAGAAGGAATGATTGAAACTTGAAGTCTTTACTTGAAATCTTGAACCCTAGCTCTTTCTCCTCTCCAATCTTTGCTCTCAAATGTTCTAAGTATTTTTGAGGGCAAAAGAATAAAGGGTAATGATAAGGGACTCAAAGTAGTCCCAAAATATCAGGGTTTTGGTGTGGGAAGGGTAGGAAAAAACTAATTTACCCTTCATTAAAACTGGCTCATTTAGCCTAAGAAATAGGATAGAAAGAAGATTGAGGTCTATGACTCAAGTCTACGAGTTGTAGAAAGCGTTATGGGTCGTAAAACCTATTCGTCCTGCAACTTCTCAGAAAACCTGTAAATCTGAGTCTCTAAAGTTTCTTATAGGTCATTTCTATGACTCGTAATCAATCTTTCCATTCGTCCTATTGAATCGTAGACAAAGTTGTGAGTCCTTGAATATTTAGGAGTTGGCCTTCAGGACTTGAAATTTCTCTAAGTGTTTGAGGGACCTATGAGTCATCCCTACGACTCATAGAATGATCTATGACTCGTAAAGGACACTCGTGGTCCGCTGGGTCAGTACCCTTTCTCAAAATTTTCTCATGGTCCTCGAAAATGGTCTAGGCTAGATTAATATGGGGTGTTACAATATATCCCCCTTGGGATCATTCATCCTCGAATGAAGACCAAGCTAATGATTTAATCAAATAGTCAAAACACAAATACTCAGTCAATTATACAATCACTACTCGGATTCAAGAATACATATTAAATACTCTAACTCAGAATGAACATCAACTCAAGGATTAGAGAAAGAAACAGTACCCTCAATGTCATCTTTTGGAGGCATGAATAGATGAGGGTATCTATGTTTCCTATTATCTTCATCTTTCCATGTAGCCTCTTCAACAAAATGATTTTTCTATAGAACTTTGACACTTGCTACTTCCTTAGTTATCAATTTGCGAACTTGCCACTCAAGAATCCAGACCGGATTCTCCTCATAGGACAAACTCGCTTTCACCCCAATACTTTCAGTTGAAATAATAAGAAAAGGATCTCCCAAACACTTTTTAAGCATAAAGCTATGAAACATAGGATGAATAGCTGCTAACTCTGGGTAAACTCTAATTCATAGGTTTTGTTACCAAACCTTTTCACAATCTGATAAGGACAAATGTAGTGGGGTCTAATCTTCCATTTCTTCCCTAATCTCGATACACCTTTTATGAGTGAAACCTTCAAGAATACCCAACCATGTACTTCAAACTCCAAATCTCTTCTCCTAATATCAGTTTAGGATTTCTAGCAACTCTAAGCAGTCCTTAACCTCTCTTGGAAGATTTTCACCTTCTCCATGGCCTGGTGAACTATGTCTGGTCCAATCAATTCAGCTTCACCAACTTTGAACCAACCAATTGGTGATATATATCTCCTCCTATACAGAGCTTCATAAGGAGCCATTTGAATACTCAAATGAAAGCTATTATTATATGAAAACTCAATAAGAGGTAAATGATTATCCTAATTACCTTTGAAGTTGATAACACAGGCTCTTAATATATCCTCCAAGGTCTGAATAGTATGCTCTGTCTGGCCATCTATCTGCGGGTGGAAAGTGGTGCTAAGGTTCACTCTTGAACCCAAACTTTTCTGGAATGACTTCCAAAATTGAGAAGTGAACTAAGATCCCCTTTCAGAGATGATAGACAAAGAGACCCCATTAAGTCTTACAATCTCTTAAAGATATAATATGGCATAGTCCTCTACGGTGTCTGTAGTCATAATCGACAAAAAATAGGCTGATTTATTCATCCTATCGACAATTAACCAAATAGAGTCATGCTGTCTGTGGGATCGTGGTAGACCTGTAATGAAGTCCATGTTGATCATCTCCTACTTCCATTATGGAATCTTAATATTTTGAGTCACTTTCCAAGTCCTTTGGTGCTCAACTTTAACTTATTGGAAGTTCGGGCACTTGGACACAACCTATGCTATATCTCTCTTCATTCCACTCCACCAATATACTTCTCTCAAGTCATGGTACATCTTTGTAGAACTGGGGTGGATGAAATACTTAGAGTTATGAGCCTCTGCCATGATCCTCCCTTGAATGCCATCAATGCTTGGAATACATAATATCCATTGATACCTCAACACCCCATCTCCCTATTTGGCAAAAGCCATTACCTTCTACTTGTGAACATCATCTTTCAACTAGAGGAGAATGGGATCTTGATCTTGCTTTTCCTTTGCCTCTATAACCAGGGATGATTCAACCCCATTTCGAATGATGGTACCACCCTCACTAGAGTCAATAAGTTAAACTCCTAAATATGCAAGTCTATGCACCTCTTTAGCTAATTCTTTCTTTCCCTCTTCTACATGGCAGTGCTCTCCATAGATAACCTGCTAAGAGCATCTGCAACAACATTAGCTTTACTTGGGTGGTAGAGAATGCTCATATCATACTACTTAAGAAGCTCAAGCTATCTCCTCTATCTCATGTTCATCTCTTTATAAGTAAACACATATTGTAGGCTCTTGTGGTCAATGATAACATTAACATGCATGCCATATATATAATGACACCAAATCTATAGAGCAAACACTATGAATGCCAACTCGAGGTCGTGAGTTGGGTAGTTCCTCTTATGAATCTTAAGCTGTATGGAAGCATAAGTAATAACCTTACCCTTCTGCATCAATACACAATCCAATCCAACTTTGGATGCATCACAATTGATAACAAAACCCTCTATTCTCTTGGGCAAAGATAACACAAGAGAAGAAGTTAGTCTTGTTTTCAGCTCTTGAAAACTCTTCTCGCAAGCATCAAGCCACTGAAACTTAGCCTTTATTTGAGATATCTTAGACAATAGTAAAGATATGGATTATAACCCTTCAAAAAATATATGATAGTAGCCGGCCAACCTCAAGAAACTCCTTATATCAGTCGGGGATGTGGGTCTTGGCCAGTTCTTAACTGCCTTAATCTTCTGTGAGTCAACAATATGGCCTAACAATACCATATAAGCAAGCCAAAATTCACACTTTGAGACCATAACATATGACTCCCTATCCTTTAGAGTCTGAAGAACAATTCTAAGGTTATTAGCATATTCCTCCTCATTCCTTGAATAGATCAATGTATTCTTGATAAATACAATCACAAATATTTCCAAATACTGTTTGAGCACTTGATTCATTAAGTCTATAAATTCTACAGGAGAGTTAGTCGTACTAAAAGACATAACCAAAAACTCGAAGTGACTATACTAGGTTCAAAAATCTATCTTTTAAATGTCACACTCCCTTACTTTTAATTGACGATAGCCCGATTTGTGGTCTATATTTGAGAAATAAGTAGAACCCTAAAGCTTGTCAAATAGGTCATCTATTATGGGAAGGGGATACTTGTTCTTTATGATGACATTGTTCAGTTGATGATAGTCAATGCACATTCTCAATAACCCATCTTTCTTTTGCACAAAAAGGATAAGAGCGCCCCAAGGTGAGACACTCAGCCTAATGAACCCCTTGTCTAAGAGATATTTCAACTCTTTCAACTCAGCAGGAGCCATTCTATATGGAGGAATAGGGATAGGTTACATGTACGGGAGGACATCAATCCCAATGTCTATCTCCCTATCAGGAGGGACTCTAAAAAGATCCTCAGGAAAGAATTCAGGAAACTCATTAACAATCGAGTAAAACTTGAGGGATGGAGACTCCACACTATTATTTTGGACTCGCACACTGTGATAAATACACCCTTTCAAGATTAACATTATGGCCCTAAGGTAGGAAACAATTTGAGTCTTACAATCAATAGAGGTGTAACAGGTATAAAACCAGTCCATGCTAAGAATCACATCAAAATCAACCATTTCCAACTCAACTAATTCAACCATGGATCCTTGGGATATATAGACACATTAAAATCCCTATAGACCCTCTTAGCTAAGATGGACTGACCAACAATAGTAGATACGCTGAAAGGCTCAAGAAGACACTCAGGGAATCTATCAAGCTTATTAGCCATATAAGGTGATATAAATAATAATGTGGAACTTAGATATATCAACACATAATAATCAAGAGTAATGAATTGAATCATACCCGTGAGAATATTTGGCAACTTCTCCAGCTCTTGGCGATTCGCCATAATATACAAATGGTTTGCACCTCTGCCTGTACCTATAGTAGTACCCCTTTGATTGCCTTGGGTTGGTGGTGATGTGGATGGATATTGGGATCGGTCTCCCAACATCGGACACTCTCTCTAAAGATAAGCTAGGTTACCACAATTATAACAACCCTTGGTGCCCTCTTAGCACTCTCCCAAATAGAGCCTACCACACTTACCGTAGGGCAGCTTCCCCTTTGAACCTTGAGCCACACTTTCTTGGGGTTGGGAACCTTGAACTTTGAAATTTTAGTGACTATGGGATTTCTGATCATACCTGTAGTTGGGCATAGGCGCACTGGCTGATGATGGGGAATAACTATAAGACTTCTTTTGAAAGAAAGATCTAGTACCATTACCTTGCTTCTATTGACTAGGCTCATATCCTGCAGACTTGGCCTTTTTACTTTGCTTCCCTTCTCTATCCTTTTTCTTATTATCCTCAACTTGTTGGGAATACACCATGAGTCAGGAGGTGTCCATGCCTGAAATTAACAAGGCTACCTGACACTCCTTCTTTACATACCTGCTCAATCCTAAAACAAATTTCCTTATCTCAGCTTTCACATCGGGGACCATCTCCGGAGCATACCTAGACAACTATATGAACTTGAGACCATAATCTATCACGATCATCCCCTCTTTTTTTAGATTCATGAACTACTTTGCCTTTTCTGTCATGACCCAACCCCGTAGGCCGTGATGGATTCCCTAAATGGACACATACGTATACCCCTGCCTCCTACACAAAACCCGTCTCCTATTTATACTTAAAATGTACTATCAAGTAAGAAAACATACAAGCTGACAAGGCTATTATAATGTATAGGGTCATTCTATAGTACACATATACGCAAGCCGACAAGGCCGCCACGATACAAGGAATTCCCCAATTCATAAGTCATATCAGTACAACTGTACATACACATATATATGACTCATATACACACTAATATACAACTTATATATATCTCATATACAATATATATACATGCACAACCCAAATATATACAACCCACATCCGTATCCACAGAACTCTAAGAGTAAGGAGAATAGTACCATAAGGCGGGACAGGGCCCCCACCATACCCGTGAACAAAACTAATATACATATCAAGGTTTAGTACCCAAAATCAGGCTCCAGCATAATGGAGCACTTTTGGACCGTGAGTGGGACTCTTTTGCTGGCGGATCCCCAAACTGTGTACCTATACTTATGGGCATGAATGCAGCCCCCCGAGAAAGAGGGTCAGTACGACAAATGTACTGAGTGTGTAAAACATAACATAACATAACATAACTAGAAATATATTTGAAGCAGAGAAGCAGGGAATCCAGTACATTTTAAAAGAAGCCTCTGTACCTATACTCTGTGAATCATAAAAACATGCATGTTCAAATTATATCATATAGCCAGCCCTATCAGGGGTCCAGTGGATACACCTATAAGATCATCACAACCCAGTGCCATCACCACCTTATTACAATACATCATCATATATATATACATATGTATCCCTGCCTTATAGTGAGAGGCTCGGTGGACAATGTAGTGAATTATGCATGATTATTATTCTAGCCCGGGATGCAGTGAAAGAAGCATTATAGTATACATGAGTAGAGTAGTGAGTAACTATATGCTGTTTAAATCATTATCGGAGACTCGACAGTATATGAAGGCTAAACTAGCGTCTGAGAATCAGGGTGGTAATATGATCAGTTCAAGTGCCCTCTAAATGCCATTAGGACTATATTAATTAATATCTCGGGGTCCTTAGATACATACCAAAGTAGTTCTAACCGCTTAAGGATTTTAGAGTACATGTAGTCATATAGTCTCTCTGATTAGAAACCTGTATATTCATTGTCTGTTTAAGGTATAGTAAGTTCGAGGAAAGTAGTTCAACTATAGTGAGATTTCACAATCTAGAAGAGAACAGGAGATATTTAGGAATGGAATTACTTCAAAGATTGTATGACTTTTTACTTACCTCTACGACATGCCAAAAGAAAGAGAAAGAATAGGCTTTACATACCTCTTACAGGTTACTTTTTATCTCGTTCGTCTTGTCATCCTTTGAACCTAAGTAAGATAAAAGCAACATGAATATTAACAAACCTTGGCTGTCCAGCACCTTAGGTTACACATAAGTATTCATAGAACTCAACTCTTCGCTCGCCTCCTCGATTAGTTCTTTAACTAGTTAAAGAGTTAACGGAAATCGAGCAGCACCTCTCCTATAATATTCCCTATCCAAATTTCCAATTACACTCCTAATAGCTGCAGACAACCAAAAAAAATGACCTTCAAGGTATATATATGCCATTCATATCAACATTCTACAACACAAACTCCAAATGACTCGCTCGAAACCACGATACCAAAATAGAGTTTCTAGTTTCCATTTTGCAAAATCTTTAATTATACTAAACAGAGGGTCGGGTTGCTGAAACCAGAAGCACCCATACCTATTTTAAAGTATTTTCCAGCACCTCAAAACACCACCACACAACCAGCAGCTGCAGCATCACAACCATATCACAAACACAACCCACTATTCGACTTTAATATAGCTATAACGACTTCAATTTAGATTGTTTCTAATATCGATCATTCCTACGACTTTATCACACTTACAGCAACATAAAATATTTGTAACATACCCTATGACAACACCATAAACTTCAAATCGAAAGCAAAGAACTTACCTTTCCCGAAATTGGCCAAAACTAGCCGAAACTTGCCTCGGAAACTCTTCTAACGCGATTAAAATGTAGTGGCTGCTTGATGTCCATTTTGTGCTTCTCCAAGACATGATTTTATAATATTAATACCTCCGTATCATCGTGGTATACCCTAGATAATTAATACATGAAACAAAATTGGGACTTACCTATTTTTTTCTACCTTAGGCCGTCACTCTTTTCCCTTTAGTTCTAGGGTTTTTGGTCTTTGTTTGGATGATATTTTGAGCAAGGAAATGACTTATGAGTCATATATTATGTATATATATGCTTCCTAGGGGGTGACACGTGTCCATCCCCCATTGGGCCAACACATACATGCTGCCAATTAGGGGCTGCCACGTGGCAAGGGGTCCACCCCCCAAGAAGGCAGGTGAGTCACCTGCTTTCTTGAGGTGCTGCCACGTGTCATTTTCTCCTTGGTTCCATGTGTCATCCTCTCCTCTTTCCCGTGGGTTCGTAATCTCGTTCGTAATCTTGTCTCACTTTAAGAGCCTATGAAATCCTTGCTACATAAGCTTGGTATGTACTCAAGTAACTCACGTATGTAAGACTTCTAAATTAGTAGTTTACATAGATAAGTCGAGTCCTACGACGCATCACTTGGCCTCCAACTCCTTCCGAATTCTTATAACTCTATTTCCAACCTTCTCTACTATAAGGTGTCACATTCTACCCTTCTTAGAGTTATTTGATAGCATTTTGAATTATACGGATCACATGATAACTTCTAAGTAACTTAAGAGATATTCCGAGCCTAAGGGTGTGGGGTATAACAACTCACACCTCTTTTAGACCACCTTCTAAGAGGCTTAAGCACCTTTCAAGAAGCTTACGAACCTCTCAAGAAGCTTAAAAACCTTCCAAGGTACGAAAGTCTCAAGGTACGACAGTATGGGGTATAATATCCTTCCCCCCTTTAGGATATTCATCCTTGAATGTTAAACAAAGCTTCCCTTAAGACGTTATACAGGTTATAGGGAGACTTCTTTCCATTACAACAATGCATATCTTTATCAAACAATTAATATACAAGTTTTCAGGAGTTGGGGTTACCTGTAGATATCGAGAACAGGCACGGATACTTGTGTCTCATGTCCTCTTTAGCTTCTCAGGTCATTTCTTCACGATTCCTATTTCTCCATAATACCTTGACCGAAGTTACGTCCTTAGTCCGCAATCTTCTAATCTTCCAATCCAGGATGGTGATCGGTTGTTCTTCATAGGCCAATTCTTCCATGACCTGGTTTTCATCTATGGGATGTACTCGGGATGGGTTACCAACACACTTTTGAAGCATTAATACATGGAAGACTGGATGTACTGCTTCCAGGTCTGCTGGCAAGTCTAGTTCGTAGACAACCTTGCCTATTCAGCGAAGGATCAAGTAAGGGCCAATATATCTTGGAATCAACTTTCCTTTCTTGCCGAACCTCATTACTCTTTTTATGGGAGACACTTTCAAAAACACCCATTCGCCCACTTGAAATTCCAAAGGTTGGCGTCGATTGTCTGCATATAACTTATATCGACTCTGGGCAGCTAATAATCGCTCCCGAATAAGCTTTACCTTTTCCACTGCCTGTTAGACCATGTCTGGGCCTATGAGTTGCATTTCACCAATATCAAACCATCCAATGGGTGACCTGCATTTCCTACCGTTTAAAGCCTCATACGGTGCCATCTGGATATTTGAGTGATAGCTATTATTGTAAGCAAACTCAATAAGTGGTATATGCTCATCCCAGCTACCTTTAAAGTCAATTATGCAGGCTTGTAACATATCCTCTAGTGTCTGAATAGTACGCTTGGCCTGCCCATCAGTTTAGGGATGAAATGCTGTGCTAAGGCTTACTTGTGTTCCCAAGCCTTCCTGGAATGACCGCCAAAAATGGTCTATGAACTGGGTTCCCCTGTCCGAAATAATGAATGTGGGAACTCCATGAAGTTGTACTATTTCCTTGATGTACAACTTTGCATAGTCCTCGACTGAGTATATGGTCTTGACTAGGAGGAAGTGGGTTGATTTTGTCAGCCTATCCACAATAACCCATATAGAATCCTGCGTCCGAGGAGTGCGAGGTAAGCCAGTAATGAAATCCATGTTAATCGCTTCCCATTTCCAAGTTGGAATCTCCATCTCTTGTAGTAGCCCACTTGGTTTTTGATGTTCAACTTTACCTTGCTGGTAGTTCAGGAATTGGGACACGAACTCTGCTATGTCCCTTTTCATACTGTCCCACCAATATAAACATTTGAGGTCATGATACATTTTGGTTGAACCTAGATGAATAGAATAACGGGCATGATGTGCCTCTCCCAAAACTTGCTGCTGCAAACCTGCAACTTTCGGTACACAGACTTTGCCTTGATATCGTAGTATCCCACCTGCTGTGATTTCAAATAGAGTCTTTCCCTTTTGGATAGTTTCATCCCTATACTATGTTAGAACAGGGTCCTGGTATTGACATCATTTTACTTCCTCCATAATCGAGGATTTAGTAACTCCTCGAACAGAAACCCCGTCATCACCCCAATTATCTAAGCGGACTCCCAGATTGGTGAGCTGGCAAATGTCATGAGTTATCTCTTTCCGTTCTGGTTGTACATCTGCTAGGCTACCCATTGATTTACGGCTGAGCGCATCCGCCACCACATTTGCCTTTCCTGGGTGGTATAAAATGTCGACGTCATAGTCCTTCAATAACTCCAGCCACCTTCTCTACCGTAGATTTAACTCTTTCTGCTTAAAAATATACTGGAGGCTTTTGTGGTCTGTATAAATATCAACATGTACACCATACATGTAGTGTCTCTATATTTTTAAGGTATGGATCAGCGCTGCTAATTCCAGATCATGTGTTGGATAATTCTTTTCATACTTCCTAAGCTGTCGCGAGGCATAAGCTATAACTCTGCCATTCTGCATCAGAATATATCCTAGCACAATAATGGAGGCGTCACAATAGATAACATAGCCGTTTGGTCCATCAAGGAGAGTTAGAACAGGAGCTATAGTCAATTTTTCTTTTAACAACTAAAAGCTCTATTCACAGGCATCAATCCATTGGAACTAGTTGCTTTTTGAGTCAGTCTTGTTAAAGGCGCCGAAATGGAAGCAAACTTTTCCACGAACCTTCTTTAGTACCCTGCTAACCCCAAGAAGCTACGTACCTCCATAGGGGTTGTAGGTCTTGGCCAAGCCTTTCTGACCTTAATATTCTGCGTATCTATGCGAATACCGTCAGTCCCAATAATATATCTAAGAAAAGCCACTAAAGTTAACCAAAATTCACATTTAGAGAACTTAGCGTACAATTTCTGGTGTTGGAGTACCCAGTACCACCTGCAAATAATCTATGTGTTCCT
Organism: Solanum dulcamara; assembly: GCF_947179165.1. Classification (NCBI taxonomy): domain Eukaryota; kingdom Viridiplantae; phylum Streptophyta; class Magnoliopsida; order Solanales; family Solanaceae; genus Solanum; species Solanum dulcamara. Next base: position 45,551,572 of record NC_077238.1, read on the forward strand.
TCTCTGATCGTTAATAAACCAGAATATCATCAATAAATATAATCATGAACAAATCTAGAAATAGTTTGAACACTTGGTTCATCAGCTCCATAAATACCACTAGGGTATTTGTCAGCCCAAAAGACATCACTTTGAACTCATAATGCCCGTACCGGGTTCTGAATGAAGTCTTTAGGATATCTGTCTCTCTTACCCGCACCTAATGATAGCCTGCCACATGTCTATCTTCGAAAATCATTGAGCACCCTGCAACTGGTCAAACAAATCATCAATCTTGGGGAGGGGATATCTGTTTTTAATTGTTACCTTGTTCAACTACCTGTAGTCGATGCACATTCGCAACGACCCATCTTTCTTCTTCACAAACAGAACTGGTGCTCCCCATGGTGATGTGCTGGGCCTAATGAAGCCCTTTTCCAGCAAGTATTTCAGCTACTCCTTTAACTCTTTTAACTCCGCGGGCGCCATTCTATATGGAGGGATAGAAATAGGCTAAGTATCTGGTAGCACGTCTATAGTGACCTCTATCTCCCGCTCAGGAGGAAGATCTGGGAGTTCATTTAGAAAAAACATCTCGATATTCATTGACCACGGGCACCGACTAAAGAGTTGGCACATCTACTTCCAGATCATGCATGTGGACCAAATGATAAATATACCCCTTCCCGATCATTTTCCTTACCTTAAGGTATGAAATAAACTTACCCTTCGGCGATAATGTGTTCCCCAACCATTCGATAATTGGTTCATCAAGGAACTGGAACCAAACCACTTTATTTCTACAATATACATTGGCACGACACGAAGTTAACCAATCCATACCCATAATAACATCGAACTCCACCATATCTAACTCTATCAAATCAGCCAAGGTATGATGACTATATACATTTACTGGGCAATTTCTATATACCTGCTTTACCATAATAGAATCCCCTACTGGTGTAGCCACTTCAAATGATTCTATTAACTCAGGATTAATTCCAAGTCTACTAGCAACAAAAGGAGATATATATGACAAAGTAGAGCCTGGATCCATCAACACATATACGTCCCAAGAAAAGATTGATAATATACTTGTGACCATATTTGGCAATGCCTCCTGGTCCTGTCTATTGACCAAAGCATATATACGGTTGGAAGGGCTGCTAGAACTGGAAGCTCCACCACGGCCTCTACCACGGCCTGCTGGTGTCTGCATATCCCACCCCATCGAGCGCATAGCCATAGAAGAAGAAGAATGCGCAACTGACCCATTTGGCTGAGCTACACCACCTGGAGTACTTTTAAATGGAAACTCCCTCGAAATATGGCCTTGGTGCCCACAAGCAAAACAAACACCTGTAATCCAGCGACATTCTCCAGAATAAGGTTTATTACAATGGGGACACTGGGCATCGATGGTCTTGACTGTCGAGAACTTTGGTTCACCTGTGTACCTGAAGCTTTAGAGCTTTGAACAGCCCCTGAATACCTGGTGCTCTCAAATCTTCCACCTGGAACCTGTAAAGGTGCACTCCGAGCTGGCTGGGAGGGATATCTACCGAACTGCTGGAACCACCCACTTCGAAATTCCCTCGGATAACCAGCTTACCTATCCCTCTTAGGTTGACTTCTATCCAACCCTCTATCGGGCTAACGCCTTCTATGTTGCTTCTCTACCCCTTGGGCATATGCTTATACTCGGGCGATATCCATGCTGGGATGAGAAGCCATGGCCATACAACTATCAACCACATAAAGGTCCAAGCCCATCATGTAATGGTGCACCCTATATGACATATCCTCTACCACTGTGGGGGAATGCCTCGCCAATGAGTCAAAATCGAGGCTATAGTCTCGTACATTCCTGCCATTCTACTTCAACTGTAAGAATTTATTGACCCTGGCTCGTCTCATTTCTGGAGGCAGAAAGTGGCTAACAAAGGCTTCTATAAATTCATCCCATTCAGCTGGAGGAGCACCCTCACCCCTTGACAATTCCCAAGACTCGTGCTAATTAGCGGCCACCTCACGCAGCCGATAGGAGGCCAATTCAACTGGATCAGTCTTTGAAGCCTTAATGATTTGCAGTGTATGCTGTATTTGTCGAATGAATTCCTGTAGATCCTCTATTGGTCTTGATCCATGAAATTCTGGAGGGTTACAGGCTAGGAAATCACGAACCCTCAAACTATCTTGTCTATTGGCATCATCTGGGACATGCCTCCGAGCTTTTCCTGCCATTAGTCCAGTCAGTAACTGCATTGCATCTCTTATAGCCCTGTCTTCCGCCCCATGCTGTGGAGATGGAGGCTCTTGTACCAGAGGTTTAGGGTCTGCAACTGCCACTGTCCTAACCTCCTCTAGAGGTCACGGCATATTAGAACTTGCTGACTGAGGTACAACTCTTGGCATAGATTGGGCGCGAGCCCTAGTAAATCTCGGGGTCTGACTGGTTTCCCCCACTGCTGCCTTGCCCATCTAGGTGATCGTTGCTCTCCTTGGAGGCATTACTACAAACACAATGGTAGGTTAGTGAAAGGTCATCCTAAGATATAGCTCTATTGCACGATCTAAGAAAAGAAAGACAACATCCTAAATGCCCTGTAGCCTCCTATTTATAGATGTGGTGCACAACACACCGATAAACAAGCCTCTACTAGACACGGTCTGTGGACACTATAAGAAGGAACTGCTCTGATACCAATTCTATCACGACCCAACCCCGTAGGCCATGACGGGTGCCCTAATTGGACACATACGTGTACCCCTGCCTTCTACAAAAAACCCATTTCCTGTTTATACTTAAAATGTACTAACAGGTAAGAAAACATACAAGCTGACAAGGCTATTGTAATGTATAGGGTCGTTCTATAGTACACATATACGTGAGCCGACAAGTCCGCCACGACACAAGGAATGCCCCAATTCATAAGTCATATCAGCACAGCTGTACATATACGCATATATGACTCATATACACACTAATATACAACTCATATACAGCTCATATAAAACTCATATACACACACAACCCACATATATACAACCCACATATATACAACCCACATCCGTATCCACAGACCTCTAAGAGTAAGAAGAACAGTAACATAAGGTGGGACAGGGCCCCCACCGTACCCGTGAACAAAAATAATATATACATCAAGGTTTAGTACCCAAAATCAGGCTCCAGCACAATGGAGCACTTCTGGACCGCTGAGTAAGATTCCTATGCTGGTGGATCCCCAAACTGTGTACCTATACCTGCGGGCATGAATGTATCCCCCCGAGAAAGGGGGTCAGTACGACAAATGTTCTGAGTTGGTAAAACATAACATAGCATAATTGGAAAAATATTTGAAGCGAAGAAGCAGGGAATCCAGTACATTTTAAAAGATGCCTCTGTACCTGTACTCTGTGAATCATAAAAACATGCATGTTCAAATTATATCATATAGCTGGCCCTATCAGGGGTCCGGTGGATACACCTGTAAGATCATCACAACCCAGTGCCATCACCACCTTATTACAACACATCATCATATATATACATACATATCCCGACCCTCTAGTGAGGGGCTCAGTGGACAATGTAGTGAATTATGCATGATTACTATTCCTAGCCCAGGATGCGGTGAAAGAAGCATTACAGTATACACGAGTAGAATAGTGAGTAACAATATGCTATTTAAACCATTATCGGAGACTCGACAGTATATAAAGGCTAAACTAGCATCTGAGAATCAGGGTGGTAATATGATCAGCTCAAGTGCCCTCGAAAGGCCATTAGGACTATATTAATTAACATCTCGGGGTCCTTAAATACATACCAAAGTAGTTCTAACCGCTTAAGGATTTCAGAGTACATGTAGTCATATAGTCTCTCCGATTAGAAACCTGTATATTCATTATCTGTTTAAAGTATAGTAAGTTCGAGGAAAGTAGTTCAACTATAGTGAGAGTTCACAATCCAGAAGAGAACAAGAGACATTTAGGAATGGAATTACTTCAGAGATGGTATTACTTTTTGTCACGACCCAACCCCGTAGGCCGCGACTGGGGTCCTTCTTGGACCCCCCATACACATATCTTTTAGCTGAGGTCACATTGAATCGTAAATAAGACAATATCATGTAACAGAGCCCCACTGGGCGATAACATTTGCATATACCTGTAGCCCTTTTCGTTTGTGTCACAACCTGACAGGGCACGCAAGCTGACAAGGCTGCCATAACATAATAACATACATCATATATCATGTAGACCCAGCTGAATCAAACTGACATATACAACCCACATATACATGTCTGCAGACCTCTAAACATATAAATGACAACATATGGCAGGACAGGGCCCCCGCCGTACCCCTGAATAGATAAAACAATTTCTATACATCCATGGATAGTATCAAAAACTAGGCCCCGATACAATGGAGCCTCTTCTAACTGAGCTACATGGAATCCTAAGCTGACGGACTCCCAAAATCTGTATCTGTACCTGCGGGCATGAATGCATCCCCTCGAGAAAGGGGGTCAGTACGATATATGTACTGAGTATGTAAAACATAATATAATACAACTGGAAGCATATCTGAGATATAAAAATAGGGAATAAGATATCAATTCAGAAACCTGTACCTGTACTTTGTGAATTACAAAAACATGCATGTTCGAGTCATATCATATAGCCGGCCCTTTCGGGGGTCCGGTGAATCATCTCTGTAAAAACATCATGGCCCCAGTGCCATCACCACCTTATTACAACACATCATCATATATCTATACACGTATCTTGGCCCTCTATTGAGGGACTCAGGGAATAATGCAGTGAACTGTGCACGAGAACATATCCTGGCCCAGGACTCAGGGAAAGAAGTGTTACAATAAACACGAGTAGAGTAGTGAGTAACTATATGCAATTTAAATCATTATTAGAGACTTGACCGTATAAGAAGATTAAAATTTTGTCGGAGGAATCGAGTAGTAGTGTAGTCATCTCGAGTGACTTCTAAATGCCATTATGGGCAATATCAATTATAATCTCGGGGCTTCTAGACATGTACTAAAGTAAAGCCAAATCACTTATGGAACCAGAAACATTTGTTAACATATAGTCTGTAAGACTTGGAGCCTGTACATTTGTTATCTCTTTAGCATAGAGAAGTTTTCAGGGAAATAGTTCAATTATTATAAAAGTCTGATAGTCAGACGTAAATAAGAGATGCTAAGAATGGAGTTATCTTGGAACTCATATCATGTTTAACCTACAATTAAGACATGCCAGAAGAAGAAAGAGAATAAGTTTTATGTAGTCTGTACTTTCTTTCAGGGGCTCTGCATACACATATTTCGTACCCGGCCCATCATGGGGCTCGGTGAATCATTATGGCATCATAATCTCATTTTTGTACCAAGTACGTATCAAGGAAAATGAGAGATAGCTTTCCACACACTACTTTTTAACACGTAGAAGCCTTACCAGGCAATACTCAATCCTTACTGAAATTCCAAAACTAAGCAGTGGATAGGGGTTATGAGGCGTACTTGGAGTTTTGGGAATGGAATTATCCCCACATTCCACACACAATTCACTTAAGGCTAAAACTTGCCAAAAGGAAAGAAAGATAGCTGTACGAGCTTATACCAAAACATGCCAAGAGAAAGCTTTACATACCTTGTCTGAATTATTCCTTATCCTGCTTGCCTAGCCGTCCTTTGAACCTATTCAACATGAAAGTAATATAAATATCAACCCCTCTTAACTTTCCAGCATCTTAGGTTACACCTTAGTATCAATGGAATCTATTTCCTTAGTCGTTTCCCCGACTAGTTTTGTTATTCGCTAAGGCATCGGCAAAAATTGGGCAGCACCTCCACTGTAATGTGCCCTACCCAAATTTCCAATTAGGTCCCTAAGACCTACAGCCAACCAACAACAACAACCTGCAGCAATTCATACCAACAATATACAACATAAACTCCAAACGACTTATTCAAAAATACGATATCAAAATAGGGCGTCTAGCCTTTATTTTGTGACGCCTTTAATTATACGTAACGAGGGGTCATGTGGATTATACCAGCAGCACCCTAACCCACATTAGGACATATTCAGGCCCTGCAACAACAAGCCACATCCCTGCAGCAGCAACTCACAAGAACGACACTTTATTTCGATGACAATTCACTTCTAGCGACTCCAATTTAGTTTATTTCGAACGTCGAGCATTTCTACAACATTCTTAAACTTCCAGAAGCATACAAGGGGTGTAATACACCATATAACAATACCATAAACTCCAATTTAAAAGGAAAGGCCTTACCTTACGTTAAACTTGTCAAACTCGCCAAAACTATCAAAAATGTGAAATTTGGACAGCTTACTGTTTTACCTTGTCGCTTCGTTTCGAAGGGGTAATGGAGGGAAACAGGATTTACGTCCTTCATGAAAGTTATAGAAATATGTCTTAGGGTCGCAAAAAATTTCGAATCATCCCTACATCAATTTTGTACAAAAACATATAACCAAAATACTTACAGCTGTCCGTGTAGAATTTCCAAAACCAAATCTGAGCAGTACCTCCTCTACACTTCATCACCATTTTTCGAGCTGATAAAAGTAAAACTGGATTTTGGAGTCTGAATTAAAGTTATAGACCCATGAAATACCTTTCCAAAACATATTAAATCACTCGAAACGAATATGTACACAAGCATTTATACAAATATTACTAACGACAGTCCCTTCCAAAAACGGGTTTGTTAATTAGTTCTTAACATTTTCTCCTTCAACTTTCTCTTATTTCTTTCCAAGTGTAAACTGCAACCATGGTTCCGTAGGCATCGTAATATACATATATACACCTCCACATAATTGAGGAACACCGTAGATAATTAATTCATGGAGGAAAAATAGAAGAACTTACCTTTAATTCCTCAAAATTGTGGCTGCCTTGTTCCTTGTGTTCTTCACGTTTTTTTCCTTTCTTTTGGCTGTAGATTTGGATGAAACAATGTGACTAAGAGTCACTTAACACATATATATTCACCTCTTTAGAAGGTGCCACGTGGCAGCCCCCTAGGGTGACACGTGGCAGCCTCCTAGGGTGCCACCTCAACTTATTCGGCCAATCACATGCTGCCATGTGGCAGTGGGGTCCATCCCAAGTAGGTGAGTCACCTGCCTGCTTGTCACCTGCTTGCTTCACTTTCGTAAGTTCGGAAACTAGTTTTTGCTCCCTCTCGTAGGTTCGTAATCTCGTCTTATTTTAAGAGCCTATGTAACCCATGCTACCCAAGCTTGGTACGTACTCCAATAGCTTAAGTGTGTAAGACTTCCAAGTTAGTAGCTTACGTAGATAAATCAAGTCCTACGACCCATTACATGGCCTCCAATTCCTTCTGGACTCTTATGATTTCATCTCCAACCTTCTCTGGTATGGGGTATCACATTCTCCCTTCCTTAGATCCGTTTGATAGTGTCGTAACTTAAGTGGCTCACATACTAGCTTCTAAGTAACTTAAGGGACATTCCGAGTTCAAAGATGTGGGGTGTAACACTTTTTACTTACCTGTACGACATGCCAAAAGAAAGAGAAAGAATAGGCTTTACATACCTCTTACGTGTTACTTTTTATTCCATTCGTCTTCTCGTCCTTTGAACCTAAGTAAGATAAAAGCAACATGAATATTAAAAACCCTTGGCTGTCTATCACCTTAGGTTACACATGAGTATTCATAGAACTCAACCCTTCGCTCGCCTCCTCGATTAGTTCTTTAACTAGTTAAAGAGTTAACGGAAATCGAGCAACACCTCCCCTATAATATGCCCTATCCAAATTTCCAATTACACTCCTAATAGATACAGCCAACAAACAACAATGAACTTCAAGGTATATATATGCCATTCATATCAATATTCTACAACACAAACTCCAAATGACTCACTCGAAACCACGATACCAAAATAGAGTTTCTAGTTTCCATTTTACAAAATCTTTAATTATACGAAACAGAGGGTCGGGTTGCTGCAACCATCAAAACCCATACCTCTTTTAAAGAATTTTCCAGAACCTCAACACAGCACCACACAACCAGCAGCTGCAGCATCACAACCATATCACAAACACAACCCACTATTCGACTTTAATTTAGCTATAATGACTTCAATTTAGATTGTTTCTAATGTCGGTCATTCCTAAGACTTTATCACACTTACAGAAACATAAAATATGTGTTACACACCCTATGAAAACACCATAAACTTCAAATCGAAAGCAAAGAATTTACCTTTCCTGAAATTGGCCAAAACTAGCCGCAACTTGCCTCGAAAACTCTTCTAACGCGATAAAACTGTTGTGGCTGCTTGCTGTACATTTTTTGCTGTTCCTAGGCATGGTTTTATATTATTAATACCTCTGTATCATCGTGGTATACCCTAGATAATTAATACACGGAATGAAATCGGGACTTACCTATTTTTTTCTCCCTTAGGCCCACTCTTTTCCCGTTAGTTCTAGGGTTTTTGGTCTTTGTTTGGCTGATGTTTTGAGAAAGGAAATGACTTATGAGTCATATATTATGTATATATATGCTTCCTAGGGGGTGACACATGTCATCCCCTAAGGGTGACACGTGTCCAGCCCCTATTAGGCCAACACACACATGCTGCCAATTAGTGGCTGCCACGTGGTAGTGGGGTCCACCCCCACACCCACCCCCAAGCAGGAAGGTGAGTCACCTGCTTGCTTGATGTGATGCCATGTGTCATCTTCTCCTTGGTATCACGTGTCATCCTTTCCTCTTTACCGTGGGTTCATAATCTCGTCTCACTTTAAGAGCCTATGAAATCCTTACTATGTAAGCTTGGTATGTACTCAAGTAACTCACGTATGTAAGACTTCAAAATTAGTAGTTTACATAGATAAGTCGAGTCCTACGACCCATCACTTGGCCTCCAACTCTTTGCGGATTCTTATAACTCTATTTCCAACCTTCTCTACTATGAGGTGTAACATTCTCTCCTCCTTAGAGTTGTTTGATAGCGTTTTGGATTGTACGACTCACATGATAACTTTTAGTAACTTAAGAGATATTCTGAGCCCAAGGGTGTGGGGTATAATAACTTACACCTCTTTTAGACCACCTTCTAAGAGGCTTAAGTACTTTTCAAGAAGTTTAAGAACCACTCAAGAAGCTTAAGAACCTTCCAAGGTACGAAAGTCTCAAGGTACGGCATTACGAGGTATAACATTTTCCTCCGTCAACTCTTTGGGAAAGAAGTGGTCAAACAAGGCACCCTCAATTTCCTCCCATACTACAGGCTCAACATCCTCACCCTTTGTTTCCTCCCACTGGTTGTACGAAACATTCACCACATCCTTGAGATGATAAGACACCAACTCAACCCCCCAACCTCAGTATCATGCATTACTTTTAGAATCTTCCATATATCATTAATGAAATTCTGGTGGTCCTCCTGTACCTTAGAACCCATGAAAACGGGTGGGTTCATTCTAAAGAAATCTTGAAGTTTTGCGGCAGCAGACGACTCTTGAGAAATAGTAGTTTTGCAGCAGCGGACGACTCTTGAGAAATAGTACTAGGAGCTGATGAATTCTGGCTATCATTCTGGGTAGCCATCAACTAGGCGAGCATGGTAATCGTTCCTCTAAAGTTTCTTTCTAAAGTCGGAGCAGGCTGTGTAATAGGCACTTGAGGTGATTTAGTAGACCTTTTAGGTCGGCCCCTAGTTCTAACTCCATAAGGTGGGGGCATATCAAATTGTAGAACCTCAGTATTGACAGCGTTCCTCTGGCTATTGGTTTATTTTTGAGGCATGATCTGCAATATGTAAATGCACGAATTAGGAAAGAACTTTGAGAGTTAAACTCTTTTGCATGAACTCAGAATATGAAGAAGTGAAATAGATTCCAAATGTCCTGTAGCCTTTTGATTATAAGTATGGTGTACGACACATCCATAAGCAAGACTCTACTAGACACGAATTTATAGACACCCTAGGACTCTTGAACTCTGTGCTCTGATATGAAATTTTTCATACCCCGAGAAGGTACCCTAGGCATGGCCGGCACTAAGAGACCATCACTAGCCCCAAGCGAATCACTTGGTCTGATCATGTATTCAATCACTCAGTGGAAGACTCAACTCATTATATAACTAACTCAAGTGGCTATTTAGAAACATCATTATCAATATAAAATAATATATTAAAAATACTCAAAGTATAATGTACCTCTACATCATAAACTCAATAATGAAAATATGGTTTAAGATAGACTCCGAAAGGAAACATCTAACTCGATTCATACTCTGTCCATGAAGCCTCTAACTCAATACTAGGAAGGTTCTAAGACAAGTCCAGGGCTATCTCAGTGATTAACCAAAGAATGACAATGAAAGAATAAAATGAAATCTTTCGAATGCAAGGAGGTTTCACCAAAAGTTGAACTGGATCTAGTCTTCAACAATGCGCCTGTTTAGGACCTCTATCACATGTATCTGCATCATAAAATGATGCTTGCTAAACAATGTCAATACATGGAATTTTTATGAGTATGTAAAATGGCTAGAATACAACTCAACTCATGCAACTCACACTGAAATGACTCAGCTCATTAATATATAAAGTAAAATAATACAGTTCTTTGAATTACATGCAATAAGATATACAATTCAATATATGAAAATATAATGTTTTACTCTTGGGGAGTTTTCCTAACCGACAACTATTACTTATGAGCTAGTGATGATATTATAATGCTTAAAACTGCAGTTTTCACAATCGCCCAATACTTTGCCAGGGTAAAGGACGCACAACCTCTTGGATCAAATATAAAAGTCCTCTTTTGGGACAAGAGAGGCTTGGCCTCTATCCTACGCTGGCTATGTAGTTTATGGGGTTTGAGTTACCTCTACTATTACCCAAGTCGGTGCTCAATACTCCTCCTAAAATACTCTATTAAGCTCATATACATTAGGTGAGAAAATTACTCAATTAGCTCATTTGGTATCCTTGGGACTTAGTTCAAAACTCAACTCATTTGAACTCAACAATGCATTTAAAACATAGTTTAACTCTTCAACTCAACTCTAAATAAATATTGTTACGTTAAAATGTTCAATCTCGATTATGCTCAAAATACTGATGCTCAGATTAAAGAATTAGGAGACTTCTCAACTCAACTCATACTCAACTCTTTCTAGGTCATAGATGATAAGTAACCATTCTAAAAAATCAATTAGTATGACATGTTCGTAAATCATTCTCTACAAACTCACCCATGCATAAAGCAAGAAAAAATTTTGAAATCTCCATTAGGGTTCATGAATGCAAACATGAATCCATACTCTCAACAAGATGCAATTCTAGAAACCTCTAAAGGGATATTGTAATATATACAAGAACACAATGGAATTTCTATACAAAACTCAATAGAAATAATACATAGGCCTAGAACTCAAGTCATGAGACCTCAAAACTCAACTTAACTGGAAATTGAAGGAATGATTGAAACTTGAAGTCTTCACTTGAAACCTTGAACCCTAGCTCTTTCTCCTGTCTAATCTTTGGTCTCAAATATTCTAAATGTTTTTTTAGGGAAAACGCATATAGGGAATGATAAGGGACTCAAAGTAGTCCCAAAAAGTCAAGGTTTTTGTTTGGGAAGGGTGAGAAAAAACCAATTTACCCTTCATTAAAACTAGCTCAGGTCGCTTAAGACTTTGTTCTACAAGTTGTAGGATCTTCTATGAGTCATACAAGGCCACTCATAGAACTAGGCTAGAAAGAGGCTTGAGGTCTACGACTCAAGTCTATGAGTTGTAGAAATAGTTACGGATCGTAGGATCTATTTGTCCTGTAACTTCTCATAAAACTTGTAAATCTGAGTCTCTAAAGTTTCTCTATGAGTTATTTCTATAACTCGTAATCAATCTTGCGATTCATCCTATTAAATCATAGATAAAGTAGTGAGGCCTCGAATATTCACATTATGAATAGCCTTAAATGCCTTGAAATCGAAGGAATGATTGAAACTTGAAGACTTCGCTTGAAACCTTGAACCCTAGCTCTTTCTCCTCTCCAATCTTTGCTCTGAAATATTCTCTGTGTTTTTGAGGGAATAATGGTATAGGGTACTGATAAGGGACTCAAAGAAGTCCCCAAACATCAGTGTTTTAGTTTGGAAAGGGTGGGAAAAGACCAATATACCCTTTATTAAAACTTATTCAGGTAGACTAATACTTGGTTCTAAGATTCATAGGGTCATCTCGAGTCGTAGAAGGCCACTTGTAGAACTGGGCTAGAAATAGGCTTGAGGTCTACGACTCAAGTCTACAAGTCATAGAAAGAGTTACAAAAAGTAGGACCCATTCGTCCTTTAATTTCTCTGAAAACCTGAAAAACCTAAATTTTTGAAGTTTCTATATAGGTCATTTCTATGACTCGTAATCAATCTTACGATTTATCCTATTAAATCATAGACAAAGTACTAAGGCCTCGAACATTCAGGAACTGGAAAATAATTCTATGACTCATTTCTACGAGTTGTTGACAGTTTTACAAGCTATAAGGTCGAGTTGTAGGAGTGGTCTTCAATATCTAAAAATTCTCTAAGTATTGGAGGGACCTGTGAGTCATCCCTTTGTCTCTTATAACTCTTTACAACTCATAAAGGATACTCATGGTCAACTGGGTCAGTTCCTTTTCTCAAATTTTTCTCATGGCCCTCAAATATGGTCTAGGCTAGATTAACACGGGGTGTTACATTGGCGCCTTTACTCAACCCCAAACACCATCTAATAAAATTTCCTATCTGCCCACAATAATTATATGCACCTAAACCCTGTCTACATTGCCTAGTGTGCAGCTTACCGCAAAGTATAAATGGCAAAATCAATTATCTCATCTGTGCGAAATGCTCATGTTGATTTCTCTCAAGCTGGCCTGAGCTCTACCCTAGTCCTGAATGACTATAACAATCAAACCACTTACCCTACATCTATGGCTAGACACTACCTGCTAGCCGAGGTGGATATCAATGTAGTAGGGGCCTAAATTCACCTCGTGGCTCTCTATAAGACTCTATAGTATAGGCCCTCTTACTCTGCTCTATTTCCCTGTGGGTATCATGAATCTGGAATGAAAGGTCCTCTGTAGTCTGAGGGAAAGCCTATATGGGGAAATATCTACATTATTTGATAGGGATGCTACCTTATATTCTTTGATAAGATGATCCCCCAAACCATCCATATAACAATAAACTCTATCTCTCATGGTACATAAGATATATGGTACATACCTTGCCAAAGAATTAAACCTATGGCTATAATCCCTCACACTTATATCCCCCTGCCTCGGGCTGATAAGATGGTCAAGATGAGCTTCCCGAATCTCTTGTGGAAAATAATAGGCTAGAAAGTCCTTAGAGAAGTCTTCCCACTCCACTAGTGGAGCATCAGTCGTTTGGATCTCTTCCATGGCTCGTACCATTTGATAACTCCATCGCATAGCCGAAAATAAACCAACTCCATAGTCTTGGTGATGGAGGCATGCATCACTCTCAATACTCTATATATATGGTCTGCAAAGTCCTCGAGATTCTCACTAGAAATGGATCCCGTAAATAATGGAGGGGCTAAGTGAAGAAACTCTCATACCTTTGAGCTTTCTACCCGATCTCTCTGAGCATCTTCTGCCAACTCTAGCTATCGCTCATTAATATAAACCATCCTAGTCAACAACTGAACTGCCTCCCTCATCTCTTGCTCCCCAGTCTCTAGTAGGGGAACAATAGATGTTGTGTCCCTAGCTATCTTAGGTATTAATAGAACTGGTGAGGCTGGGGTACTGAACCTCCTTGGGCTTCAATAGGTGCCAGGGAAGCTGGTACTAGATGTACTTAAGATTGACTGTGTGCTTCCATGGGAAATCTATGCCTCTGACCTGGAGGGGAATGACTAGTAGCTTCCCAAGGATTCATACCTATCTCTCGTTGTGCCATCTCTTGAGCATAGGTAACCTGTTAATGTAAAACACAAAGCACGATTTAGATTTCACATGTTCTTATAACTTTGCTCTTATTGCATGATCTATCGATTGAAGGAAATGTAACTATTCCTAAATGCCTCGTAGCCACCTAATTGTAAATATGGTGCACAATATATCCAAAAATAAGAATCTACTAGACATGACTTGTGGACTCCCTGGGATACAACCTGCTCTGATACCGAGTTTGTCACGCCCCAAACTAGGGGAGGCACGACTAGCACTCGATACCGTATTCGATCAAGTTAGCCACTGAAACATACTAGCCAACCAAACTATGGGCCCAAAATATTAGGCAACACAACATTTGAAATACTAAGACTGGACCATTAAGTTTATGACCTGAATATCCTATGAAAGCTCAAGGAAGAGGTGGATCTTACCAACTCACAGCAGAACCCCGAGTCCTAGTGTAGGGGTCTATTAGAATCCCTACCTGAATCTGCACACATGAAATAAAAATGCATCATCCCCAGTATGCATAAAAATATACTGGTATGCAAGGCGGAACTTAGAATTTTAATAGCTATTGTAAAAAGGATAATAAAGATACTAACTAAAACTGATACTCTAATATCCTCCAAGGCCAAAATATGGTATTGTAGTAATTAAATATGCATAGTATGGTCATATAATCATATGTATAAATGCTATTGCATGACATACCCAACCAAATGTTAGCAATGGCGGTCGTTTCTTGTAGCGAACCAGCATCATAATTGCAAACATGTGGCCATTTGTACAATATACATAGTCTTTTGGACAAATAGGTCTCCTTACTTCTAATTATAGCTCGAAGTCCATACATAACATGCCATGTGTGATATAAACTTTGAATGCACAAAGTAGTCCATAACAAGAACATAGCCATTCTTGGCTCATTAGTACTTTTATTCTGATAATCTCCTAACCACTTTTGTATAATATGCAAATGCCTCGTGGAACCTCATATGTTACCAAATAAGCTAGAATACTTCACTTGACTTTTAGAAAGATAACTTAACCTTGAAGACGTTCATAAAAAGCTTAAGGTTCTTTACTTAGTTCCTATACCTGATTCCTTGATGATTTGTAAGAGAAAGTATTTCAAAAACCAAATGTTTTAGTAGTTTAAATGTACAAATTATATTTGAGAGTTTTGGGAATCAACGTGTTACTTTTAAATTTTTTAGAATACACTTTAGCAAGGAAGGATGACTGATTGTAAATACTAAATGTACTTCATAATCTTTTTAAGTTATACCACCCAAAGAAAAATAAGAATTCATACGTATGGACATATAGACAAAAAAGATGACAAAATGACATATAGATGTCAAATACTCTATATAATCAGATGAGTGGAATTTCAACAAACTAGTATCAAGAAAATACTTCAGTTGCGATCCTAATGCCTTTCACAAAAGGTATTTCTATCAATAGAATAGTA
The DNA here is from genome assembly GCF_947179165.1 of Solanum dulcamara. Lineage (NCBI taxonomy): Eukaryota > Viridiplantae > Streptophyta > Magnoliopsida > Solanales > Solanaceae > Solanum > Solanum dulcamara. The sequence goes on from NC_077238.1 coordinate 45,567,050, forward strand.
AATATCGCATTTGATGTTTTAGGAATTTCTCAGGAATTGTGCTTAAAGGTAGGACGGAGCTTAGCCTTAACATACCTTTCAAACAAACGTCTAAATTCCCGTAGTTCCTTCATGTTTTTCCTTACGTCCTAAGCTTTACAAATACTATATATACACGGACTATACACACCTATCAATAATTCATAATTAAGCTTAAAGAAATAGATTTACCATAGTATCCTAAGTTGAAGAAATGTCTGTAGAACTTCGTAAAACAGATCAAAAAAGAGTCCCGAGATGACCTTAGCAAACCAAGTGTAAAGCTTGAAGAACCAATAATAACTATAAAGTTCTATCTTCCAAAACTAGCTCTAAATGCAGCTATTAGAAGGGGAAAATGATTGTCAAGCATAAAGATTGCGTTTCTTGGCACGAGTGAGAACTTTAACGATAGAAATCACTAAAAACAAAACTTAATCACTAGAGAACACCATCAGAACCCTCCCTTAAGCCTTTTCACTGTTTATGAGCTGAAAAGAAATGTTTTTATGGCTGAAAACTTCATAATTCCGACTTAAACCAATTTTTGACACAACCCGGTTTGTGACCCGGTTTAACCCCAAAGAGTTTGCGATAAAATAATCATATCTCTTTAATCTAATATTGATTTGATATACGATTTTTTGCGTTGGAAACTAGACTCATTGAACTTTGATATGATAGGTAATGGACCCTTTAACTAATTATATATTGGGAGAGATGATCTAAGATATTTGACCTAAAGTTTAGAAAATTTATTAAAGAAACTTACAATAACTTTTGTCGACCTTTATTTTGCAACTTGCGTGTGTTCAAAACTTAACATACAACCATTGTGATATTATAATACCTCATAGATCATTTTTAGTTGCAAAATAGAACTCTTAGTTTCACGACCCAAGCCTAGGTTCTAGACATGACACGGTGAATGAGGAACCTAGAGGTACCTCACCCAAGCATCTTAGCATTCATTTAGCCTATAATCAGTAATGACAATAAATATCAAGCAAAACAAAAAGGGGAAAGCAGGACTAATGGAGAACATCATAAAATAAGAGTCATCATCAACCTTAGATTATCATACATTTATGTCCAAACATACCTCTACTAATAGACTTGGTGGGGTCTAAGCCATGTCCCTAGCTCACCCTCAAATAAACTAATAGTGAAGTACCAAAATAGGTTTCTTAATGCCTCAAAATAACATATGCTAGAAAGGAGAGGAGTATTGTCCCCGAAATAATGGGAACTCAGCAAATATGGCCTTCTAATGATCCAACTAACCACGTGGAGGAGGAGGAACACCGGTCCCTACATGGTAATATCATGTAGGCAAAAGAGTATGCGTTAGTACTTTGAATGTAATATGTATGTGAGATATGCATGAACAAGAAAACATAATCAATATTCCATAAGATGCATGCCCAATCATAATGAGAATGAGTATAGCTTAAAAGCAATCTTTAAATATAAGAAATTCTTGGCCAATGCATATCATAAAACTTCAAAGTAACACTTACTTCATGGACATATGAAAGATATTAGTAGTCATAGTAAGAAATACCTTAAACATTGAGAGAAGGACCTTGTAACTTAGTGAGAGCGACCGTTAACTGAAATAAACCATGTGAGCCATAACATAGAGTCCCAATGTTTACCCATACATCGGAGGAAAGGGAAAGACTACTTTCCAAGGTAGACTCGTATATGCCTAGGTGGATTCACTAAGATACATGAAGGATTGAGCCTCAAATATGGGTAATCATCTAAGAAATCAAGACCTCTATCACGGGTGATCCTTTATTCTATAGTGGCATGTAGTTATGGGACAATGGGATCTTTCTATGGGTCTCTTGCCTTTGCTATGAGAGAGAATTCCTATTTTAAGGTTCACTCGGTGCTAGGTAAACTCTCAACGGAATAGACAAACCATTAAAACATAAAATCAATCATCATGTGGGATGGTCCATATCTACTACCCATCCACTCTTCTTAAGAACAAAGTCTTGGAATAGCTCCTTAACTTTGTCTCATGTGATGTGAGTGTAGAAGTTTCATCATCACATAACTTTATTCATAAAACATCTTAAGGGACTTAACTCTTCCTATCATTAACTTGCTTGAACATTATAGAATCATCATTCACAAAACTGATTTGCAAACAAGCGCCTTTAAGCTCATTTGTAGACATTGTCAAACATTCATTTGGACTCAAACTTCATTTCAACTTGGTGTTTATCATAAAAAATTAGGTGGGTTCATTTCATAAAGGCCTTCAAATATATTTAAAGAATACTTGTATGCATGAGAGTGATATAAATGAATCAAATCAAACATCTTAGAAACAACCCATCATATGCAGTTTAAAACTACCTTTCAAACCTTCATATAAGAACCTTGATAAACCATCCATTTCATGTAAATAAGAATCAGCATAAGTCAATATAGGTAAATAAACTTCAAATATTCAAGAATCTATATATTTAAAATCGTAGTATGAAAAATCATAAAACTCATCACTTGAAATTGAGAGTCAATACATATATATATCAATATGAGTAAATAAACTTTAAATATACCATATTCTATGCATTTGGAACCATCATGTAAAAGTCCATAGGATTTCATTATTTGAAATTGAAATACTAAGTTGACAAAAATATTTGGGCTCCATGGGTGGAAGAACCCATGGATAAAAACCCACATACCTTAGAGAGGAAGTTTAAGAAGAATTGGAGAAGTCTTGATGCTAGGTCTTAAATGGAAGCTTCAATCCTTGAGTTTGAGAGAAAAATTGTTGGAGATGATTTGAGATAGAAGAGGATGAAGTTTAGGGTTTTGGGGAGGCAAACATCTGCAAAAATGACCCCAAAATGCGTCCAAGTGCATCTATCTATTTTCAAGGAATTGTCCAAGTTGCCCTTACTTGAAATTGGAAATTTTTGTTAAATTTTGAACTAACTGGAATAGGTCCACGATGTGGAGGTGTTCCCCCACAGTTCCCTTTTGTCCAAAATTGAAATTTGAGCCAAGATTGACCAAGTCCGTGACGCGTACTTGGCACGCTCCCTTATGGTTAAGAGGACATAACCTTTTACTCCTAACTCCAAATAATACAATCTTGGTGGTGTTGGAAAAAAGATTCAAAGACCATTAATTTGATAGTTAATAAGCAACCTAATTTATTATATGCTAAGATATATGGTCCTTTGAAGTTGACCCTTATACAAACTTATACGAAAACTTAGCCGATAGAAATTCTTTGGACTTAGCTTGGTGTTATAGATTCCTTATGAGCCTAAACCATATCTAATACACTCTAAATACTTAGTAATTGATCCTAACTCATATATATATAATTAGAAGTCAATGAGTTCAAGCCTATATGCCTATGAAGAATGGTTCAGGTCTTGGCATATAAGTTTTTGAAGTGTTACAATATCTCCCCCTTGGGAACATTCGTCCTCGAATAAGAATCACTAGCATAAAAAGGACGCGGAAAATAGGACTAGAAACCCAACATGAATTACACTAACACATCAAATTGCATAAACCTTGGGAATTTCAAACCCTTTATAAAACATGACCTTTAGGATCAACTTCATGAACATGCATACATATGAAAACATGAGATTAACTAGAAGACGAAAATTCATTAGGGTAGACATAAGAAACTTAACGCTTTGACTAGCATGGAAACTCAAACACTTGGGTTATCAAATCAATCATGGAATAATGAATACAAAACTAATCCTTACCAACCATTATCATAATCAAAGGAAACTCATAACATACCGGATGAAGCAGCCCGAGCCATCTCCCTTCCTCTTCTAGTAGCCACCGGGCAATCTCTCATCTTATGCCCCATATCACCACACTTATAGCAACCCTCTTTACCAATCATGCATTCTCCTTGGTGAGTCCTACCACACCTTTCACAAGGGCAAAAAGAACGTCTTTCCTTCTTAGGCCTAGACGCCGGGGTACTAACAAAAAATTGACCACTATCGGTTCGTGCCCTCTAGGAGTCCCTAGATTTCTCCCTTAACTTCTCATCTTCTATTTGTTCAGCATATGTCATGAGTCAAGAGATATCCATCTTCCTTACTAACATCGCCATCTTACACACTTTGGACACCAAGTGTCATGACCCGACCTAGGAACTAGTCGTAACACGGCTATTGAAACCCCGAAGGGCTCCAACCAAGCCTCTTGTACATATCATAAGATACATAAGGTGAAATATAAAAGCAAAAACATCATAAGAGAGTCTAAAACATGAATAGAAATCTAAAAATATCTTAGGAAAATATAGACTCAAACATATATCCAATGAGATGCCTCTAAACATGAGTATGTACTGGGGCTATGACATGTTCTTAGCTCACCCTCAATATATAACGCAAACAAAAGTCTTTTGAAGAGGAAACATTCACCAACTTTAACTAGTCCCCAGTCAATGAGGACTCACCACAACACCTTGGGATAGAAACGCCTACTAGTTACTTGGACTATTAGGATCTTCAACCTCAACCCTTGCATTATGAGACAATGTAGGCAAAAAGTATGCATTAGTACATTTGAATGTACTAAGTATGAGGGCATAACACGCATCGTAAATCACGGAATGCAAATGTCAAGTAAAACACATGATAAGTTGGAATACGATAAGTCAAGAGAAAATTATATTGACCAAAGCATTTAAAAACATAATTCAAGTCATAACATACTTAAGAAATCATACATATATGGGATAGGAATCATAATCGATAATAAGATCATGCGAGCTATAACATAAAATCCAATGATACCCACATCGAGAAGAAGGAGGCTACTTTTCCAAGGTAGACTCTTAATCATGAACATGTGCTATTTGTGGATCCACTAGCTAGGCCATAAAGGCAACCTATGATGGCATATAGTTTATGGGACATGAGGCTACTACTAAGGCTTTTGGTAGGCCCCCCACCTTAAGTCCACTCAGTGCTAAGTCAAATCCCACAAAATACATACATAAAATAAGATCATAATATCATATATCATAGTCATGATCATAAGCTTGAAATCATAGAGTAGCTCATTTTCATAACATACTTGTAATGTGAGAATTGTCCTTTCATCATTACAATTATTTTTGCATAATTCATATCAATAGGCATTAGGTCACCACAAAGGGCCCTAAGTCACCTTACTTCATAACTTGCATGAAATTCATACTTTGAAACATAGTTATAATTAATGATCATCATGGAAACACATAGTCATAATTCATACTTTGAAAATTCATGACCATAGCTTGTACTTAAAATTTGGGTATGACATGGATGCATGATAAATTAACTTAAAAATAATGAAATTTACTTGAAGATATGCATGATTATAAACTTTATATCAGCCCATACATAATTCATATAGATAATATACTTTAGAAGTATGAATCAAAATACTCATAATTTACATCATGAACCCTTGAAATCAAAATAGGAGAATTCATGGAAAAACCCTTCAATTTAATTCAATAACCATTAATTTATATCAAAATAGTCACATGATCATGCTTTAAATCAAAATTCATGCAATTGGAATAGAGATCACAAAACCCATAAAATACCATACTTTAATTTAATAGAAAACTTTGAGAAATTGATTGGGCTTCATGGATGAAAGGATCCATGAATCAATACCCACATACCTTGAGTGAGAACACTAATTAATTTGGAAGAACTTGAGAATTTTGATGGAGAAATTGAGTAAATTTGCTTGAAGTCTTCAATGGAAACCCTTGAGAGACTTTTTGTAGAGAGAAAAATATTTGATAAATGAATTGTAGAAGAATGAATAGAATTAGAGGTTTAGGTTAATATATAGAGTTTAATTAGGTCCTAAAAACGTCTAGGTTCATTAACTAATAATTTAGGAAAAGTCTAAAATGCCCTTAAAAAAATTTAAATTCGGCCAGAAAACCTTCCCAGGTTCGCGACGCGGTCCTGTCGCAGACCACTCGGCCGGAAAACTGTCCCAGGTTTGTGACGCGGTCCTGTCACAGACCACACTGTTTTATGGATTCTTCGAAAATTCTTCTTCTGTTCTATGGGTCCTAAAAATCCACCGAGACCATTTCCCTACAGATTTTGACCCCCTGATCAATATTCTGAACTCAGTTTTCCAAAGAGATTAAGGGTAATACATTACATGAGAGGCCTATTTTAAAGGCATTTTAAGGTACTTATGAGCATTTTTTGAGCTTTTTATTTTTATGTTTTTGAGGTATATTACAATATCTCCTCCTTAGGAACATTCGTCCTCGAATGAGATTCAACTATTATAAGAAAGACATGGAAAAAGGATTTAGAAACCCGACATGGAAATGAGGACACTTTGAACCCGCTTCCCACGTAGCAATCTCTACTTGTTGATTCCTCCACAATATTTTGACAGATGCAACATCTTTATTTCTCAGCCTCTTCACTTGGCGGTCTAAAATCTCAATTGAGACTTCCTCATAAGTTAAATTCTCTTCAATACTCAGGTTCTTTATTGGCACAATAGAATTTGGATCACCCACAAACTTCCTCAATATCAACACATGAAATACCGGATGAACCAAAGCCAACTCAAGTGGTAAGTCTAACTCATATGCTACCTTACCAATGCTCTTCAATATCCTATAAGGTCCTATATATCTAGGGCTCCACTTCCCTTTCTTATAAAACCGCATTACCCCTTTTATAGGTGAAATCTTCCAATACACCATATCATCCACATCAAATTTAAGCTCTCGCCTCCTAGTGTCCGAATAGGACTTTTGACGACTTTGAGTCATTTTCAATCTTTCTCTTATGAGCCTTACTTTTTCCATTGCATCAATTACCAAATATAGACCAATCAACACCATCTCAGCAACTTCAAACCACCCCACCGGAGACCTACATCTTCTCCCATACAAGGCTTTAAAAAGATCCATTTGGATGCTAGAGTGATAACTAGGGAACTCAATCAATAGCAAATGGTCATCCCAACTTCCTCTAAGGTAAATCACACATCCCTTAACATCTCCTCCAAGATTTGAATTGTTCTCTCGGATTGCCCATCGGTTTGAGGATAAAAAATGGTAGTTAGCTTGACTTTAGTGCCAAGACCTTTTTAAAATGACTTCCAAAAATGTGAACTAAATTGGGTACCTCTATCCGATATAATCGATAAAGGAACACCATAAAGTTTCACAAGTTCATGAATGTACAACTTAGCATAGTCTTCGGCACCATAAGAAGTTTTGACTGGTAGAAAATATGATGATTTGGTTACTCGTTCCATAATGACCAAAATATAATCATGTTGTCTTCTAGTATGAGTAAAACCCGTGACAAAGTCTATATTCACATTTTGATTTCTTGAGATAGAACTCCCGGCCTTTGATGTTCAACTTTCACTTGTTGGCAATTAGGACACTTAGCCACGAACTCCGCTATGTCCTTCTTCATGCCATTCCACCAATACATTTCCCTCAAGTCACAATACATCTTGGTGGATCCCGGATTAAATTAAATACTGAGAACTATGGGCCTTATTGAATATCAAATCTCTTATTCCATCAACATTTGGAACACACAACCAACCTTGGTAACATAGTACCCCATCTTCTCCTAGGGAGAAAGTCTCAATGGAATTTTAGGCATCCGACTTCTTCAATTCGACCAAAGTTGGATCATTATTTTGCTTGGCCTTGACTTCTGCCGCAAGAGACAATTCCAAAACATTATGTATAAGAACGCCTGCATCATTGGAATCAACCAAACATACTTAAATGTGACAATCTATGGACCTCTTTGACCAATTCCCTGTTACCTTCCTCAACATGTGCGACACTACCCTTAGAAAGACGACTAAGAGCATCAGTTACAATATTTGCCTTACCTAAATGGTAGAATACATTCATGTCGTAATCTTTTAAGAGTTCAAGCCACCTCCTTTGACTAAGGTTTAAATCATTTTTACTAAACACATATTGCAAGATTTTGTGGTCGGTAAACACATCAACATGCACCCCATAAAGATAATGATGCCAAATTTTCAATGCAACACAACCGTCGTAAGTTCAAGATCATGGGTTGGATAGTTTCTTTCATGTACTTGAAGTTTCCTAGAGGCATAGGCTATAAACTTACTTTGTTGCATCAAAACACAACCCAAAACAACATGTGAAGCATCACAATAAATAACAAACCCATCTGAACCTTTAGGCAATGTCAAAATAGGAGCTGACGTAAGACGATCTTTCAATAGTTGGAAACTTTTCTCACATTCTTCCGACTATTGGAATTTTTCCTTCTTTTGTTTCAACTTAGTTAAAGGAGAAGCAATAGATGAGAACCCTTCAACAAACCTTCTGTAGTATCCGGCTAAGCCCAAGAAGCTTCTAATATCCAAAGGAGATAATGGTCTAGGCCAATTTTTTACTGCCTCTATTTTCTTTGGATCTACTTTAATCCTATCACCGGACACCACATAGCCAAAAAAAGCAAACTCTCTTAGCCAAAATTCACACTTACTAAATTTAGCAAATAGTTTCTTTTTCTTCAATGTTTGCAACACAATCCTCAAGTAACCGATATGATCTTCCTCATTTCGAGAGTAAATCAAGATGTCATCAATAAACACCACTACAAACATATCCAAATATGGCTTGAAAATACGATTCATCAAATCCATGAATATAATGGGAGCATTTTTCAACCCAAACGATATTACTACAAATTCAAAATGCCCATACCTTGTCCGAAAGGCCATCTTGGGAATATCACACTCCCTTACCCTCAATTGATGATAATCAAAACATAGGTCAATCTTAGAAAAATAGCTTGCTCCTTGTAATTGATCAAACAAGTCATCTATTCTTGGGATTGGATATTTGTTCTTTATGGTGACCTTATTCAATTGCCGATAGTCTATACACATTCAGAGTGACCCATCTTTCTTCCTAACAAACAACATGAGAGCACCCAAGGTGAAATACTTGGTCTTATAAAAGCCTTATCCAACTAATCCTTCAATTATTCTTTCAACTCCTTAAGTTCTATCGGAGCCATACAATAAAGAAGAATAGAGATAGGTTGGGTATCGAGAAGGAGATCTATGCCAAAGTTAATCTCCCTTTTAGGAGGAATGCCGGGCAAATCATCAGGAAATACGTCAGAGAACTCATTAACTATAGGGACCGACTCAAGAGTAGGAGTTTTGGAATGAATGTCCCTAACTCACACCATATGATAAATGCACCCTTTGGAAATTATTTTTAGGCCTTAATAAATGAGATGAATCGATCCTTAACCACTGAATCATTTCCCTTCCATTCAAGAATTGGCTCATTAGGGAAGTAAAACTTAACCACACGAGTTCTATAATATATAGATGCATAAGCGACATGTAACCAATCCATACCAAGGATGATGTCAAAATCAGTCATATCAAGTTCAACAAGGTCACATGGAATAACTTTGTGCAAGACCCATACGGGACAATTTCTATAAGCTCTCTTGGCTAATACCGAACTACTAATGGGAGTATAGACCAAGAAATGTTCTATTAACACTTCGGAGCACACATCAAATCTCATAGCAATGTAAGAAGTAATAAAAGACAAGTTGGCACCCAAATTAAGAAATGCATAAACATTGAAGTTAAAGACTCGTAACATACCCATGACCATATCGAGAGACTCATCAACCTCTTGCCTAGCATGAAAAACATACAATCAATTATTGCATTGGCCACTCTTAGGTTGAGCTTGGGCGCCTTATTTCACTTGGAACCCTATAGGACGACCATCTCCACCCTTGTTGGCTACAAAAGGGCACTCGAATTGCTTATGGCCAATCTTGCTACATCAATAGCAAGCACCCATTCCAATCAAGCACTTTACTCCATGATATCTTCCATACTTTGCACATTTTGGTAGAGAAGGGTTACTAGCATTTACACCTCCTTCACCTTGAGCTTTAGGGTATGGCACCCTATCCTTAGCAAACTTCTTCCCCGAGTTTTAGCCTTGATGAGAGCGTCCACTGCTACCAACGGTCCTAGCATTAGAGAACCCACCTTCATATCGGGCCCTCTTAGAATCCCTCATCCTTATTTCTTTGATATTTTGTCCTTCAATTTGTTTGGCAAAAGTCATAAGCCGAGATATGTCCATCTCCTTAATAAGCATAGTGGTGCGACATTCCTTAGCAACCAAGTCAGACACCCCTAATATGAATTTACTCATTCAGGCACGTGGATCGACAACCATTGAAGGAGAATACTTGGATAGCTTAGTGAACTTGAGGGAATAGTCCTCATCCCCATATTTCCTTGTCAAAGATTTATGAACTCCAACACTTTAGCATCTGTTAACTCAAGAGGGAAAAAGTGATGAAGGAAAAAAAGTTTGAAAACTTCCCATTCGATAGGACCTTCATCCACTCTCTCCAACTTCCATTAAGTGTACCATATTTGAGCAATACCTTTGAGATGGTAAGACACCAACTCCTCTTTTTCTTCCGAAGTCACCCCCATAATACTCACTATCTTATAGACCTCATCAATGAAATCTTGAGGATCCTCATCAAGTTTTGAGCCATGAAACCCTGGAGGATTTATTCGTACAAAGTCCCTTACTCTTGAGGCTGGAGTAGGAACATTAGGAGGAGACACGACACCTTGGTTGGTCACTACTCTGGCTAGCATAGTGATAGCAGTTTGGAACTCCGTATTAGTCACTTGCTCCGATAGAGGACCATTGTCTTGAGGAGCTGGGGGAGCTTGAGCTTCATTAACATTCTCTCCCCTTGGAAATGGTGGTCTTCTTGGAGCCATTTTTCTGAAAATCGCAAAGAAAGACTATTAGGGAAAAAAATCTTAACGTAAACTCTATAGCATGACATGGATCATGAAAAAGGTGAGAATTCCTAAAATAACTCATAGCTTCCTACTCATAAGTGTGGCGCGCTTTACACCCATGAATAATACTCTACTTAACGCGGCATGTTAGATACCCTAGGACACTTGGAAAACCTTGTGCTCTGATACCAAGTTTGTCAGGACCCGACCTAGGGCCTAGTCATAACACGGTGATAAAAACCTTGCAGGGCTCCAACCAAGCCTCTTGTACATATCATAAGCATATATAATGTAAAATATAAAAACAGAAACATCATAAGAGAGTCTAAAACATGAATAGAAATCTGAAAATGTGTTATGACAATATAGACTCAAACATATGTCCAATGAGATGCCTATAAACATGAGTATGAGCGGATGCTATGACATGTAGTTATCTCACCCTCAACATACAACGCAAAAAAAAGTCTTTCAAAAAGGAAACAGTAACCAACTTGAACTAGTCCTCGGTCAATGAGAACTCACCACAACACCTTGGGATAGAAATGCCTACTAGCTACGTGGATGATTAGGATCTTCAACCTAAACCCCTACATTATGAGACAATGTAGGTAAAAAGTATGCATTAGTATTTTGGAATGTACTAAGTATGAAGACGTGACATGCAACGTAAATCATGGAATGCAAAGGTGAAGTAAAACACATGATAAGTTAGAATATGTAAAGTAATGAGAAAATCATATTCACCAAAGCATATAAAAACATAATTCAAGTCATAACATACTTAAGAAATCATACATATGTGGGATAGGAACCATAACCGACAATAAGACCATGCAAGCTATAACATGGAATTCGATGATACCCACACCGAGAAGAAGGAGGCTACTTTTCCAAGGTAGACTCCTAATCATGCAAATATTCTATTTGTGAATCCACTAGCTAGGCCATAAAGGCAACCTACAGTGGCACATAGTTTGTGGGACATGAGGCATCTACTAAGGCTTTTGGTAGGGCCCCCACCTTAAGTCCACTCAGTTTTAAGTCAAATCCCACAAAATACATATATAACATAAGATCATAATATCATATATCATAGTCATGATCATAGGCTTGAAATCATAGAGTAGCTCATTTTCATAACATACTTGTAATGTGAGAATTGTCCTTTCATCATTACAATCATTTTTGCATAATTCATATCAATAGGCATTAGGTCACCACAAAGGGCCCTAAGTCACCTTACTTCATAACTTGCATGAAATTCATACTTTGAAACATACTTATAATTAATGATCATCATGGAAACACATAGTCATAATTCATACTTTGAAAATTCATGACCATAGCTTGTACTTGAAATTTGGGTATGACATGGATGCATGATAAATTAACTTTAAAATAATGAAATTTACTTAAAGATATGCATGATCATAAACTTTATATAAGCCCATACATAATTCATATAGATAATATACTTTAGAAGTATGAATCAAAATACTCATAATTTACATCATGAACCCTTGAAATCAAAATAGGAGAATTCATGGAAAAACCCTTCAATTTAATTCAATAACCATTAATTTATATCAAAATAGTCACATGATCATGCTTTAAATCAAAATTTATGCAATTGGAATAGAGATCACAAAACCCATAAAATATCATACTTTAATTTAATAGAAAACTTTGAGAAATTGATTGGGCTTCATGGATAAAAGGATCCATAAATCAATACCCATAGCCCTTGAGTGAGAACACGAATTAATTTGGAAGAACTTGAGAATTTTAATGGAGAAATTGAGTGAATTTGTTTGAAGTCTTCAATAGAAACCCTTGAGAGGTTTTTTGTAGAGAGAGAAATATTTGATAGATGAATTATAGAAGAATGAAAAGAATTAGAGGTTTAGGTTAATTTATAGATTTGAATTAGGTCCTAAAAATATCTAGGTTCATTAACTAATAATTTGGAAAAAGTCTAAAATGCCCTTAAAAAAACTTAATTCGGCCAGGAAACCTTCCCAGGTTCACGACGCGGTCCTGTCGCGGACAACTCGGCCAGAAAACTGTAACCAAGTCCACGACGCGGTCCTATCACGGACCACACTATTTTTTGGATTGTTCGAAAATCCTTCTTCCATTCTATGGGTCCTAAATTTTCACCGAGACCATTTTCCCATAGGTTTTGACCCCTTGATCAATATTCCAAACTCAGATTATCTAAAAAGATTAATGATAATGCATTACATGAGCGGCCTATTTTTCAAGGTCATTCTTAAGGCACTTATAAGCATTTTGTGAGCATTTTTGTTTTGAATTTTTTGAGCCCTAGGGTTAGCAACCATAAATGGGGCATACTTGGATAATTGGGTGAACTTGAGAGCATACTCCGTCACACTCATATTCCCTTGCTTGAGATTGATGAACTCTTGTATCTCGTCCTCCCTCAAATCCAATGGGAAAAAACGATCAAGGAAAACAACTTTAAAGACATCCCAATCAATAGGATTCCACCCCCCTCTCGAACTTACATTGAGTATACCAAACTTAAGAAATATCCTTGATTTGGTAGGCTTCCAACTCCATTTTCTCTTCCTAAGTGACCCCCATAATACTTACTATCATATAGACCTCATCGGTGAACTCTTGGGGATCCTCATCAACTTTTGAACCATGGAATTCAGGAGGGTTCATTCTTGCAAAATCTTTTACCCTTGAAGCTGGAGTAGGTGAATGAGGAGGAGAAATAACACTTTGGTTGGCCACAACTTGGGCTAGCATGGTGAAGGCGGTCCTAAACTCGGCATGGGTAACTTGATCAGTGAAAGGATCCTTAGCTTAAGAGACTTGTCTTCTTGGAGGCATTTTCTAAATATCGCAAAGACCAATCATTAAGAAAAGAACCTTAGGGGCACAACTCTATCGCACGACATAGATCATGAAAGAAGTGAAACCTTTCCTAAGACTTTTCATATCCTCCTATTCATGGATGTGGCGCACTTCATACCAATAAACAAGACTTTATTTAACGCAGTATGTTAGACTCTGAGGACCATTTGAAAACCTTGGGCTCTGATACCAAGTTTGTTATGACCCAAGCCTAGGCCCTAGACGTGACACGGAGAATGAGGAACACAGAGGTCCCTCATCCAAGCCTCTTAACATTCATTTAGCCTTTCATCAGTAATGATAATAAATATCAAGTGGAAGAAAAAGGGAAAAGCGAGACTAAGGAAGAACATTATAAAATAAGAGTCATCATCAACCTTAGATCATCATACATTTATGTCCAAACATACATCTATTAATAGACTTGGCGGGGGATAAGACATGTCCTATATCACCCTCAAATAAACTAACAATGAAGTACCAAAATAGGTATCTTAATGCCTCAACATAATATATGCTAGAAAGGGGAGGAGTATTGTCCCTGAAATAATGGGAACTCACCAAATATGGCCTTCAAATGATCCAACTATCCACATGGAGGAGGAGGAACACAGGTCCCTACATGGTGATATCATGTAGACAAAAGAGTATGCGTTAGTACTTTGAATGTACTAAGTATGTGAGATATGCATGAACAAGTAAACATAATCAATATTTCATAAGATGCATGACCAATCATAATGAGCATGAGTATAGCTTAAAAGCAATCTTTAAATATAAGAAATTCTTGGTCAATGCATATCATAAAACTTCAAAGTAACACTTACTTCATGGACATATGAAAAATATTAGTAGTCATAGTAAGAAATACCTTAAACATCGAGAGAAGGACCTTTTAACTTAGTGAGAGCGACCGTTAACTGAAATAAACCATGTGAGACATAACATGGAGTCTCAATATTTACCTATACATCGGAGTAAAAGGGAAGACTACTTTCCAAGGTAGACTCGTATATGACTAGGTGGATTCACTTAGATACATGAAGGATTGAGCCTCAACTACGGGTAATCATCTAAGAAATCAAGCCAATATCACGGGTGATACTTTATCCTATGATGGCACGTAGTTATGGGACAATGAGATCTTTCTATGGGTCTTTTGCCTTTGCTACGAGAGAGAATGCCTATCCCAAGGTCCACTCGGTGCTAGATAAATTCTCAATGGAATAGACAAACCATATAAATATAAACTCGATCATCATGTGAGAGGGACCATATCTACTACCCGTCCACTCTTCGTAGTAACAAAATCATAGAATAGTTCCTTAACTTTGTCTCATGTGATATGAGTGTCGAACTTTCATCATCACATATCTTTATTCATAAAACATATTTATGGATTTAACTCTTCCAATCATTAACTTGCTTAAACATTATAAAATCATCATTCACAAAACTTATTTGCAAAAAAGTGCCTTTAAATTCATTTGTAGACATTGTCAAACATTCATTTGTACTCAAACTTCATTTCAAATTTGCTTTTTCATAAGAAATTAGGTGGGTTAATTTCATAAAGACCTTCAAATATATTTAAGGAATACTTGTATTCATGAGGTCGATATAAAAGAATCAAATCTAACATTTTAGAAACAACCCACTATATGCACTTTAAAATTAACTTTCAAACCTTCATATAAGAAACTTGATAAACCATCCATTTCATATAAATAAAAATCAACATAAGTCAATATAGGTAATTAAACTTCATATATTCAAGAATATATACATTTGAAATCGTAGTATGAAAACCCACAAAACTCATCACTTGAAATTGAGAGTCAATATGTATATATAACAATATGAGTAAATAAACTTCAAATATACCATAATCTATGTATTTGGAACTATCACATAAAAGCCCATAGGATTTCATCATTTGAAATTCAAATACTATGTTGAGAAAATATTTGGGCTACATGGGTGGAAGAACCCATGGATGAAAACCCACATACCTTAGAGAGAAAGTTGAAGAAGAATTGGAGAAGTCTTCATGTTGGTCTTCAATGGAAGATTGAATCCTTGAGTTTGAGAGAAAATTTGTTGGAGATGATTTGAGATAGAAGAGGATGAAGTTTAGGGTTTGGGGAGGCAAAAGACTGCAAAAATGACCCCAAAAATGTGACCAAGTTCATCTATATTTGTTCAAGGAATTGTCCAAGTTGCCCTTACTTGAAACTGAAAATATTTGCTACATTTTGAACTAACTGGGAACAGGTCTGCGACGCGGAGGTGTTCCCCCACAGTTTTTTTTCCAAAATTGAAATTTGAGCCAATATTGACCAAGTTCACGATGTGGACTTACCCTTCTTGTTAAGAGAACATAATTTTTACTCTGAACTCCAAATAATGCAATCTTGGTGGAGTTGAAAAAAAGACTCAAATACCATTAATTTGATAGTTAATAAGACACCTATTTTATTATATGCTAAGATATATGATCATTTGAAGTTGAATCTTATACGAACTCATACGAAAACTTAGCTGATAGAAATTCTTTAGACTTAGCTCGGTGGTAGAGATCCCTTATGACCCTAAACCACATCTATTACACTCTAAACACTTAGTAATTGATCATAACTGATATATACAATTAGAAGTCTATGAGTTCAAGCCTATATGCCTATGAAGAATAGTTTGGGTCTTGGCATAGAAATTTTTGAGGTATTACACTTAGTTTTATCCGGAAGGTATAGGTTAATTTAAACCTTCTGAACAAGCGGGGTGCTATCCAAACCATTTCTTTAACCCTAAACCATTGTTTAAGGGATTCTTTTGACCTGAAACTTTAGTTTAGTTCCTTGATATACCTATCATTTGTAGTATTATTCTCATAGTAATATGTACCAAATCATATACACCTTATATAGCCATACCGCTCTACAAGACAAGAGTAAAACACAAGGGGTCTTACATAGTAGTTGCTTTTGATATAGCTATAGGCTTGTGTCGGTACCTATTCATAGTTATAGAGACTTCATAATAGAGTTGAGATTGTCTTAACTTTTTGAAGTATGTTTTAAACTATGATTTTTAATATATTTAGAGACTTATTCAGACTTGCATGAATTTACATTTAAGTATTTGAAATGCTCACTCCCTTTTAAATGCTTTTTCTATTGAGGTTAGTCATCTGCTAAGTAGTCATCCAGGCCAACGATTCATTTGGGATCATCAACGGTTTCGAGTGTCGGCCACGCCTAGGGTGTAGACTCAAGGCATAATAGAATCTTTACACTATGAGACCCTCTATGATCCGTAACTCCTTCTATGACCCGTCCTATGGGCTTGTACAAAACTTCTTAGACTTGATAATTTTTCAACTTTAGGACCTCACCTACGACTACCTACCTATGGGAAGTAGGAGCTTGACGATCCGTAGATGGCTTTGTGGAAATTGGAACCAACAAATTTTCTTAACCTATCTTTCCAAATCAATTTTCTAACTTTTGAGCTGTTACAAGAAAATATAAAAATAGTGCTACAACATTATAATTGAACTATATGAAGAAAATGATACCAATGAAAATCATAGAATACGAAATTATAAGTGTAGTACTACGACTACTAGTAACTGAAATAAGACAATCCACTCCTACCTACTAATATGGATGCAGTCCTACCTATTAACCTTTTACCCTCATCCATATCCTTCACACCTTCCTATTTAAGGTCATGTCATCTGTAATCTACAACTGTGTCATGTCCTTTCTAATCACATCTATACAATACTTTTTAAGTCTAGCAATTCTTCTTATGAATTCATTCATAAACAACCTCTCACACCTCCATACTAGGAAATCCATATATCTCCTCACTATATTGACAAACCATCTCAACCTCACTTCCCCTATCTTTTTTTCCATAGAAGTCATTCCTACCTTGCCTCAGATATCCCTATTTTTATCTTGTTTATCCTAGTATACCCACACATCTATCACAATATCATTATCTCCATCACTTTTTTTTAAAATGTGAGAGTTCTTGACTGGCCTAACCTAGTTAGATTACTATTATTTCATATGATGCAGATGCGGGTACTTAAGATCATCAATATGCATTTCATTGAGATCATACTTCGTTAGATTTTGGTGAGGCCTCCTTACTTTAGGAGGGCTCCCTTACATTATTTTTTTAAGTATTAGTAGTTGATTTTGAGGTAGCCAGGGTCTTGTCCCGTTACCTATTCATAATTATAGAGGCTTCGTATATAGAGTTGAGATTGTCTAGTTTTTTTAGAGTATGTTTTAATATTTTATTTTTATTATATTAAGATACTTATTTAGACTTTCATGTGCTTACATTTAAGTATTTAAAATGCTTATCCCCTTTTAAATATTTTTTCTATTGATATTAGTCTTCTATTAAATAGTCAACCAGGCTAAGGATTCATTTGGGACCAGCAATGGTTTTCGAGTGCCGGCCAGACCTGGGGTGTAGACTTGGGGCATGAAAATTTTGGTATTAAAGTACAACATTCAAGAGTATTAAGATGTCTATGAAGCGGTGTCTAGTAGAGTCCTCCTTATCAATGTGAAGCGTGTCACATCTATAATGGGGAGGCTACAGGACAGTAGGAATTATCTCACTTCTTTCACACTCTAGATTCGTACGCTAGATTTTAACTCTATAAAATTTCCTTTTAACTGATGCATTACATATTTACAGATCATGCCTCCAAAATGTACCATCATTAAGAGGAACATTACTAGTACAGAGGTCCCAACTACTACCTTTCCTCCACCCTCAAGGATGCAGACTCAAAATAGAGCTCGAGTAGCCGATCAAGGAAATGGTAATGGAATTTAGATGGTACCTGCTAGCACTACAAGGGTTCCATAGAAAGCTACTACTCGACTTCCCCATCTATGAGAAAGAGGTTAGAGGATCTATTAGCATGCTCACTCAATTGACAGCTACTCAATTAGTCCATTAAGGCACTCTAGTCACTAGTTCCTATTCCTGAGAATCTTTAGCTACAACAAGGATAAAAGATTTCTTGAAAATGAATCCACCAATATTCACCGCATACAAGGTAGAGGAGAATCCCTAGAATTTTATTGATGAGATATGGAAAATCCTTATGGCTATGCATGATATTAAAATTGAGGGAGTTGAACTTATTTTTTACCAGCTCAAAGATATAGCTAATATTTGGTATAACCAGTGGGAGGAGAGTCGTGGTAAGCATGCTGAACCAGCTATTTGGGATGAGTTTGAGAAGACATTCTTAGACCATTTTTTTCCTCGAGAACTAAGGGAGGAGAAGGTGGAAGGTGTCATGAATTTAAGGCATGAAGGGTTAAAAATGAAGAAGTACATACTCAAGTTCATTCAGCTATCCATATATGCTCTAGATATGGTTCTAGATGTGAGGTCTAAGATGAAAAAAATTGTCTCTGATCTAGGCAAACATGTGAAGAAAGAGTGCAATGCCACTTTGTTTATTTATAACATAGATATCTGCAGACTTATGGTGTATGACTAGCAGATTAAGGAAGATAATAAGAGGGATAAGGAAGATAAACATAATAAGAGGGCAAATTCGGTAGGACATAAGCCCAATCAGCAGAAAAATAGGAATGATAATCGCTTGTTTTTCCAAAAGAGGTCATCTGGACCTACACCATCATCAACAAGTGCACCTTTACCGAGTAATAGAAATAATGAGAGGTACTAGAAAAATTAAAACTTCAGAGCTTGGAGTTCTTAGTCCAAAGCTAGTAGTGGCTCAACGTTCTTCACAAAATCTGCCTTGTGGTAAGAATGGGAGACTCCATCTGGGAGAGTGTCTTTATGGCAGAAGTGGTTGTTATAAGTGTTAAAATATAGGTTATTTTTAGAGAGATTTTTCGATCATAAATTAAGGTAATAGGGGAAACAAGGACCAGTCTTCATCAGAGGTACCATCAGGAAGGGTTGCCTAGAGGGGTACCATTTTAGGACCAGGCGGAGGTTCAAATCTTCTATATGCTATGGCTAGTCACCAAGATAAGGAGAACTCACAAGAGATCATCACTGGTATGCTTAAATTCTTTTCCCTTTATGTTTATGCCTCATTTGATTTAGGTAAAAACTTGTCTTTTGTCACTCCTTATATAGCCATGAAATTTAGGGTTGATCTCGAATGTCTTCTAGAACCTTTCAGTGCATCTACTCCAGTTGGTGAGTCTATTCTTTCTAAGAGAGTCTATCAAGATTATACCATCTCAGTCTATCATAAATATTCCATAGCTAACTTAGTCGAGTTAGACATGGTGGATTTTAATGTCATTCTAGGCATGGATTGGCTTCATCCTTGTAATGCCTCAATTGAACGTAGAACCTGAGTAATTAAATTTCAGTTTTCTAATGAGCCAGTCATAGAATAGAATGGTAGTCTAATAGTGTCTAAGGGTCATTTCATTTCATACCTTAAAGCTAGAAAGTTAGTTTTAAAGGGATGTATCTATCACATTGTCCGAGTTAGAGACTCTAGTGTTGAGATACTATCCCTTCAGTCAGTTCCAGTCATGAACATATTTCTAGAAGTCTTTCCCGATGACCTAGCTAGAGTCCCTCCCGATACTAAGATAAACTTTGGGATAGATGTCCTTCCCCATACTTAGCCTATCTCTATCCCTCTATGTGTAATGGCTCCAAATAAGTTAAAATAGTTAAAAGAGCAATAGAAAGATCTCTTAGATAAGTGCTTTATTAGGCCGAGTGTCTCACCTTGGGGCACTCTTATCGTATTTGTGCAATAGAATGATGGTTCCAGTAGAATGTGTATCAACTATCATCATTTGAACAAGGTCACCATAAAGAATAAATAACCTCTTCCTAGAATCGATGACCTGTTTGACCAACTTTATAGTGCCACTTATTTTTCTAAGATAGACCCTTGATTCGACTATCATCAGTTGAAAATGAGAGAAAGTGACATATCAAAGATGGCTTTCAGAACCCATTATGGTCATTATGAGTTCTTTTTCATATCTTTTGGTTTGACTAATGCTCCAATAACATTCATGGATCTCGTAAATTGATTATTCAGGCAGTATTTGGACATGTTTCTTATGGTGTTCAACAATGATATTTTAATATACTTTATAAATGAGGAAACATATGCCAACCATCTCAGAATTCTTCTCTAGACTCTTAAGGATATAAATTTATATGCTAAGTTTTTGAAGTATGAGTTTTGTTTAGCATCTGTGGCTTTCTTAGGCAATATTTTGTCTGGAGAAGGTATTCGAGTTATTTCACAAAAGATTAAGGCAGTAAAGAGTTGGCCTAGACCCACATCGTTGACATATATAAGGAGTTTCTTGGGTTTAGTTGGTGAATACAAAAGATATGTAGAGGGATTCTCATCTATTTCATCTCCATTAACTAAGTTGATCCATTAAAAGGCTATGTTCCAATGTTCCGAAGCTTATTAGAAAAGCTTTCAAGTACTGAAAAGGTTGATTACTGCTACTATGTTGACCTTACAAGAAGGTATTGATGGTTTTGTTATTTATTGCGATACATTCAAAGTTGGAGTTGGGTGTTTTCTGATGCATAAAGGAAAGGTTATAAATTATGCCTTTAGACAACTTAAGATTCACAAGAGGAATTATCTGACTCCTGATCTCGAGTTGGTAGCTGAGGTATTTGCCCTAAAGATATGGCGTCACTATCTCTATGGAATGTATGTGGATGTGCTTATTGACCATAAAAGTCTTCATTATGTCTTCAGTCAGATTGAGCTAAACTTAAGGCAAAGGAGGTGGCTTGAGTTGCTCAAGGATTATGATATGAGCATTCTCTACCATCTAGGTAAAGCTAATATTATTGCTGATGCTCTTAACAAGTTATCCATGGATAGTACTACTTATGTTGAGGAAGGAAAGAAGGTGTTGGATAAGGAATTACATAGGCTTGCATATTTGGGAATTGGCCTTTTGGACTTAAAAAAAGGAGGCGTTAATTTTAAAAATGGGGCTAAATCATCATTAGTGGTAGAAGTGAAGGAAAAGCAAGTCAAAGAGCCCATCCTACTCCAGTTAAAGGAAGATTTTCATAAGTAGAAGGTGATGGCTTTTCCTCAAGGGAGAGATGGGGTGTTAAAGAGGTATCTAGGTAGATTGTGTGTTCTGAATGTTGATGTGTTCTGAATGTTGATGGTCTTTGTTATAAGATCATGGCAGAGGCCTAAATCTCCAGATATTCAATTCATTCGGGTTCCATAAAGAGGTACCACAACTTGAATAAGGTCTATTGGTGGACTTACATGAAGAGAGATATTGTATATTTCGTTTCTAAGTGCCCAAATTGTCATCAAGTCAAAGTTGAGCACTAGAGACCATGTGGTGTGGCTCAGAATATAGAACTTCCAAAGTGTAAATGGGATATCACCAACGTGGATTACATTACAGGCTTACTGTGATCTGGCTGACAACATGATTTGATTTGGTGACTATAGATCGGATGACTAAATCAACTTATTTATTGCTAGTTAAGACTATAAATTCGATAAAAGACTACGCCAGATTGTAGACCCGTGAAATAGTCGACTTTGTGGAGTTCCATTTTCCACCATGTCAAATAGAGGTGTTCAATTCATCCTCAGTTTTGGAAGTTATTTCAGAAAGGTTTGGGTTCGAAGGTGAATCTTAGTATTGCATTCCTTCTGCAAAAAGATGGTCTGACAAAGGGTACTATTCAGTCTTTAGAGGAGATGTTTAGGGCATGTGTTATTTAATTTAAAGGTAATTGAAATGACCACTTGCCTCTCATAGAGTTTGCATGAAATAATAATTACTACTTGAGTATTCAGATGGCTCCTTGTGAGGTTCTTTATGGGAAAAGGTGTAAATCTCCAATTGGTTGGTTCAAAATTTGTGAATTTGAGTTTATAGGGCTAGACTTGGTTCATCAAGCTATGAAGAAAGTGAAAATTATCCAAGAGAGGTTGAAAACTATGGAAAGTTATCAAAAGTCCTACACTGATGTTAGGCGAAGAGATTTAGAGTTTGAAGTGAATGATTGAGTGTATTTTAAGGTTTCAACCATGAAGGGTATCATGAGATTTGGGAAGAAAGGGAAGCTCCATCCCTATTACATTGGTCCCTATCAAATTATAATAAAGGTTGGTAATGTAGTTTCTGAGTTCGAACTACAAGTAGAGTTAGCAATTGTCCATCCTACATTTCATATTTCCATGCTTAAGAAGTTTTTAGGAGATATTTCCCTCATTTTTTCTAAAGAAAGAATTGGTGTAAAAGATAGCTTGTCTTATAATGAGATTCTAGTTCAGATTCTTGATCGCTAGGTTTGAAAGTTGAGGACCAAAGAAGTTTCATTACTCAAGGTTCTATGGAGAAATCAATTTATTGAACAAGCTATATGGGAAGCCTAAGATGTTATGAAAGATAGATACCCTCTTCTATTTCTTCCTCCTAGAGTTGATGTTGAAGGTAATACTCCTTTCCCTATTTCAAACTCAATATCTATTAGTGTGCTTGAGTGTTTGGAATTGTGTACTGTATTCGTGCCTTATGTAATTTCCTAGCTTGGTCATCATTCAAGGACGAATGATCCAAAGAGGGTGATATTGTAACACCCCAAAATATTATACTTAGATCAGTCTATAAATCCGAAAGGAAAGTAAGAAAAGTTCCTCAGAATTGTTGTAACACCTCCTAAAAACATTGTATATGATGTTCTAATGCTCGATTAAAATGATACTCCTTATGTATTTTGGCATAAAGTTTCATAGGATGGTCTACATTAGGTGATTAAAATTTATGAATATCCCCAACATCATTACCTATAACTTTTGTGAGACCATAACTTAAGATTCGGAGGATAAGTAGGTCAAATAAATTAATCTTTACAAGACCTAGTGATGTGATGAAATAGAGTGTTTGTAGAAGAAATATCATATCTCACTATTGAATACTTCAAATCAGTTGATTATTGAACGATATGCAAGAAGACTTCTAGAGCTACAATTCATATTTAGACACCAAAGCTAGTTAGGAAGTATCTTGTTCAAACGTAGCTCCGAAAAATGGTATTCTATAAAAAGAAGATTCATCTCACCAACCATAGAAGATCTATATCCGTTTGACATCACCAATGACATCAATAGTCCTCCATTTGACATCACTCATGAAACCACAATCCTCTATTAAATTTTCAAATTTGTTTTATAATTATTTTAATTATTTTTTAGGTCCCTGCTTCACACCAATGAATACCCACCTTATTTTATTCTTTTGTTCATCAAGATTTTTCAAACAATTGTTTTCTCTATACTCTTCTCTACTCTTTCTCAAAATATAGTTTCAGTTCTCAGTAGTGTAGAAATACTATTCCGGTGATTCATATATAAAAAAGCTCTAGCAAGGAGAAAAGGCTAGGATTCAAGAGTATCCATTAAGTTCTTCGATTCTGTGTAAATCTTTGGATTCCAAGTATGTAATGCTTCAATGAGAGTATTCCTTCCACTCTCATACTTAAATTATTTTGACTATATGAGAAATTATGTTTATTTACCTAATTCTTTTCAATCTCTACTCTAAGGTATGTGGGTATTTATCCATGGATTCTTCTACCCATGTAGTCCAAAACTCTTTCAACTAAATCTCTTGATTTCAAGTAATATTTTCTTATGGGTAATCCTTGTTTCTACTTAATAGCATAAATCATGGTTAAACTAATTATTATTGGTCTATTTTGATTCAAAATAATTTCATATGTATTAATTGATGGTTTGCAAGTATTTTCTCTATTTATCTCTTTAAAGGTTCTTGAAATTTATGGTGGTTTGTTTAAAATATGATTTTTAATTAATGAATTTCAAAGTGTTTATGCATAATTTCATTTACATATATGTTTGAAAGTTGAAGCTATTTAAACCCACCTAGTTTTACTATATTTTCAATAAAGTTTGACTTGAAAGCTTAGACTCTAAATAAATATTTGTGAAAGTAATGTCTATGATCAAAATGGAGTCTTATAAAATAAAAGAATAATAAAATGCTACGAATGATGGATTGTTTAAGCAATAAGGACAAATCTTGCATATTTGAATCCCAAAATATTATAATGACCTATTCCACCGAATATGATGTTTTAAATTCTCAAGCTATATGCTATGAATATTTTGAAGTATTAAACTATTCTGTGGGATTGGCTTAGCACGGAATGGGGAATTAAGGTGGGATTTAGTAAGGGAATTCTAGTAGCAACCCCTTGTCTCATTAACTATGTGCCAACATAGGAGCCCTTGTAAGTTTAGGCTAATGGATCCACAAAATCCCTTAAAGTTAAAGTTAAAGAATGAATGTAAAATTGACGGAGTTCTACCCTAGGCAAGTAGACTCCTCGGCCAATGTAGTGGTTATGTTAGATTCCATGTAATAGCTCACATGGTCTTAATATCAGTTATAGTCAACTCCAAACAAATGAATATTTCAAATGCTTTTTACATGATTACTCATGCATGAATATATCCACATATGTATGATTTAAATGATATGTATTTGACTACTCATACATGCACTCATTTATGTACCTTACCTTATAAATGTCCTAAATATTTTACATTGTATTGCATGCCTACATACTTAGTACATTCAAAGTACTAATTCATTCTTTTTTTGTCTACATGATATCACCATGTAGGCACAAATTCTCCTCCTCGTTCTCTTCCACGTGGCTAGTTGAGATTTTTTTGAAGGCTACTTTTGGTGAGTTTCCATGTTTCGAGAGCAATACTCTTTTATCTTTCTAGATTATGATATGTTGAGACCTTTAGATACTTACTATGACATTTCTTTCTATTATAATTGAGGGTGAGCTAGGGACTTGTCTTAGTTCCGTTAAATCTAGAAGTTGGACGTATTATTGGACATATATAAGTTGAAGATTTAATATTATGGTTTCTACTTTTTTTATCATTACATATTAAAGATTAAATGAATGCTAAGAGGCTTGTTTGAGGTACTTTCAGATTCCTCATTTACCATGTCACGTCTAGGACTTAGGATTGGGTCGTGACAAACTTGGTATCAAAGCTAGGTTTTGAATGATCTTCGGAGTTAAACATACCACGTCGAATAGGGTCTTGTTAATGGTTGTGAATTGCGCTAGAATTATAAATAGGAGACTATATGGCATTTAGGAAAGTTTCCCTTTTTTCATGATCCATGTCGTGCAATAGAGTATACTCTAGGTCTTGTCCCCCTTACAATTGTTCTTCTCTTTTTTAGAAGATGCCTTCAAGAAGAGTTCCAATCAAAAGGGCAATTAATATTAATGAGGGTGATATTCTTGTTCAAAATGGTTCAGAATCATCATTTGAAGGAGATGTAAAAGTAAGGCAAGACATAGGTCCAACCTTAGTTAAATTAAAGAAATTGGTGGTTAATAAGAAGATTGAAGTTCTCTCAAAAGGGGGAGATGGAGTACCTAGTTATCAAGGTCGGTTGTGTGTTCTACTGTTAATGATATTAGATGAGGCATGATAGATAGAGAGAGTGGGTATTCCATATAGTGATGATGGTGGCATGCTTATTCCATTTAAGGTTATAGTCATGAAAGAAAAGCTAAATGGATCTTGGTGTATTTATTAGATAGGTAAGAGTATATTGGTGTGCCCTTGGTACGAGTTAATGCAAATTTTGATGTAGAGATGCTACGGTAGGCATGAAAATTCTTTAGTGAAGTTGACTTCAAGGGAGACATAAAGTTGTTAAACTGATAGAATTTAATGCGTGGTTGTAGACACGTGAGTGATGACTTCTTGTTAAGACTTTCAAATGAGTGTATTAGAATTGTTATAGAACTAGGATTGAGTGTGGTATTGGTGGCATGTGGGTGAATGTATGATTATTGGGTGTTTGTTTATTAGGTCTCATGGTTTGTTGAATGTGGTAGTAAGAGGTAGTACTCTTGGAATAGAATTTCGTATAAAGGTATAGGGTCCTAAGTCATTTTTGTAAGGTGGCTCGTGAACGTGATTTGTCATTGGAGTTAGCCTTAGTTTATCCGGTATTCCATGTTCCCAAGTTCATCTAGTATTCCATGTGTCTATGTTGAGAAAGTGTGTAGGTGATCCAAGTTCCACTGCGCCTTTAGAAGTAGTGAATGTTGAAGAAAACTTGACCTATGAGAAGGTATTGGTTGAGATTTTGGATCGGCAAGTCAAGAGGTTGAGGAACAAGGAAGTTGGATCTGTCAAAGCCCTTGGGGGAGGGATAGACAAGTCGAAAGAACTACATATGAAATAGATATGATGCAGCGATACACTAATCTTTCTTTTTCTCTACTCAAGCCTAAGATATTATGTTTTCCTTGCTCAATTACTTGAAATTATTGCATTTCAACTTTTCTTAACACATGCATGAAAAATTATGAAATATGTTTTGAATAGTGTTTTAAATTGAACTATTGAATTAATGATGGTTTGTTGGTTTACACTCTACTCTACTCAAGCTAAGTCTTGTTTCATAAGAGGACGAATGTTCCCAAGGGGGAGATAATGTAACATCCCCTAGAAACATTATATATGGTGTTCTAATTCTCGATTAAAATGATACTGCTTATGTATTTTGGGCATAAAGTTTCATAGGATGGTCTACATTAGGTGATTAAAATGTATGAATAACCCCAACATCATTACCTATAACTTTTGTGAGACCATAATTTAAGATTCAGAGGATAAGTAGGTCAAATAAATTAATCTTTGCAAGACCTAGTGATGTGATAAAATATAGTGTTTGTAGAAGTAATATCATATCTCACTGTTGAATACTTCAAATTAGTTGATTATTGAACGATTTGCAAGAAGACTTCTAGAGCTACAATTCATATAAAGATACCAAAGCCTAATTAGGAAGTATCTTGTTCAAACGTAGCTCCAAAAAATGGTATTCTGTAAAAAAAGATTCATCTCACTAACCATAGAAGATCTAGATCCGTTTGACATCACCCATGACATCAATAGTCCTCCATTTGACATCACCCATGACACCACAATCCTCCGTTAAATTTTTAGATTTTTTTTATAATATTTAAATTATTGTTAGGTCCCTCCTTCACACCAATAAATACCCACCTTATTTCATTATTTTGTTCATCAAGATTTTTGAAAAAACTCCTTTCTCTATACACTTCTCTACTCTTTGTTAAAATATAGTTTCAGTTCTCAGTAGTGTAGAAATACTATTCCGGTGATTCATATACTCTAAGTAGTACACAAAAAAGCTCTGGCATGGAAAAAAGGCTAGGATTCCAGAGTATCCATTAAGTTCTTTAATTCTGTGTAAACCTTTGGATTCCAAGTATGTAATGCTTCAATGAGAGTATTCCTTCAACTCTCATGCCTAAATTATTTTGACTATGTGAGAAATTATGTTTATTTACCTAATTCTTTTCAAGCTCTACTCTAAGGTATGTGGGTATTTATCCATTGATTCTTCTACCCATGTAGTCCAAAACTCTTTCAACTAAATCTCTTGATTTTAAGTAATATTTTCTAATGGGTAATTCTTATTTCTACTTAATAGCATAAATCATGGTTAAAATAATTATTATTGGTCTATTTTGATTCAAAATAATTTCATATGTATGAACTGATGGTTTTCAAGTATTTTCTCTATTTATCTCTTTAAAAGTTCTTGAAATTCATGATGGTTTGTTTAAAGCATGATTTTTAATTAATGAATTTCAAAGTGTTTATGCATAATTTCATTTACATACATGTTTGAAATTTGAAGCTATTTAAATCCACCTAGTTTTTCTATATTTTCAATGAAGTTTGACTTGAAAGCTTAGACTCTAAATAAATATTTATGAAAGCAATGTCTATGATCAAAATGGAGTCTTATAAAATAAAATAATGATGACATGCTATGAATGATGGATTCTTTATGTAATACGGACAATTCTTTCTTATTTGAATCACCTAACGTTTTAATGAGCTATTCTACCGAATATGATGTTTTGAATTCTCAAGCTATATGCTATGGATATTTTGTAGTTTTAAACTATTCTACGGGATTAACTTAGCACTGAATTGAGAACTGAGGTGGGATTCAGTAAGGGAATCCTAGTAGCAACCCCTTGTCTCATTAACTATTTGCCAACATAGGAGCCATTGTAGGCTTAGGTTAATGGATCCACAAAAGCCCTTAAAGTTAAAGTTAAAGAATGAACGTAAAATAGATGGAGTTATACCCTAGGCAAGTAGACTCCCCGGCCAATGTAGGGGGTTATGTTGGATTCCATGTAATTGCTCACATGGTCTTAATGTTGGTTATAGTCAACTATAGACAAATGAACATTTCAAATGCTATTTACATGATTACTCATGCATGTATATATCCACATATGTATGATTTAAATGATATGTATTTGACTACTCATACATGCACTCATTTATGTACCTTACCTTATAAATGTCCTAAATATTTTACATTGTATTGCATGCCTACATACTTAGTACATTCAAAGTACTAATTCATTCTTTTTTTGTCTACATGATATCACCATGTAGGCACAAATTCTCCTCCTCGTTCTCTTCCACGTGGCTAGTTGAGATTTTTTTGAAGGCTACTTTTGGTGAGTTTCCATGTTTCGAGAGCAATACTCTTTTATCTTTCTAGATTATGATATGTTGAGACCTTTAGATACTTACTATGACATTTCTTTCTATTATAATTGAGGGTGAGCTAGGGACTTGTCTTAGTTCCGTTAAATCTAGAAGTTGGACGTATTATTGGACATATATAAGTTGAAGATTTAATATTATGGTTTCTACTTTTTTTATCATTACATATTAAAGATTAAATGAATGCTAAGAGGCTTGTTTGAGGTACTTTCAGATTCCTCATTTACCATGTCACGTCTAGGACTTAGGATTGGGTCGTGACAAACTTGGTATCAAAGCTAGGTTTTGAATGATCTTCGGAGTTAAACATACCACGTCGAATAGGGTCTTGTTAATGGTTGTGAATTGCGCTACAATTATAAATAGAAGACTATATGGCATTTAGGAAAGTTTCCCTTCATGATCCATGTCGTGCAATAGAGCATACTCTAGGTATTTTCCCCTAACAATTGTTCTTTGCTTTTTTTAGAAGATGCCTTCAAGAAAAGTTCCAATCCAAAGGGGGATTGATATTAATGAGGGTGGTATTCTTGTTCAAAATGGTTCAGAATCATCATTGGTAGAAGATATAAAAGCAAAGCAAGACATGGGTCCAACCTTAGTTAAATTAAAGAAATTGGTGGTTGATAAGAAGATTGAAGTTCTCTCAAAAGGGGGATATGGAGTACCTAGTTATCAAGATCGGTTGTGTGTTCTATTGTTAATGATATTAGATGAGCCATGATAGATAGAGAGAGTGGGTGTTCTATATAGTGATGATAGTGGCATGCTTATTCCATTTAAGCTTATAGTTATGGAAGAAGAGCTAAATTGATCTTGTTGTGTTCATTAGATAGGTAAGAGTATATTGGTGTGTCCTTGGTATCAGTTAATGCAAATTTTGATGTAGAGATTCTATGGTAGGCGTGGAAATTCTTAAGTGAAATTGATTTCAAGGAAGCCATAATGTTGTTAAAATGATAGAATTTAATGCGTGGTTGTAGATACATGAGTGATGACTTCTTGTTAAGACTTTCAAATGAGTGTATTAGAATTTTTATAGAAATAGTTTTGAATGTGCTATTGATGGAATGTGCGTGAATGTATGATTTATTGGGTGTTTTTTTGTTAGGTCTCGTGGTTTGTTGAATATGGTAGTAAGGAGTAGTACTCTTGGAATAGAATTTCGTATAAAGGTTTAGGGCCCTAATGCTTTTTTGTAAGGTGGCCAATAAAACTGATTTGTCATTAGAGCTAGCCTAAGTTCATTCGGTATTCCATGTGTCTATGTTGAGAAAGTGTATAGGTGATCCAGTTCCATTGTGCCTTTGGAAGTTGTGAATGTTGAAGAAAACTTGACGTATGGGAAGGTACTGGTTCAAATTCAGTAAGGGAATCCTAGTAGCAACCCCTTGTCTCATTAACTATGTGCCAATATAGGAGCCCTTGTAGGCTTAGGCTAAAGTGAAGCCATTTCCTAAAGTGAAGCCTCTTTTCCCTCAACATTTGAAAAATAAAGACGAGGAAATTAAATTCCAAAAGTTATTCATTGTCTTCAAGACTCTTTCTATTAACTTTCCATTGGTTGAAGTTTTATTGGAGATGCCCTAGGTATGTTAATTTTATGAAGGAGTTAGTGACAAAAAAGCATAGTATAGACTTCAAAACTATTGGATTGTCTCACTGGTGTAGGCAATTATGTCAAGTATTGTTGTGGTGAAGAAAGATGACCCCGGGGCATTTACAATTCCATGTACTATAGGGCTGTACCAATTCGCCAAGGTACTTTGTGGTCTTGGTGCGAGTATAAATTTGATGCCCTATGCCATTTTCATATAGCTTTGTTTGGGTGAGACCAAGCCGACTATAATGCGGCTACTCATGGACGATCGATCTATCAAACATCCCATTGGCATTTCTATGATATCTTGGTGAAGGTTGATAAATTCATATTTCTAGTGGATTTCACTAGTCTTGACTGTGAGAATGATGCAAAGGTTCCCATTATTTGGCTACCGGAAGAGCATTGGTTGATGTGGAGAGTGGTGAACTAAATTTTTGGGTGAATGGTGAGGAAATCACTTTTAATGTGTGCAAGTCGATGAAGTAGCCTAGTTGTCATGACCTAAGCCTAGGGCCTAGGTGTAACACGACAATTGGGATTATGAGGGATACCAATCAAGCTATCTTAGCATACATCTTATACATAGGGTAAAGAAACATAACAAGGTAAGCAGAAGTAACAACTCAAAAATGAAGTCTAAGAGATACAAATACTCAATCAATGTCCAAAATAGACTTACAACCTTTGAACGTCTAACCCTGCCTCTACTTTATACTTGATGGGATATTAGTAAAAGCTCCTAGATCACCCAAATTAAAGAGAAAGTCAAGTAGTATTATGAAAGGAAAGTTATGTCCTCGATGGAATAAAAACTCATCAACTTCTTGGACAGCTAAAGCAACTCTAGCTATGAATAGGATGATTGTCGTCCACTCCTTCATTATGAGACAATGTAGGAAAAATATACGTTAGTATATAAAAGGTACTAAGTATGTTAGTTATGAATGAAAAATTCATAGGACATGAACAATATGACATATGATGCATAACCAATCATAATGAACATGAGTAAGGCTTAAAAGCATTTTAAAATATATGAAAACTTATGGCCAATTCATCATAAAAACTTTATAATAAATATCATACTTTAATATTCAACTTATGTGGGATAAGACTTTTAACCAACATCTTAAGACTATGCGAGCTATAACATAAAATATGATGTAACTCCCACATCTAGAAGAGAGAGAGGCTACTTTACCAAGATAGACTCCATGAGAAAAAACTTTAACTTTGTGAGCTATATGTGGATCTACTAGCTAGTCCTTGAAGGCAATCCTACGTGGGCAAAGTAGTTTGGGACTTTAGGTTGGTACTAGGATTCCCTTGGGTAACTAACTGCATTACAGGACCAAAACCCACCTAGAAGTCCTCTCGGTGCTTAGTCAATATAGCAATGAAATTCATTAAAATATTAATAGGAGTAGCTCATTAACTACCTATCAATCCATTTTCATAAAATATAATAGGAGTAGCTCATTAACTTTAATGATTCATAGGAATCCATAACTTAGGTGAGAATTGTCTTTATTACCATCTTAAACATGATTGTGTGTGGATTGTACTTATCATACCATAATAGCTATCTTAGATAATAATTTACCATCATTATTATTTTTATCATTTAATCATAAATCTCAACTTCATAAAAACTTTCTTTAAACATCATTGAAGTAATGATCAACTCTCATCTTTAAACTTCATAATCATGATTGAAAGTAAATTTATACATGGGCATTCAAACGTCCCATCGGCATTTCTATGATATCTTGGTGAAGGTTGATAGATTCATATTTCTAGTGGATTTCACTAGTCTTGACTGTGAGAATGATGCAAAGGTTCCCATTATTCTTGGTAGGCCTTTCGTGGCTACCGGAAGAGCATTGGTTGATGTGGAGAGTGGTGAACTAAATTTTTGGGTGAATGGTGAGGAAGTCACTTTTAATGTGTGCAAATCGATGAAGTAGCCTAGTTGTCATGATCTAAGCCTAGGGCCTAGGTGTAACACGACAATTGGGATTATGAGGGATACCAATCAAGCTATCTTATCATACATGTCATACATAGGTTAAAGAAACATAACATGGTAAGCAGAAGTAACAACTCAAAAATGAAGTCTAAGAGATAGAAATACTCAATCAATGTCCAAAATGGACTTAGAAGCTTTAAGCATCTAACCATGCCTCTATTCTAGACGTGATGGGGGGCTTAGGATAAGCTCCTAGCTCACCTGAATAAAAGAGAAAGTCAAGTAGTATTATGAAAGAAAAGTCATGTCCTCGATGGAATGAAGACTCATCAACTTCTTGGATAGTAAAGTAACTCTAGCTACCAATAGGATTATCGTCATCCGCTCTTACATTATGAGACAATATAGGCAAAATATGCGTTAGTACATAAAAGGTACTAAGTATGAGGGTTATGCATGAGCAAATAATAGGACATGAACAATATGACATAAGATGCATGACCAATCACACAGAACATGAGTAAGGTTTAAAAATATTTTAAAACATATGAAAACTTATGGTCCATGCATCATAAAAACTTAATAGTAAATCTCATAGCTTAACATTCAAATTGTGCGGGATAAGACATTTTACTGACATCCTAAGACCATGCGAGCTATAACATGGAATCTGGTGTAACTCTCATTTCAATAAGAGAGAGGCTACTTTGCCAAGATAGACTCGGTTTGAAACAACATTAACTTTGTAAGATATATGTGGATCCACTAGCTAGGCCATGAAGGAAATCCTAAGTAGGCAACGTAGTTTGAAACTTTAGGTTTCTACTAGAATTCCCTTGGGTAACTAACTGCATTACCAGACGGAACCATACCTAGAAGTCCTCTCGGTGCTTAGTCAATATACCAAAAGAATTCATTAAAATATAATTATAAATATTATAGGGAAAGATAGTTACTACCTATAAATCCATTTTTATAAAACATAATAAGAGTAACTCATTAACTTTAGTGATTCATAAAAATCTATAACTTTGGTGAGAATTGTCCTTACCACCATCTTAAACATGATTGTGTGAGAATTGCACTTATCACACCATAATAACTATCTTGGATTATAATTGATCATCATCATAAATTTCATCATTTAATCATAAATCTCAACTTCATTCATAAAATCTTTCTTTAAACATCATTGAACTCATGATCAACTCATGAAAATCATCTTTAAACTTCATAATCATGATTGAAAGTAACTTTATGCATGGGCATTCATAATTCAA
Source organism: Solanum dulcamara (assembly GCF_947179165.1). Taxonomy (NCBI): domain Eukaryota; kingdom Viridiplantae; phylum Streptophyta; class Magnoliopsida; order Solanales; family Solanaceae; genus Solanum; species Solanum dulcamara. The sequence continues at coordinate 45,601,390 of NC_077238.1, forward strand.
CTTTAAATCATGCAATTTGTGAAGAAACATGCTTAGAATAATCATTGATAATAATTTAAACCGAAATTGAAACATTCCAATGTAATTAATCAAAACTAGGGTTAACAAACAATTGAAAATTGGAGAAAAATTAAAGAAATATTTGGGATACCATGGGTGAAAGTAACCCATGGATCAATCCCCACATACCTTGATTGACTTCACTTAGAATTGGAGAAGAAACCTTGATAAAAATCTAAAACCCTAGCTTTAAAGTTGAAGGAGAGTTTGAGAGAATTTATGGTCTTACCTTAAGAGAATTTAGATGAATGATTTAGAATGGGGGAAATTTAAAAGGGTTGGGTAGTTATAGGATTGAACTTAGCCATAATTGTGTCTAGATACATTGAACCAAACTTTGGGAAAAGATACAATTACCCTTCATTAAAACTCAAATTTGACCCTACGAATCAACCTCTATAACTCGTCCTCAAATCTATGACTCATAGACTTGAGTCGTAGTGCAGGGCCTGAGAAAAACCCTAAATAACAAGAGTCAGGAGTTTTCTTATGAGTCAAGTTTATGACTCGTTATCACATCTACGAGTTATAAAACTGACTCATTCTGTAGGTCTTGAATTTTGAGATTTGGGAGCTTCTGAATTTCACCTATGAGTCTTCATTACGACTCATCATTGTGCCTATGAGTCATCATTTAGACTCGTCTTGCAGGCCTAAAAACCTGTAGGTTTGTAAGTCTCTGAAGTTTGGCTATGCGTCATCCTTATGACTCATCAACAGGACGACAACTCGTCTTGTTGAGTCGTAGGACTTCTCCCGAGTTTGGTTATGGATAGTCCTTTCATATTTACTCCACGACTCATCCCTACGAATCGTAAAAGGGACAACCAGTCATAGAGTGGCTCATCAACTTGAGAACATGCCAAATTTTGAGGGATTCTCTTTGGTTTTAATTTTTTGACTTCCGGGGTCTTACAATATCTTCCCCTTGATAACATTAATCCTCGAATAAAGTTCAATTAGCATAGGAATGACACGAAAAGAGGATCAGTAGCCCAACATGTTGATAATGACATCTTAAAATGCATAGAACATGAAAAGTTTTAAACTTAATATAAATCATGGCTTAAAATAAACTTTCATGAACATTTATTCATATGAATGACATAGGAGGGGATGAATAAGTAAGAGTTCAATTTGACTTGAATAAGAACAACTTACTGCATTAAGCTTGATTAGAGGGAAAGAGGTACGAGTATCCTTTCATCATATCTGCCTCTGCTTCCCAAGTAGAACTCTTTACATATTGATTCCTCTACAACACTTTGACAGACACAACCTATTTTTTCCTTAGCTTCTTCACTTGCCAATCTAAGATTTCCGCCAGACCTCATACATCAAATTCTCTTCAATACTCACCTTTTCCAATGGTACAATAGAATTCGGATTACCCACAAACTTTCTCAATATAGATAAATGAAATACTGGGTGAACCATAGCTAATTTAAATGGAAAACCTAACTCATAAGACACCGTGCCAATACGTCTCAATATTTTATAAGTTCCAACATACCTTGGACTCAATTTCCCTTTCTTACCAAAATGCATTAAACCCTTCATGGGTGAAACCTTCAAATAGACCCAATTGTCTATCTCAAATTCAAGCTCCCTCTTTCTAACATCCAAATAGGATTTTTGACGACTTTGAGCCATCTTATACCTCCCTTATGAGTCTCACCATCTCCATAGCATCTATTACCAAATCTGGACCGATCAAGGCCATCCCATCTACTTCAAATGATCCCACCAGGGACCAACATCTTCTACCATATAATGCTTCAAAAGAAGCCATTAGGATGCTAGAGTGATTACTATTATTGAAGGAAAGATCAATCAATGGTAGGTGTTCATCAACTTCCATGAAAATCAATAATACATTCCCTCAACTTATCCTCTAAGGTTTGGATCATTCTTTCGTCTTGACCATCGGTTTAAGGATGGAAAGTGATACTTAACTTAACCTTTGTACCAAGACCCTTTTGAAACGACTTCCAAAAGTGCAAATTGAATTGAGTACCTCGATCTGATATAATGAACAAAGAATCACGATGAAGACTTACCAATTTACGAACATACAACTTAGCATAATCTTTGATACCATAAGAAGTCTTAACAAGTAGAAAATGAGTGGACTTAGTTATTCGATCTACAATAACCCAAATGGAATCATATTGTTTCTTAGTACAAGGCAAACCCATTACAAAGTCCATATTAACATCTTTCCACTTCCAAGTAGGAATTTCAATGTCTTGAGCTAAACCTCTTGGTTTTTGATGCTCAGCTTTAACTTGTTGGCAATTTGAACACTTAGCCACAAATTCCGCTATGTCTTTCTTCATGCCATTCCATCAATACAATTCCCTCAAATTAGGATACATCTTGGTTGATCCCTGATGAATCGAATACTGAGAGCTATGAGCCTCATTCAATATCAACTCTCTTAAACCATTAACATTAGGCACACATAACTGACCTTGATAACAGAGTTCACCATGGGAGAAATCCTTAATGTATTTTTTGTCAACTGACTTCTTTAACTCAACCAACACCGGATCATGGTCTTGTTTATCCTTAACATCCACTACTAGAGACGATTCCAATATTTTATGCAAAAGTACACCTCCATCAGTAGAATCAACCAAACATACACCTAAATATGTTTATCGATAAATATCCTTAACCAATTATTTCTTACCTTCTTCAACATGTGCAACACTACTTATAGACAATCTACTTAGTATATCGGCAACCACATTATCTTTGCACAGATGGTACAGCACACTCATATCATAGTCTTTTAACAGTTTAAGCCATATCCTTTGCCGAAGGTTCAAGGACTTTTGCTTAAACATATACTGTAAACTTTTATGGTCGGTGGACACATCCACATGGACACCATAAAGATAGTGTCTCCAAATCTTTAAAGCAAACATAATCGCTGCTAGCTCCAAGTCATGAGTTGGATAATTCATTTCATGTACCTTAAGTTGCCTCGAAGAATAGGCTATCACCTGACCATGTTACATTAAAACACAACCGAGTCCTACTCTTGAAGCATCAAAATACACAACAAAACCATCGGACCCTTCCGATAAGGTCAAAATAGGGGTTGTAGTAACACGATCTTTCAACTCTTGGAAACTCTTCTCACAAGCTTTTGACCATTAGAATTTCACTTTCTTTTGAATCAACTTAATCAAAGGAGACGAGATCAATGAGAACTCTTCTACAAACCTCCTATAATATCTGGCTAGGCTGAAGAAACTTCTAATATTCGAAGGGGACAATGGTCTAGGCCAATTCCTAACCGCCTCGATTTTCTTATGATCAACCATAATATCTTTATCGGACACAATGTGACCAAGAAAAGCCAACTCCCTTAACCAAAACTCACATTTATTGAACTTGTCAAATAATTGCTTGTCTCTTAGAGTTTATAACACAATCATCAAGTGATTAGCATACTCTTCCTTATTTTGAGAGTAAACTAAAATGTCATCAATAAACACAATAAAAAATATGTCCAAATATTATTTGAACACCCTATTAATCAAGTCCATTAATGGCCCAAGGCATTAGTCAAACCAAACGATATAACTAGAACTCATAATGGTCATACCTTGTTTGAAATGCTGTCTTGGGAACATCACACTCCCTTGCCCTCAATTGTGATAACCAAAACAGAGATCAATCTTAGAGAAGTACCTTGCCCCTTGCAATTAGTCAAACAAATCATCTATCCTCAAAATTTAGTATTTATTCTTAATGTTTACTTTATTCAATTGTCGATAGTCAATACACATACGTATTGAACCATCCTTCTTTCTAACAAACAAAACAAAAGCACCCCATGGGGATATACTTGGTCTAATGAAACCTTTGTCTAATAAGATATTTAATTAATCCTTTAACTCTATTAGTTCTGCTGGATCCATTCGATAAGGAGGGATAGAAATGGGTTGAGTACCCGAAATAAGGTTTATATCAAGGTTAATTTCCCTTTTGGTAGAAACATTGGGTAGATCATTCAGAAACACATATGAAAACTCATTAACAATAGGGACCGACTCTAGAGTAGTGGTTTCAAAATTTATATCCCTAACTCTCACAAGATGGTAGATGTAGCCCTTGGAAATCAGTTTTCAAGCTTTAGGGCACGGAATGAATTGACCCTTGAACACAAAATTACTACCTTTCCATTCTAGGACCGAATCATTAGGAAATTGGAACTTAACTACTCGTGTTCTATAATCAATAGAAGCATAATATGCATATAGGTAATCCATACCAAGGATAACATCAAAATTGGTCATCCCGAGCTCAACTAGATCACAGAGAGTAACTTTATGGAAAACTAAAATCGGATAACTTCTATAGACTCTTTTATCCATAGCTGACTCACCTACGAGAGTATATACCAAAAAAGGCTCTAACAATTCCTTGAGGCTAACATCAAATCTCATGGCCCTATAAGGAGTAACGAAAGACAAATTTGCAACCGGATCAAGTTAGGCATAAACATCATTGTAAAAGACCTGCAACATACCGGTAACAACATTGGGAGTTTCCTCTACCTCTTGTCTACCATGAAGAGCATAAAACCAATTGTTACATCGACCACCATTCGGTTACACTTGTGCACCTGGAAAAACTTTACCTTGAGGATGACCATCTTTTAATTTACACTTCTTAGCATGATGACCCAACTTACCATATCAATAGACCACATTTAAACCTGCTAGGCACTCACCGTTGTGGTTTTTGACACACTTCTTACTTGTTGGGGTCACTTGACAAATAAGAGCACTTGCTTAAGGCTTAGGATTAGGCACCCTATCTTTTTCAAACCTTGGAGTAGTGGCATTTGAATATCCTTGTCCGAAGTACCTTTGGTGAAAATGAGGACGTCCACCACTTCCTGACTTAACATAAGAGGAATCACCACCATCGGACCTTGTCTTCTTGGACTCTCTAGCACTTCTCCCTTTAAGATTTTCACCCTCTATTTACTCTACATAGGTCATTAGTCTAGATATATCTATTTCCTGAATCAACTAAGCCATCTTAAACTCTTTACAAACCACATCTGACACACCCAACATGAACTTGATGATACGAGCTCTTGGGTTGGCAACCATAAATAGAGCATATTTTGACAATTAGGTGAATCTTGTATCTTATCCTCCCTCAACTCTAATGGGAAAAAATAATCAAGAAACACTCTTTTGAACTCCGTCCAAGTCACAGGATCCGCCTCTCTAGGCCTCTCGCTCTTCCAATAAACAAACCAAATACGAGCAACACCCTTCAATTGGTAAGTAGCCAACTCCTCCCTCTCAACTGGACTAACCCCCATAATATCCACAATCTCGTGAATGCTATCAAAAAACTCTTATGAATCCTCTTCCACTTTGAACCCCAAAACTCTAGAGGATTCATCCTTATGAAATCACAAACTCTTGTTGCTACCGTACCCATATTTAGGTTCATGAGAGCAACCACCTCATGATTGGATTGAGACATAACGGATTGGGCAAGTACTTGAAAGTCCACTCAAAAAGTCGCATTGATACTTGGTCATTCAAGGGATCATTCGGAGATTGTTACTCCTTTATAACTACATTCTTTCTAGCAGGGTATCTTTCTAGAGTCATTTACTAAAAATTGCAAAGAATGAGATTTAGAGGGAAAGATTTAGTGTATTGCTCTACCATATGACATGAATCCTTAAAATCGTGGTATTTTCCTAAGATATTTCATAGCCTCCTATTCATAGATGTGGAGCACCTCACACCGATGAACAAGACTCTACTAAATGCGGCATGTTAGACTTGCTAGGACCCTCCTAAAACTTGTGCTCTGTAACATTTCTCAAAAATGCTTACAAGGCCTTAAGAATGCCTTGGGAATTGGCCTTTCGGATAACACATTTTCCTTATTCTTTTGGAAAATCCAAGTCTTGAATGTCGATCAGGGGCTGAAAACCTATGAGAAGATGATTTCGGTGGATTTTTAAGACTCATATATCGAAAGAAGAATTTTGTCAAAAATTGCACAAAATAGTGAGGTGCGCAGCAGCTTCGCATCGCCCACTTGTTTCAATTCAGTACAATTCTTTTTCCAAGTCAAAATTTGTCTAAAATCTCATTTGCTAAAAATTGACCTATTTGGGAGCAGCTCCACATTGCAGACCTGGACAAGAAATTTTGCTCGTATTAAGTTTTTAAGTAAGGGCACTTTAGACTCTTTTTAATTGTTAGTTAATGAAACTAGACATTTTAAGTGACTAATTCTTCTCTATAAACTTACCTAAACCCTTAATTCCATTCATTGTTCTGCAATTCACCTACTCAAATATTTCTCTCTCTACAAGAGCTCTCAAGGAATCCATTGAATATTTTAAAGAAATTCACTCAATATCTCCATCAAAACTCTTAAATTCTTTCAAATTCTTTGATCTTCTCACTCAAGATATGTGGGTATTCATTCATGACTTTTTTTTTATTCAGGAAGCCCAATAAATTTCTCAAGTTTTCTATTAAATTCGAGTATGGGATTTTATGGATTTTATGATCTCTATTCCAATTGCATGAATTATGATTCTACTCATGGTTATGAATCTATTTTAATATTAATTGATGGTTATTGCATTGAATTGAAGAGTTTTTTCATGAATTCTCCTACATTGATATTTAAGGTTCACGTCATGAATTATGGGTATTTTCAATTATACTTTCAATTATATTATCTTACAAATTATGTATGGGTTGATAGAAAGTATATGATCATGCATGTTTTAAAGTCAATTTCATGATATTCAAGCCTATTGATCATGCATTCATGTTTTACTCTAAACTTTCAAGTATGAACTATGATTATGTATGTATGATTTGTAATGTGGAAGGACAATACCGCATTGAACTTATATTATGAAAATGAGCTACTTTATGATTTCAAACCAATAATAATAACTATGATATATGTTCATTACAATTTCTATGCTATGTATGTATTCTATGGGATTTGACTTATATAAAGTCTCTTGTCCAAGAATTATGTTCCACCGTAGGTATAAATAGATTAGAGGTGAATACCCAAATCTCTAAAAGATAAGTACCCAAAATATCAAGGCTTGGAGGTGAGTACCCGAGTATAAGAACTAAGGGTGAGTACTCGATTCACATAACCGCTTAGTAGATCTACTTAGGCGTATATGAGTCTACCTTGACAAGTAGTCTCCCCCTTTCCTCTGATTTAAGGGTAACATTGGGATTCCATGTTATAGCTGGCATGATCTTATTGTCGATTATGGTTCCTATCCTACATATGTATGGTCCTTCTTATGTTTTAAATGACTAATCCTATCCTTTACTTTATATGATATACTTATGGTTTATTAGTCACTGATCCTTCTTAAGACTACTTATGATTTTTACTACTTCTCCTATCATGCTACTTAAAATGATCATTTGCACAAACATTGTTCTCTATGCATTGCATTGCCTATAAACTTAGTACATTTCAATGTACTAACACATACTTGTTACCTAAATTATATCACAATATAGAAACAAACTCTTCATCCTCTGACCGTGGCTAGTTTTTGTTCCATAGAAGATTAGTGTGGTGAGTCTTCATGCTTCGAGGGAAACCCGAGTCATTCTTTCCTTTATTATTGTTCTTATACAACGATGATATTTAAAGACTATTCTATGTAGTGTCATTACTTTCTTTGAGGGTGAGCTAGGAACATGTCCTAGTCCCCATCTATGTAGTTATGTAGAGGCATGTTAGGCATATGTATAAGGAGTCTATGTTGTCTTGATTCTCTTTAGATATGCTATATTCTTGGACTTTTAGAAGTTTTTGCTTATTGTTAACCTTATATACACTTATGATATCCTAAGAGGTTTGGTTGGGGTTTCTTCGAGAATCCTAATTGACATTTCACGGATAGGCCATAGTTTAAGTCGTGATAAACTTTGTATAAGAGAAAAAGGTTCAAGTGTCATAGGGTATCCAACATGCTGTGTAATAGAGTCTTATTCATGGGTGTGAAACATGCCACATCTAAGTGTAGGAGGCTATGAGGTATTTTTAGGAATTCTCACTTCTTTCATGATCTATGTCGTGCGATAGAGTGTATTCTAAGACTCATTTTCCTATTAATTATTCTTTGCGCTTTTCAGAAAAATGGCTCTAAGAAGACCACCATCGCCAAATGGAAATAATACTAATGAAGCCCAAGCTCCCCCGTCTCCTCAAGATAATGGTCCTCTACTGGACCAAGTAACTAATGTGGAGTTCTGGACCGCCATTACTATGCTAGCCCAAGTGGTGACCAACCAAGGGGTTATGGCTCCTCCTAATGTTCCTACTCTGGTCTCACAAGTGAGGGACTTTGCACGAATGAAACCTCCCGAGTTTCATGGGTCTAGGGCAGATAAGGATCCACATGATTTTATTTATAAGGTGCACAAGATTGTTGCTATTATAGGGGTACCATCAGAGAAGAAGGTGGAGTTTGCAGCCTACCAACTCAAGGGTGTTTCTTAAGTGTGGAACAACCAATGGAAGGCCGAAAGAGTGAATGAGAATCCTATATATTGGGAAAGTTTTAAGGGTGAATTTCTTGATCATTTCTTTCCCTTAGAGTTGAGTGAGGAGAAGGTGATGGAATTTATCAACTTGAAGCAAGAGAGTATGAAGGTGAGGGAGTATGCCCTCTACTTTATGAAGTTGTCCAAATATGCTCCGACTTTGGTGTCTGACCCTCAATCCCGAATGAGTAAGTTTATATTAGGGGTTTTAGATTTAGTTGTTAAAGATTATAAGATGGCCAGGTTAATAAATGAAATGGATATCTCTTAACTCATGATACATGCCGAGAAAATTGAAAAGTAAAAGCTTAAGGAGGTTGCTAGGATAACTAAGAAGGACCGGATTGAGGATGGATCATCTTTTGATAATGCTTCAGTGCCTAAGTATCACAAGGATAGGTTCGTAACCCTAGGTATCAAGGTGACAATGATAGTGGTCAAGCTTTTCTCGCATGCCAAAAGTGTGGAAGGTACTATTCGGGAGATTGTTTAGCCGGTTCGGGTGTATGTTTTGGTTGTACTGTGAAAGATCATAAGTTCAGGTATTTTCCATGGGTTTCTAAGAATGATAAGGATCGTTGTTGGATATCTCAGCCCTACCCCTCTGTGGGTCCCTAAACTTAGCATGGTACTTTATCTAGTTAGTGTGAATTCTCTTTTTGAAATGGTAATGATTTTTATGGATTGGTTACATGTATCTTATGCTTCTATAGATTGTAGAACTCATTGAGTCAAGTTTCCATTCCTAAATGATTCTATTGTAGAATGGAAGGGTCATGATTAAGTAGTTAAGGGTAGGTTCAGCTCTTGTCTTAAGGCTCTAGTTTGGGGTCATGATAGATAGAGAGAGCGTGGCCATTCCATATTTTGATAAATTATGGCATGCTTACCCCATTTAAGGTTATATACATGGAGGAAGATCTAGATGGATCATGTTGTGTACAATATATAGGAAAGAGTATATTGGTGTGTCTGTTAGTAGGAGTTAATTCAAATGTAGATGTAGAGATGCTAATATAGACATGAAAATTCTTAAGTGATGATGACTTCAAGAGAGACATAAAATGGTTAGAATAGTAGGCTTGAATACATGTTTGTAGATATGTGAGTGATTGTAGTAGGCTATTGATGACTTCTTATTAAGGGTTTCCAATGAGTATATTAGAGTGGTTATAGAACTAGGCTTGAATATGGTATTGATGGCATGTGGGTGAGTGTGTGGTGCATTGGGTGCTTCTTTATTAGGTCTCAAGGTTTTATTAAATGTGGTGGTGAGGAGTAGTACTCTTGGGTAACATTTTCCTATAGAGGTATAGGATCCTAAGGTATATTGGTAAGGTGGCCTATGAACTTGATTTTCTATTGGACTTAGCTTTGGTTCATCCGGTATTTCATTTATCAATATTGAGGATATGTGTTGGTGATCCTAATATCATTGTAACCTTGAGTAATGTGAATGTTGAAGAAACTTTGACTTATGAGGAGGTTCCGATTGAGATTTTGGACCATCAAGTAAAAAGGTTGAGAAACAAGGAAGTTGAATCCATTAAGTTCTTATGGAGGAATCAACGAGTTGAGAGCGCTACATGGGAAGTGGAAGCGGACACGAGAAAATGATATCCTTATCTCTTTCCTTCCGATCCATCCTAGGGTACTTAGGCGTCTATACTCAAATCTTCTAACATCCTACATTTTGACTTCTCCATGTCATGTCATATGCATGCATGCCATGAAAATGATTTTTTTAAATGAGGTTAATGTTTAGAAGTTGCATTAGTTAATCCATGGTTGGGTTGGTAGTTATACACTCTCTCTACTTAAGGTAGTCTTTTCATATTCGAGGAAGAATGTTCCCAAGGGGGAGATATTGTAACATTCCTCAAAAATGCTAACAAGTGCCTTAAGAATTCCTTCGGAATAGGCCTCTCGCATAAGGTATTTTCTTTATTCTTTTGGCAAATCTGAGTTCAGAATGTCGATCACGGAGTCAAAACCTGCGAGAAAATAGTTTCGGTGGATTTTCAGGACTCGTGTATTAAAAGATGAATTTTGTCAACAATTGCACAAAACAATGAGGTGCGTGGTAGCTCCGCGTCACCCACTTGTTTCCATAAAGTTTAATTTTTCCCGTGTTAAAATTTGGCCAAAATCTCATTCGCTAAAAATTGACCTATCAAGGAGAAGCTCCGCGTCACGGACATGAGCAAAATTTTTTGCCCGAATTCAGTGTTTAATTAAGGGTACTTTAGAATTTTTCCTAATTGTTAGTTAATAAACCTGGACATTTTTAGGGCCTAATTCTACTCTATAAACTACCCTAAATCCTTAAATCCATTCATTCTTCTACAACTGACCTACTACTAAAATATTTCTCTCTCTACAATAGCTCTCAAGAAATCCATTGAAGATTTCAAAATAATTCACTCAAGCTCGCCACCAAAACTCTTAAATTCTTCCAAATTCCTTGGTCTTCTCACTCAAGGTATGTGGGTATTGATTCAGGTGTTCTTTCATCTATGAAGCCCAATCAATTTCTCAAGTTTTCTATTAAATTAAAGTATGGTATTTTATGGGTTTTATGATCTCTACTACAATTGCATGAACTATGATTCTACTCATGGTTATGAATCTATTTTAATATTAATTGATGGTTATTGCATTGAATTGAAGAGTTTTTTCATGAATTCTCCTACATTGATCTCTAAGGTTCACGTTATGAATTATGGGTATTTTCAATTTACTTCCAATGATATTATCCTTACAAATTCTGTATGGGCTGATAGAAAGTATATTATCATGCATGTTTTAAAGTAAATTTCATGATATCCAAGCCTATTGATCATGCATTCATGTTTCACCCTAAATTTTCAAGTATGAACTATGATTATGTATGTATGTTTTGTAATGTGGAAGGACAATACCGCATTGCACTTATGTTATGAAAATGATATACTTTATGATTTTAAACCTATGATAATGACTATGATATATGTTCATTACAATTTCTATGCTATGTATGTATTTTGTGGGATTTGACATAGCACTGAATATGGACTTGAGGTGGTGACTCGAAATATGGGGTCCTTATATAAATTATCTTGTCCCAAAACTACGTTCCACCGTAGGTACAAATAGATTAGAGGCGAATACCCAAATATCTAAAATATGAGTACCCGAAATATCAAGGCTTAGAGGTGAGTACCCGAGTCTAAGAACTAGGGGTGAGTACCCGGTTCACATAACCACTTAGTGGATCCACTTAGGCATATAGGATTCTACCTTGGCAAGTAGTCTCCCCCTTTCCTCTGATTTAGGGGTAGCATTTGGATTCCATGTTATAGCTCGCACGGTCTTATTGTCGGTTATGGTTCCTATTCCACATATATATGGCCCTTCTTATATTTTAAATGACTAATCCTATCCTTTACTTTATATGATACTCTTATAGTTTATTATGCATTGATCCTTCTTAAGACTACTTATGATTTTTACTACTTCTCCTATCATTCTACTTAAAATGGTCATTTGCATAAGCATGGTTATCTATGCATTGCATTTCCTACAAACTTAGTACAATCCAACGTACTAATGCATACTTTTTGCCTATATTATATCACAATGTAGAGACAAATGCTTCATCCTTTGCCCGTGGCTAGTTTGTGTTCCATAGAAGATTAGTGTGGTGAGTCCTCATGCTTCGAGGGCAACCCAATTCATTCCTTCCTTTATTGTTGTTCTTAGACTACAATGATGTTTAAAGACTATTCTATGTAGTGTCATTATATTCTTTGAGGGTGAGCTAGGAACATGTCCTAGTCCCCGCCTATGTAGTTATGTAGAGGCATGTTTGACATACGTATAAGAGTCTATGTTGGCATGATTTTCTTTAGATGTGCTATATTCTTGAACTTTTATGAGTTTTCGCTTATTCTTCACCTTATATATGCATATGATTTTCTAAGAATCTTGGTTGGGGGTTTCTTCGGAAATCCTAAATGTCGTGTCACGGTTAGGCCCTAATTCGGGTCGTGACATGCTCTAATACCAAGTTTGTCATGACTCAAGCCTAGGGCCTAGAAGTGACAATAAGATCTAGATTACAGGGTATCCCAACCAAGCCATCTTAGCTTACATCACATACATAGGGTAAAGAAACATAACATGGTAAGCAGAAGTAACAACTCAAAAATGAAGTCTAAGAGATACAAATACTCAATCAATGTCCAAAATAGACTTACAACCTTTGAACGTCTAACCCTGCCTCTACTTTATACTTGATGGGATATTAGGAAAAGCTCCTAGATCACCCAAATTAAAGAGAAAGTCAAGTAGTATTATGAAAGGAAAGTTATGTCCTCGATGGAATAAAAACTCATCAACTTCTTGGACAACTAAAGCAACTCTAGCTATGAATAGGATGATTGTCGTCCACTCCTTCATTATGAGACAATGCAGGAAAAATATGCGTTAGTATATAAAAGGTACTAAGTATGTTAGTTATGCATGAAAAATTCATAGGACATGAACAATATGACATATGATGCATGACCAATCATAATGAACATGAGTAAGGCTTAAAAGCATTTTAAAATATATGAAAACTTATGGTCAATTCATCATAAAAACTTTATAATAAATATCATACTTTAATATTCAACTTATGTGGGATAAGACTTTTAACCGACATCTTAAGACTATGCGAGCTATAACATAAAATCTGATGTAACTCCCACATCTAGAAGAGAGAGAGGCTACTTTACCAAGGTAGACTCCATGAGAAAAAACTTTAACTTTGTGAGCTATATGTGGATCTACTAGCTAGTCCTTGAAGGCAATCCTACGTGGGCAAAGTAGTTTGGGACTTTAGGTTGGTACTAGGATTCCCTTGGGTAACTAATTGCATTACAGGACCAAAATCCACCTAGAAGTCCTCTCGGTGCTTAGTCAATATCCCAATAAAATTCATTAAAATATTATCATATACATTATAGCTAAACATAGTAACTACCTATCAATCCATCTTCATAAAATATAATAGGAATAGCTCATTAACTTTAATGATTCATAGGAATCCATAACTTCGGTGAGAATTATCTTTATCACCATCTTAAACATGATTGTGTGTGAATTGTACTTATTATACCATAATAGCTATCTTAGATAATAATTGACCATCATTATTATTTTTATCATTTAATCATAAATCTAACTTCATAAAAACTTTATTTAAACATCATTGAAGTAATGATCAACTCTCATCTTTAAACTTCATAATCATGATTGAAAGTAACTTTATACATGGGCATTCATAATTCAACTTGAAATCGTGCGATTCTTGTAGAATAATGCTTAGAATAATCATTGTTAACAATTTATAAAGAAATTGAAACATCCCAATGCAATTCATCAAAATTAGAGTTAATATTTCATTAAAAATTGGTGAAAACGTGAAGAAAACTTTGGGAATCCATGGGTGCAAGTAACCCATGGATCAATCCCCACATACTTTTATTGAATTCACTTAGAATTGGAGAGGAAACCTTGATGAAAATATAAAACCCTAGATTAAAACTTGAAGTCGACAGAATAACCCCCCTCCGTCTTTTTTCTTTTGATATCTCTGAACTGATTATTTGAGTGAATTTGTGCTCTTGCCTTAAGACAATTTAGATGAATGATTTAGAATTGGGGAAATTTCAAAGGGTTGGATAGTTATAGGCTTGAACTTATCCATAATTGTATCTAGATACATTGAACCAAAATTTAAGAAAAGACACAATTACCCTTCATTAAAACTCAAATTTGACCCTATGAATCCAACTCTACGACTCTTCCTCAAGTCTACGACTTATAGACTTGAGTCGTAGTACAGGGCCTGAGAAAATCCCTAAAACAAAGCCTCGATAGTTTTCTTATGATTCAAGTTTATGATTTATCATTATGTCTACCCTTTATTAAAACTCAAATTTGACCCTACGAATCCAACTCTATGACTCTTCCTCTAGTCTACGACTTGTAACCTTGAGTCGTAAACTTGACTCATAAGAAAACTGACTCATGTCTATGAGTCATTAAACTAATTTATCCTGCAGGTCTTGATTTCTGAGATTTGGGAGCTTTTGAATTTCACCTACAAGTCATCATTATGACTCGTCATTGTGCCTTTGAGTTGTCATCTATACTCCTCTTATAGGCCTAAAAACCTACAAGTTTGTAAGTCTCTAAAGTTTTGCTATGAGTCGTCCTTACGACTCATCAACAAGATGATGACTCATCATGTTGAGTCGTAGAACTCCTTCTAAGTTTGGTTCTGGACAGGCCTTTGGGATTCACTCTACAACTCATCCTATATTTCCGACTTCCAGGGTCTTACACTAGTGATCTTCATGTAATCTTGGTTATTGATGTCATTGATTATGTAGTTGCATGTATGCAAGAAATATCTAGTGTTGGGGAATCATTAGCGGCTGTGTTTTTGAATTGATGGGGAAGAAATTCCACATAATTACGAAGTGGTGGCTACACTTTCTTCATAGAGTCCTACCCCCAAAACCCCGTAAGGCTGGAGATTGACTTGAAACATAGACACACTACCCATCAAGCCGTCTATAGATGAGCCACCCAAGATTGAACTCAAGGTACTTATATCTCACCTTAAATATGTTTTCCTGGGGCCAATGATACATTGCCCATCATTATAGTTGTTAATTTGGTTGATGAGCAACTAAATGCTCTTGTGAGCATGTTGAAGAAATTTTTTAAGGCCATCATGTGGACAATTGCGGATATTATGGGTATCCCTCTCGATATGTACACTCATAAAATATAGTTTTCTAGTGATAGAAAGCCAAGCATT
This sequence comes from Solanum dulcamara, assembly GCF_947179165.1. Classification (NCBI taxonomy): domain Eukaryota; kingdom Viridiplantae; phylum Streptophyta; class Magnoliopsida; order Solanales; family Solanaceae; genus Solanum; species Solanum dulcamara. The sequence goes on from NC_077238.1 coordinate 45,616,906, forward strand.
GAACACTAATGGATATTGAACCCTCTAATGTAAGAGGTAGTGAAGAAAGAGGTCATCAAGTGGCTCGATACGGGTGTTGTCTATCCTATCACAGATAGTAAATAGGTGAGTCTGGTGCAATATATTCCTAATAAATGTGGTATAAATATTGTACCGAATGAAAAGAATGAACTTGTATCGATGCGTCTGGTGACTAGTTGAAGGGTATGCATGGATTATCAAAAATTGAATTCTTGCGTAGAAAAAGACAACTTCTCTATGCCTTTCATGGATGAAATGTTAGATTATCTTATGTGTCATGGTTGGTACTGTATTTTGGATAGTTATTCCAGGTATAATCAAATTTCCATTGTTCCCGAGGACCAAGAGAAGACTACTTTCATGTGCCCATATGTTACTTTTGCTTTTAGATGGATGCCTTTTTGTTTATACAATGCTCCCACCACTTTTCAAAGATGTATGCTCTCCATTTTTTCTGACATGATAAAGAATATAAGAGAGGTCTTTATGGATGATTTTTCGATTATGAGGGATAGATTTGATGCATGCCTTGATCACTTTAGTTAGGTTTTGCAAAGAAGTGTGGAAACTAACCTTGTGCTTAATTATGAGAAGTGCCACTTTATGGTGAAAGAAGGTATAGTGTTGGGTGACAAAATTTTGGGAGATGGTATGCAAGTGGATCAAGAAAAAGTTGAAGTTATTTGTCGGTTACCTCCTTCTATTTAGGTGAAGGGTGTCTAGAGTTTCTTGGGACATGCCCAATTTTATCGGAGATTTATTAAAGACTTATCCAAGGTAGCCTATCTTTTGTACTTCTTGAAAAAGAAGTGTGTTTGAGTTCTATGAGGCTAGTGTCAATGCATTCTTATGTCTTAAAGAGAAGCTCAAATCGGCTCTGATCATTGTTTCTCTGGATTGGAGCATTCCTTTTGAACTCATATATGATACGAGTGGTGTAGCTTTGGGGGTTGTTCTTGGCCAGAGAAAGGGAAACTTAGTCCACCCCATCTGCTATGCTAGTAAGACGCTAAACGTAGCCCAAAAGAACTACACGGTTACTGAGCAAGAGTTGTTGACAATTGTTTATGCATTCAAAAAAATTTGTGCCTATCTTTTGGGTACAAAAGTAGTGTTTCATAAATATCATGCCGCGATCCGATATTTGATGGCAAAGAAAGAAGAACAACCCTATTTGATCCATTGGGATCTATTGTGGGAAGAATTTGACTTTGAGGTCAAGGATCATAGGGGTTACAAAAATTAGGTGGATAATAATTTATCGAGACTTGAATCGGACATGGCGGTATTAGGAGAAAAGAAGATTGATGAGGCCTTTCTGAATGAGTCAATGATGGGGTTATTTGATAGCTCACCCCATGGAAACACATTGCACCAACTTTGTAGCATGTTGGATTCTTCCCAATGGTTTGAATTTTCACCAATGCAAAAGGTTCCTTTTAGATGCAAAGAAATATAATGGGGATAAAACTTATTTTTTTAGAGAATGCACAGACCATATGATCCGAAGAGATATTTCGGAAGTTGAGGTTGAAACAATCCTTCATGCTTTTCATTCGTCGCCACTCGTTAGTCATCATAGTGGGGTTCAAACTGTAACTAATTTTCTTCAAAAATGCTACATTTCCCCTCCTTGTATCAAGACACCAATATATTCCTCAAATAGAGTGATTAGTGTCAGAAACATGGAGGAGTATCTAGGCGACATGAGTTACCTCTCACTCCGATCAAGGAGGTTGAGTTGTTTGATGTGTGGGGGATTGATTTTATGGGTTATTTTATAAGTTCTTACGGGAACAAGTACATTTTGGTTACGGTTGATTATGCCTCAAAATTGGTAGAGGAAATGGTCTTACCTAACAATAAGGGGCGAAGTGTGGTTCAATTCCTCAAGAGGTATATTCACAAGGTTTGGCACTCCGCGTGCTATTATTAGTGATAGTGGGTCTCACTTTTGCAATCGTATGTTTGCATTGCTGCTGAGCAAGTATGGTGTCACTTACAAAGTTTCCATGCCCTATCACCCAGAAACTAGTAGACAAATTAAAGTGTCTAATCGAGAGCTTAAGGTGATCTTGGACAAGATGATGAATAACAATAGGTCTGATTGGTCCTGAAAGTTGGAAGATGCCTTGTGGTTTATCAAACTATTTACAAGACACTAATTAGCATGTCACTATACCAATTGGTATTTGGTAAGGATTTTCACTTGCTGGTTGAGCTGGAACATAAGTCCTTGTGGGTGTTAAAAGGTTTGAATATAAATTGGGAAGCAGTGTCAAAGGATCGAGTTAACCAACTTTATGCTTTGGAGGAGTGTCAACTTTGAGCCTATGAGAGTTCATCCTTTTACAAAGAAAGAATGAAGAAATGACATGATGCTCAAATTCTCAAATGGGACTTTAGAGTTGGTGATTTTGTGTTACTCTTCAATTATCATCTCTGACTTTTTCTCAGAAAGATGAAATCCAAGTAGTCTAGTCTTTTTAGGGTGACTCATGTGTTTGAGAATGGGGCCATTGAAGTTGAGGATAAAGAAGGTTCGATATTGAAAGTTAAAAGGAAAATACTAAAGTTGTACTTCAGTGATGACCTGAGTTTGGGGAAGATTGACGTGGTGTATTTAGACGATGCTTAAATGTTTGTCCATCATCACGCCATGATGTAAACTAAGGTTCTTCTTGGGAGGCAACCTAATATTTTAGTGGTTTTTGAATAACGTATATATACTGTGCAGGTTAAAGTTCGTATTCACTAAAGAAGATAAATAGGAGAGCTACAACTGCACTCGGTGACTACCTAATATAGTCGATGAGCCCACTTTGGCTCACCTAAAATTATTTCTCTTGAGGTGCCCTGACGCAAAAACATTCTATGGGATAAGGCGAACTCTGCCATATTTGGTGAGCCACCAAATTGCCTTCGTAAACTCCTTTTAGCTCCCCTTCAGGTTCTCTGGTAGACCTAATAATCCCTAGAAGATTAGGTAGGCTGAGCTAAACATCGGTAACTCTGTAAGACCCTAGAAGTTGGAAAGTCATAAAATGAGGTTCCAAGGATGGATCCCTACAAAACTCACATTTTTGGCACAAGGTGGTCTTCACGAGACCCTATATGGATCGTGAAGAGGACCACTGGCTATGCAGGGACACTATGGTCCAAGCCCTGCAGGTATGGTTTCAGAGGTGATGTCCACGAGGGGTCACACAAGTTGTGGCACGGTCCATGGACTATTATGGCCTCTATAGTGGATACCACCTGCAGGACACTGTCATGACCTCACTATCGACACCCTCATGGGTCGTATTTACCTCCTTGAACCATGATTTTCTCCATAGAGGAAGTCCTGCAAACCTCCAAATTTTCCCAAGTCTACGTCTACAACCACGGACAACCACCACGGGTGGTAGTGCCCATAATGAACCGTGGTGTGTCTCATGATGGGCATCCAAGACAAGACCTTTTCCCAAAAGATTAAGTCCATGTCCACCACCACTACCATGTGTCATGTCCAAAGCCTAGGGCCTAGATATGACATAGAGAATGAAGAACCCAAAGGTACCCTATTTCATGCAAATGCACACGCAAGTGTATGGGGTCTCAAAAGTAATATAATGACTCTTTTAAGAGCCAAAAATCTAACCCACAGGAAATTTTAAAGAGTCTTTGGTTTGCTTTTCAACGAATTAAATTATTCATGCGTGTTGCAAAGAGTTGAGTTTGTTTATATCTAAAATGATTATATTAAAACCAATATAAGGAAATGATTCAACAATATTAGAGAGATTTGATCAATTTAAGGAAGAGTCCTACGGTTGTAGCACTTGTATATTTCTGGTCTAACATTCTTTACTTAGGTATCCAATGTGTCTTTTGATTAGTGATTTACAGGGTTGATTTTATAATTATGATCTTTCGACCTCTAATTGCCTACTTTTGTAGACAACCTAACTACATCGTTGAGCGATGATAAGTATGAACCAATAAAAATGCATTAATCTTATCATCCTATTTATCAACCAAACATGGTGTATAGGTATGTGTCACGGGCATCCTATACACGAATTATTTTAGGTAATTCTAGAATAAACACGTTCCCTCTATTCTAGTCTTCTATCCCCTTTCCGTCTTTCGAGTTTCGGGTAGACAACAATTTATTCTAATGGTGATCAAGCATTAGAACAATAAAAATAATAATATAGGAGTAGTCACATACAAATACCCATTTTCAACCAAAGTAAACAAGATTTAAACCTTCATCTTATGGCTACAACCCAAGAACAAGGGCATAGTTTGTAACACAATCACATAAACCATAAATGACATAAAAAAATTGAATTCAATTGAAAGAAAAGAAGAAATATCACCTAAAGTAGTTCTATCTTCGTCTCTTTCAGTCCAAATCCGACAATTTGATCTAGATCTATAATAAAATATGTATAACACCTAAAAATTCAGAGTTAAAGTAACTGCACTGAAGTCCGCTATGCGGACTTATTTCGGTTTAGTGCAATTTTGCATTATCTTCAATTTGGAAAACTTTCTTCTATCTTCAACTAGGTCTAGGATGCGGACCTGGCGCATACTACTCTGTTTAGCCTGATAAATTCCAAGTGTTTGAATTAATTTGCTGAAGCGAACTCCGCAACATGGACACACTCCAAAATAGTGTATTTTCTTTGCTTTTGTTCTCAACTTCATCTTCAAGTTTCCACTTTCATTCCAAAACTCGTTTAAAGGTTCATTCTTTTCCATTAAGTCCTGAAAGTATCTAATCATGTTGGTTGGTTACAACAATACACAACTGTTCTAAAATATGAACTAAACTCTAGTAATTTGCTCTTAACTTGACTATGAATTATGGGTTTTATTATCTATTGGGCACATAAATACACCCAAGATCATACTCCAAACAAGCCTCTTAGCATTCATTTAGCCTTCATAAGCAATGACAATGAACAATAAGCAGAAGAAAATGGGAAAGCGGGACTAAGGAAGGACATCATATAATATGAGTCATTATCAACCTTAGATCATCATAAAATTTATGTTCAAATATACCTCTAACTCATAGACTTTGCGGGGGATAAGACATGCCTAGCTCACCCTCAATAAATATAAAACAAAAAGTCAAAATAAATGTTTAAGGTCTTAAGTATAAAGGCATGCATTATCATTGAAGAAACATTAGAACATTATATAGTACGGAGTATAATACAATGCATGCATGAGTTAATAGAATTTAAAGTATACATATGTGGGAAGGGACCATAACCAACATCTAAGATCATGCAAGAGAAATCCAACATAACCCCCTACGTTGGCATGGAGAGACTAATCGCCCGGTAAAACTCCATCAAGCTTCATTCATCTCTTTAACTTTAACTTTAGATGGCTAACGTGGATCCACTAGCCTAGCCTACAAGGTCTCCTACATGGTCACATAGTTAATGAAATAAAAGTTTGCTACTAGGATTCTCTTACCGAACCCCACCTCAAGCCTCATTTAGTGCTAAGTCAAATCCCACAGAATAGTATATAATATCATAATAACATAAGCATATGCATAGCTGTAAACATCAATTCATCATTCGGTAGAATAGCTCCTTAAAACTTGATTAATCAAATGTGAGAATTATCCTTATCTTATAGAATTCTTTCTTTGGCAATGAAGCCCTCTTATCATTATTCGATCATTCTTCAAGAACCTTCACATTTGTAGTAAATAAACCGTTGTAAACATTGGGTTAAAACCCGTTTCAATCAATTCAAACATTCTTAGAAAGTCATGGTAAAACATGGTGGGTTTAGCCAATTCAACTTCAAATCATTGAAATTAATGCTAGCATGCATGAGAGTAAGGGAATGAACTAATTTAAAACATACTTGAAACAACCCATCAATTCACTTTAAAACCTTTTCATGCATTCATATAAGGACCTTTGATAAATTAATAATTTCATGAAATTAAGAGCTAATATAACTAAGAAAGGTGAATAAACTTCAAATACTCAATAATCTATGCATTTGGAATCATAATATGAAAACCCATAAAAATTGCAATTTAAAATTGAGCTACTAAGTAAGAAAATACTTAGGCTCCATGGATGGAAGAACCCATGAATAAACACCCACAAACCTTGGGGAATAAATCCCTAATGAAAGCTTGAATATGGAGACTTGAAGACCTTGGGATGAAACCCTTGCTTTGGGAAGATGAAACCCTTGAGAGAAACCTTCTTGCCTTAGCGAAATTTTAGAGTGTAAAAGAAAGGGGAGGGGGAACTTTGGAAGAATTGAGTAATTGTAGGATAGGGATATTTCCCAAAAGAGCCTAGTTTCTTAGAATATAAACTGGGATAGACAAAAATTCCCTTCATTTAACACTGGCTAGACACATCTACAAATGGTCCTTATGATTCATAGAAGTGTTGACAAGTCATAAAAATAACTCGTCCTACAGGGTTTGAGAAAACCCTGATAACTGACCCTCAGGAATTTTACTACGACTCATCTCTATGATTCATAGACTCTTCTACGATTCGTAGAAGGGATTCGTCCTACAAGGTTTGAGATACCGTGAGGACTGAGTCTCTAAATTTCTTTACTAGTCACTTCTACGACTCATAATACCTTCTACGAGTCATAAATTTGATTGTAGACTAACTTTCTCCCTTAGTCAAATTACCAACCTCAACATTACTTCTACGAGTTAGTTCTAAGACTTCTAGAAGAACCTACAACTTGTAGGTTGAATCATCGAAGCTCGTTCAGTCCATTTTCTAAAGTTTGTTCCTTCATTTTGACTTTTTGACCTACGGGGTCTTATAATGTCTCCCCCTTGGGACCATTCATCCTCAAAAGAGATTCAACTAGCATACAAAGGACACAGAATAAGGACTAGCAACCCAACATGAATGTAATGACACATAAACATGCATAAACCATGAGACTTTTATACTTAACATAGAATATGACTTTAAAATCAACTTTATTAACATACATGCATATGAAAGACTTAGGAAAAAACTGAATCGTAGGAGTCTTAAACAATTGAGAATGAGTAACTTAGTACCTTAGGCTTGAGTAGAGTAAAAGAAATGAGAGTATAAATTTATCATATCTGCTTCCGTTTCCCATGTAGAGCTTTTAGCTGGTTGATTCCTCTAAAGGACCTTAACAGATGCAGCTTCCTTGTTTCTCAATATCTTGACTTTCTGCTCCAAAATTTTTACCGAAACCTCTTCATAGGTCAAAGTTTATTCAACATTCACTACCTACAATGGCACATTGGATCTTGGGTCACCTACACAGTTTCTCAATATAGATACATGGAATATCGGATGAACCATAGCCATTTACAATGGCAACTCTAACTCATAAGCAAACTTGCCAACCAGTCTCATGATTCTATAAGGCCCTACGTATCTAGGGGCTCAACTTACCCTCTTTACCTAACTGAATTACACCCTTCATGGTTGAAACCTTCAAATAAACCCAATCATCCACACTAAACTCAAGATTCCTTCTCCTAGTATCAAAATAGGACTTTTAGCGACTTTGAGCCATCTTCAGCCTTTCTCTAATGACTCTCACATTTTCTAAAGAATTAAGCACCAAATTAGGACCCCATAAGGTTATCTCACCCACTTCAAACCAACCGACTGGAGACCTACATCGTCTCCCATACAAAGCCTCAAATGGTGTCATCTCAACACTTGAGTGGTAGCTATAGTTGTAGGTAAACTCAATAAGCGGTATATGGTCATCCCAGCTTCCTTTGAACTCCAACACACAATACCTTAACATATCCTCTTGTGTTTGAATTGTCTGTTCGGCTTGCCTACTGGTTTAAGGGTGGAATGTGGTACTTAGCTTCAGCTTGGTGCCAAGTCCCTTTTGAAAAGATTTTCCAAAAAATAAGAAGTGAATTGGGTACCACAATCCTAAATAATTGATAAAGGCACAACATGCAACCTTATCAATTTCAAATGTACAACTTAGCATAATCCTTGGCATTATAAGATGTCTTGATCGGTAGAAAGTGAGTTGACTTTGTCATTCTATCAACATCAGCCAAATCGAGTCATGATGTTTCCAAGTATGAGGCAAACCCATTATGAAGTCCATGTTCATATATTCCCCCTTCAAAGTAGGGATTTCAATTTCTTATACTAGGCCACCCGACCTTTAGTGTTCTACCTTAACTTGTTAACAATTAGGGCATTCGTCCATGAACCTTGCTATGTCCCTTTCCATACTAGCCCACAAATAAATCTCCTTTAAGTTTTGGTATATTTGGGTGGAATAAGGGTGAATAGAATATGAACAATTATGAGCCTCCTTCAAGATCAAACTCCTTAGGCCATCCACATCTAGAACACATAACCGACCTTGGTAGTGAAGTACCCCATATCTCCCTTATGAAATGACTTCTACTCTGTTTTATTTCATGAACTTATTTTACTACACTAGTGTTGGGTTAAGGTCTTGTTTTGACTTAACATCTACTATCAAGTACAATTTGGATCCATTTTGCACAAGCACACCACCATCATTGGAACCACTCAACTTCACCCCCAATCTAGCCAACCGGTGAACATCCCTTACCAACTCTCTCTTCCCTTCATCAACATGAGCTACACTCCTCATAGATAACCTACTATGTTCATTGACAATAATATTGTCTTTACTCGGATGAGAATGCACGCTCATGTTAATAGTCCTTGAGGAGTTCAAGCCACTTCCTTTGCCTTAGATTGAGTTCCTTTTGGGTGAACACATATTGAAGACTTTTGTGATTGATAAACATACCACATTGGTAAAAACACCATATGTACCCTATAGAGGTAGTGCTACCAAATCTTTAAAGCAAATAATGTGTCCTGTAAGACCGTAGAAGTCGAAGAGTTAAAACCAAGGATAAATTTCCAAAATGCTGAGTTGATCCAATTTTATGATCGTCTCTATGATTTGTAGAGGTTTATACAACTTGTAGAAATAAGTCATAGATGGAATCTTTGAACTTTTCCAGAAACTCTCTCAAGTGAGGTCCTGCGACTCAACATGACAAGCCATTTTCCTCTTGACTAATCATAAGGATGACTCATGCACAAACATCAGAGACTTATATATTCATAGGTTTTGGAACCTGCAGGACGAACAACTTTAACAAGTCATAAGAAAATTAAAGACATCCTTAATTTTAGGTTTTTATACCCCACTGGATGAGTCATGTTTGGGACTCATAGTCTGGTTGATGAGTCATAGATATTACTCATAGGTAAGAATTAGAGACTCAGAAATCAGAGACTTCTCAAAAACCTTCCCGACGACTCAAGTCTATAAGTCGGTTAATGATCTTATCCCACACAAGTTAAATGTTAAAACTATGAGTTTATGGTGAAGTTTTATGATATGCATTGCCCAAGAGTTTTCATATGCTTTCAAATTTTTTAAGCCTTAATCATATTCATTATAATTGGTCATGCATCTTATGACATATTGTTCACGTTCCTTTACTTGTTCATGTATATTTTGCCTACATTATCTCATAATGTAGGGACGGAAGACACTCATGACTATCATCTTAGTGGCTAGAGTTGTTTTAGATATCAAGGAGTTGGTGAGTCCTCATTCTATCGAGAATATGACTTTTATTCTCATTGTTTAATTGACTTTATCCTATTATTTCGGGTTAGCTAGGAGCTTTTCCTAAGCCCCAATCAAAGATTAAACTAGAGGTATATTTAGACTCTATGGAATGTAGTTCGGTTGGACATCTACTGAGTTTTCTATACCTTAGACCCATTCCCTTGAGTTTTTACTACCATTTATTTTAGAATCTTGATTTACTATATGTATGCGATGTATTCTAAGGTGGCTTGGTCGGGGTTCCTTGCATCCCAATCTCCGTATTACGGCTTTTCCCTAGTTCAGGTCATGACAAAGTTGATACCAGCGGACAAGGTTTAGAAGATTCCTAGGGAGTGTGAAATACTGCATTAAGTAGAGTCTTATTCATTAGTGTAAAGTGTGCCACATCCATGAATAGGATGCTAAAAAATGTCTTAGGAAAATCTCACTTTCTTCGTGATCTATGTGGTGCAGTAGAGTAGTTTGTAAGACTTACCCGCTAATGCTTGTTCTTTGCAATTTTTAGAAAATTCCTCTATGAAGATATGCCGCTAGAAGGAATTTAGTTGAAGAGGAGCAACAAGCATTGAATGATCCTTTAACGATCAAGTCTCCAATACCGAGTTCCAATAAGCCTTTCAAGTACTTTATCAAGCTGTTACGACCTAAGTTAACCGTGAAGTGGTTTCTACCATGAACCCAAATGTGGGTACGGCGGCAACAACATTTGTGATTTCATGAGGATGAATCCTCAAGAGTTTTAGGGTTCTAATATTGAAGAGAATCCACAAGAGTTCATTGATAGCATCCACAAGATTGTGGACATCATGAGGGTAAGATTGATTAAGAGAGAGGTGTTTGCTATATATCAATTGAAGGGTGTATCTTAAATTTAGTTTGATTAATAGAAGAGTGAGAGATCTAGAGAGGCAGATCACATAAATTGGGATGAGTTCAAATGACTATTTCTTGATTGTTTTTTCTGAATGAAGGGCTTGGAGGTATATATACTATATAAATTAATGATGATTTATCATCACTAGAACAAATATCAGTCTAAGGGAGGCCAATGTGCAAAAATTCATCTACCTTAAGCAAGGTGGTATGAGTGTGAGAGAGTATGCCCTTAAGTTTACCCAATTGTCAAAATATGATCTATTCATGGTTGCTAACTTAAGAGCTCGTATGAGCAAGTTCATGTTGGGTGTATCAGATATGATTTATAAAGAATGTAAGACGGCCATGTTGATTCAAGAAATGGACATCTTTAGGCTTATGACCTATGTGGAGCAAATAGAGAGTGAGAAGCTAAATGATAAAATTAGGGAGTCAAAGAGGCCAAGGACCATGATGGTGATTTCTCTCATGGTAAGTTTGGAAGTGGTGGACATCCTTATTTTTTCCAAAGGTACTCCGGCCAAGGATATTCAAATGCCACTACTCCAAGGTTTGATAGGGATAGGGTTCTCAAACATAAGCCACAAAGAGGTGCTCCTATTGGTGAAGTGACTCCCACGTCCAAAAAGTGTGGCAAGAACCACAAGGGTAGTGCTTAGCGGGTTTGAATGTATTCTACCAATGTGGTAACATGGGTTATCATCTAAGGAATGTAAGGTCAAGGATGGTCACCCTTAAGGCCAAGTTGCTCAAGGTCCACAAGTGCAACCAAAGGGTGGTCAATGCAACAATTGATTTTATGCTCTTCATGGTAGGCAAGAGGTGAAGTACACTCTTGATGTTATTATCGATATGTTAAGGGTCTTTCACTATGATGTTTATTCCTTACTTGGTCCAGGTGCAAATTTTTCTTTTATTACTCCCTATCTGGCCATGAGATTTCATGTTAGTTCTGAAACTGTTAGAGCCTTGTTCCATTTATACTCCCATATGTGAGTCAGTTGTGGCTAAAAGAGTCTGTAGAAGTTATCTAATTTCAGTTTTCCATAAATTTACTTTATGTCATCTAGTTGAGCTTAAGATGACCGATTTTGATGTTATTCTTGGTATGGATTGGCTATATGCAGTTATGCGTTTATTGACTGTAGAGCCTGAGTGGTTAACTTTCAATTTGCTAATGAGCCGGTCCTAGAATGGAAGGGTAGTAATTCTGTGTTCAAAGGCTAATTCATTTTGTGCCTTAAATCTCAAAAAATAATTTCCAAGGATTGCATCTATCATCTTGTACAGGTTAGGAATGAAAATTTTGAAGCCCCTATTGTAGAGTCTGTCCCCATTATTAATGAGTTTTTAGATGTGTTTCCCGATGATCTACTCGGTGTACCTAGCGAAAGGGAAATTGAATTTGGCATAGACCTTTTTTGAGTACTCAACCCATTTCTATCCCTCCTTACCGAATTACCCAGGTGGAGTTAAAAGAGTAAAAGCATCAATTGAAAAACTTATTACATAATAGTTTTAATAGACCAAGTATATCCCCATGGGGTGCTTCCATCTTGTTTGTTAGAAAGAGGGATGGTTTTCTATGTATGTGCATTGACTGTCGACAATTGAACAAAGTGACCATCAAGAAAAAATATCAATTTCGAGGATAGATAATTTGTTTTACCAATAGCAAGGGGCAGATTGCTTCTCTAAGATTGATCTTTGTTCTAGTTATCACCAATTATGGGTGAGGGAGTCTGATATTCCCAAAATGGTATTTTGAAAAAGGTATGGCCATTATGAGTTCCTAGATATGTCATTTGGTTTGACTAATGCCCTTACAACCTTCATGCACTTGATGAATAGGGTGTTAAAATAATATTTGGACATGAATAGGGTGTTAAAACAATATTTGGACATGTTCTTAGTAGTTTCTTGGGCCTAGCTGGATATTATTGGTGATTTGTAGAAGGGTTCTCATCGATATCTTCACCTTTGATGAAGTTGACTCAAAAGAAAGTGAAGTTTCAATGGTCGAAAGCTTGTCAGAAGTCTCACTACCCCTCCTATTTTGACTTTATCGGAAGGGTCTAATGGTTTTCTGGTGTATTGTAATGCTTCAAGGATTGGTATTGGTTGTGTATTGATGAAACATGGTAAGGTGATAGTCTTTGCCTCTAGGAAACTTAAGGTACATGAAAGAAATTATCGAACCCATTAATTGGAAGTAGCAGTGGTTGTGTTTGCTTTGAAGATTTGGAGACACTATCTTTATGGTGTCCATGTGGATGTGTTCGCCAACCATAAAAGTTTACAATATGTGTTTAAGTACAAATATTTAAACCTTTGACAAAGAAGATGGATTGAATTATTGAAGAACTATGATATGAGTATGTTTTACCATCCAAGCAAAGTTAATGTGGTTGCCGATGCACTAAGTTGATTTTCCATGAGTAGTGTTACACATGTTGAAGAAGGTAAGAAAGAATTGGTTAAGGATGTTCATACATTGACATGCTTAGGTGTGCGTTTGGCTGATTATATCAATAGAGGTGTTCTTGTGCATAATGGTTCAGAATCGTCTGTTATGGTGGATGTTATGTCCAAACAAGACTATGATCCGGTATTGGTTGAGTTAAAGAAGTCGGTCACCGACAAAGCCATTGAGGCTTTATCCCAAGGGGAGATGGTATTTTTTCTCATGGAAGGGGAGAGTCTCCCTCATTTATGCTTTCTTAGTTGATTTGTACCGGGAGGAGTCCTCTCATAGGTTTAATGCTTTCTAGTTATAGTTAGCCTTTTTTGTATCGGGGATGAGTTAGCCGACCTTAGTAGGTTAGTCGACTTATGAACCAACATAGGATCGGAGGTAAGGTTTATGTGCCCCTCCTTGTACTTTTATTTTGGTTATTTATGTTAAGGCTTGGGAGTGTTGCTCAACCACTGACTGTGCACGAGAGGTGGGAGCCTCATATAGGGTCTGTTCCCATAAAAAAAAAAAAAGGGAGATGGTATGCTTTCTTATCAAGGTCGGTTGTGTGTGCCTAGTGTTGATGGTTTTAGAGAATTGATATTGAATGAAGCTCATAGTTCCCAATATTCGATTCATCTAGATTACACTACGATGTATCATGATTTAAGGGAAGTGTATTGGTGGAATGGTATGAAGAAAGACATAGAGGAATTGGTAGCTAAGTATCCAAATTGCTAACAAGTTAAAGTTGAGCATCAAAGACCGAGAAGTCTAGCCCAAGACATTGAAATTCCTACTTGAAATTAGAAAGATGTGAATATAGACTTTGTAATGGGTTTTCCTAGTACTAAGAAGTAATGTGATTCCATTTTGGTCATTATAGATCGAATGAGTAAGTCATCTCACTTTCTACCAGTTAAGACTTCTTATGGTGTCAAAGACTATGCTAAGTTATATGTTTGTGAATTGGTAAGACTTCATGGTGTTCCCTTATCCATTATATAAAATCGGGGTTACTCAATTCACTTTACACTTTTGGAAATCATTTCAAAAGGGTATTGTTACAAAGTTTAAGTTAAGTACTACTTACCATCCTCAAACAGATGGTAAAGCCGAAAAAATGATTAAAACTTTTGTAGATATGTTGAGGGCGTGTGTTATTGATTTTAAAGGAAGATGGGATGAACATTTGCCCTTGATGGAGTTCTCTTATAATATTATTTATCACTCTAGCATCCAAATGGCTCCTTTTGAAGCCTTGTATGAAAGAATATGTAGGTCCCCGGTAGGATGGTTTGAAGTAGGTTATATGGCCTTGATTTGTCCAGATTTGGTGGTAGATGCTATGGAGAAGGTAAGAATCATAAGAGAGAGGTTAAAGACTTCTCAAAGTTGTCAAAAGTCATATTTTGATATTAGGAAAAGACCTTGAATTTGATGTGGATGATTGGGTTTATTTGAAGGTTTCTCCCATGAAGGGTGTAATGCATTTTGGAAAGAAAGGGAAACTAAGTCCTAAATATGTTGGACTTATAAGATTGTAAGACGTGTTCGTAAAGTGGCCTAGGAGTTAGAGTTTCCATTTGAATTAGACATGGTTCACCCGGTGTTTCATGTATCTATGTTGAGGAAGTTCATAGGTGATCCAAATTCCATTGTACCATTGAAAGATATAAATGTCGATGAGAACTTGACTTATGAGGAGGTTCTAGTAGAAATCTTAGACCGGAAAGTTAAGAAGCTAAGAAACAAAGAAGTTGTATCCGTCAAAGTATTGTGGAGGAATCAACAAGTACAGAGTGCTACTTCAGACGCCGAGGCGGAAGCGGATATGATGAAACGATACCAATACCTCTTTTCCTCAGCTCAAGCCTAATGTAGTAAGTTGTTCTTATTCAAGTTAATTGAACTCTTACATTTTCAGTAACTCCTATGTCATTCATATGCACGCATGTTCATAAAAGTTGATTATTAATGTCATGATTTATGTTAAGTTTGAAGCTTCATGTTCCATCCATTTTAAAGAGTCATTATATTCATGTTGGGTTGCTAGTCCTTTTTCCATGTCCTTTCTATGCTAGTTGAGAATCATTCGAGGATGAATGTTCCCAAGTGAGATTTTGTAAGACCTCAAAATTTGGAAATTAGAACCAAGGAGAAATTTCCAAAATGTTGACTGGATTCAAGTTTACGATCGTGTCTATGATTCGTAGAGGTTTATAAAACTCGTAGAAATAAGTCATAGAGGAAGTCTTTTCACTTTTCCAGAAACTCTCTCAGTGAGTTCCTATGACTCAATAGGATGAGTCATCATCCTGTTGATGAGACGTAAGGATGACTCGTGCACAAACTTCAGACACCTATATATTTGCAGGTTTTGGGACCTGCAGAATGAACGAATTTGACGAGTCATAATAAAGTTTATGAGTCGTAGATATGGATCGTAAGAAAAGTTCAGAGACCCTTAAATTTTAGGTTTTTATACCCTGCAGGGTGACTCATGTTTATGACTCATACTCTAGTAGACGAGTCGTAGACACAACTCGTAGGGAAGAATTAGAGACCCTGAAATCAAGTTCATCTCAGAAGCTTGCCCAATGACTCAAGTCTACAAGTTATAGAATTGAGAACGACTCGTAGGACTCTAGTCATAGATTCAAAATTGAGTTTCAAATGAAGGGAAATTGTATCTTTTTCCAAGTTCGGTTCAATGAACCTACACAAAATTATATCTAAGTGCAAGCCTATATCTACCCAATTCTTTCAAATTTCCCTTCATTCTAAATCACTCTCCCAAACTCTCTAGGGCAAGAACTAAATTCTCTCAAGGATATTTCTCCAAGTTTCAAGCTAGCGTTTCAGATTTCTTCAAGGTTTCTTCTTCAATTTTGAGTAATTTCAATCAAGGTATGTGGGGATTGATTCATGGGTTCCTTTCACCCATGGAGTCCCAAAGTTTTTCTCAAGTTTCTTTCAAATTTAAAGGTTTATAAACCCTAGTTTTGATGAATTGCATTGGGCTGTTTCAATTTTGTTTTGAATTGTTATAAATGATTATTCTAAGCATGGTTTTACATGAATTTCATGATTTTAAGTTGAATTATGAATGCCCATTCATAAAGCTATTTTCAAGTTCTGATTATGAAGTTAAAAATGATTTTCATATAATAATTATAAGTTCAATGATTTTCAAAAAAAGCTCAATGATTTAAAGTTGAGATTATGATTTAATGATGAAATCTATGATGATGGTCAATTTATGATCAAACCAAGTTATTATGACGTGATAAGTACAATTCTCACAAAATTATTTTTAAAAATGGTGATAAGGATAATTCTAACCGAAGTTATGGATTCTTATGAAGCATTAAAGTTAATGATCTATTCCTAATATGTTTTTTGAAGATGGATTCATAAGTAGTTACTATTTTCTATTATGTTATGATCACATTGTTATGAGTTTCCATTGGGATATTGGCTAAGCACCGAGAGGACTTCTAGGTGGGGTTTGATCCGGTAACACAGTTAGTTACCCAAGGAAATCCTAGTAGTAACCTAAAGTTCCAAACTATGTTGACTAAGTGTATTTCCTTCATGGCCTAGATAGTGGATCCACATAGATTATAGTTGAGTTGAGTTGAGTACCATGATGGAGTATACCCTGGCAAGGAAGCCTCCCCCTTCTCGATGAGGGTTCCATCATATTCTATGTTATAGCTCGCATGGTCTTAAAATGCCGTTAACAGTATTATCCTACACAAGTTAAATGTTAAATCTATGAGTTTATGATGAAGTTTTATGATACGCATTTTCCAAGAGTTTTCATATGTTTTCAAATATTTTAATCCTTACTCATGTTCATTATGATTTGTCATGCATCATATGGATTATTTTGCATGTTCCTTTACTTGTTCATGCATATCTCACACACATAGTACCTTCTATGTACTAACACATATTTTGCCTATATTGTCTCATAATATAGGGACAAACACACTCGTGACCATCCTTTTCGTGGCTAGAGTTGCTTTAGATATCAAGTAGTTGTTGAGTTCTCATTCTATTGATCACATGACTTCTATTCTCGTTGCTTACTTGACTTTCTCATATTTTTTTGGGTGATCTAGGAGCTTGACCTAATCCCCCATCAAAGCTTAAAATAGAGGCATGTTTAGACGCTATGTAGTGTTGTCCAATTGGACATCTATTGAGTTTTCTATCCCTTTAACCCATTCCCTTTAGGTTTTACTTCCGCTTATTTTACTATGTTCATTTACCTTATATATGTGATGTATTCTAAGATGGCTTGGTTGGGGTGACTCGTATCATGATCTCTATGTCACAACTTGGCCCTAGTTTGCATCGTGACATGGCTGCTATCTTAAGATCATAGGTAGGGTAGTTACGCTCGCGCACCTTCAATTGCCTAAAAGAATAAGCTATGACCTTGCCATTATGTATCAAGACACAACCCAAACTGACCTTTGAATTATCAGAATATACCACAAACCCTTCTAATCCTTTCGGTAGAGTCAAGATAGAAGCGAAGGTAAGTCAATCTTTCAAAGTTTGGAAACTCCTATCACATTCATCTGTCTATAGGAACTTTGCCTTCTTTTAGTTCAATTTTGTCATAGAAGATGAAATAGAAGAGAATATTTCGACGAACCTTCTATAATATCTGGCTAGACCAAGAAAGTTCCTAATGTCCAAAGGAAACAATGGTCTAGGCCAATTCTTCACCGCTTCCATTCTCAGCATCAACCTTGATCCATCACTGAAGACTATATCACCAAGGAACATCGCCTCGTCCAACCAAAACTCACATTTGTTAAACTTGGCAAACAATTGCCTATCCCTCAAGGTTTGAAGAACAATTCTCAAGTTACTCTTATGTTCGTTTTCAACCCGAGAGTAAATCAAAATATCATCAATGAAGACCACTATAAAAGCATCAAGGTAGGGTTTGAACAACTATTCATTATATCCATAAAAACTGTCAGTGCATTCGTCAATCCAAACTACATCACTAAAAACTCAAAGTGACCATACCTTATTCGAAGTGTCGTCTTGGGAATGTCACACTCCCTTACCCTTAGTTGAAGATATCTGGACCGAAGATCAATCTTTAAGAAATGATTTGCCCCTTGCAATTGGTCAAATAATCATCTATCCTTGGGATTGGATATTTATTCTTAGCAGTCACCTTGTTTAATTGACAGTAGTCTATGAACATCCGAAGCAACCCATCCTTATTCCTCACAAAAACAACACGGGATCACCCCATAGTAAAATGCTTGGCCTTATAAATCCCTTTTCGAACAAGTCCTTTAATTATTCCTTTAAATTTTTTAACTCCATCGGGGCCATTCGATATGGAGGAATAGATATAGGTTAGGTATAGGGGATAAGATCGATACCAAAATCAACTTCCCTTTCAAGAGGAACACCAGGGATGACATTGGGAAAGACATCGGGACACTCATTAACCACCAGAACTGACTCAAGATAAGGATTTTCAGATTCAACATCCCTAATCCTCACAATGTGGTAAATAAAACCCTTAACAATCAACTTTTGGGACATAAGATAAGAAATGAATCTACTATTAACTACCAAAGCATGATCGTTCCATTCAATAAAAGACTCATTTGGGAATTAAAACTTGACTTTACGAGTTTTATAGAAGCATAAGATGCATGTAACCAATCTAACACACGAATAACATCAAAATATACCATGTCAAGTTCAATAAGATCACAAGGAACAACTTTATGCAACATAAACATGGGACAACCCTTATATACCTTTCTAGCGACAACCAACTCACCAACAGGGGTAGATACCAAATAAGGTTCTAATAATGTCTCGAGTTACACATCAAACCTATTAGCAAGTAATGGAGCAACAAATGATGAATTGGCACCCGGGTCTAATAATGTATACATATTGAAATCAAAATCCTTGAACATACCCATAACAACATTGGGTGCTTCCTCAACTTATTGTCTCCTATATAATACATAAAATCGGTCGGTGTTCTTTGCCATTCTTTTTAGATTGTTGACCATGAGAAACTTAGCCTTGAGTCCTACCACCACCACCCCTACAATCCCAACTTGGTGACCTGGCTTACCACACTTGAAGCATGCATTAGAGCTGGCTAAGCATTCCCCTTTGTGAGTCTTCCCATACTTCTTCCAAGCGGGGAAAGCTTGAACACCCACATTCTCCCTTGGAACCATCGTATTAGTACCCTTTTCCTTGTTGAAACTTAGAGGAGTATTATGGGTGAACCTTGCCCCACAAATTGTTGCCCACTTTGGCCCTTTCCACTACTACTATAATCAAACCTTTGGTGATTGAACCCTCCACCATAAACTCTAGCCTTCTTGAACCCTTTTGACATTTCCCTCAACTTCTCTTCCTCAATTTTCTCTACATATTTCATGAGTCGGGACATGTCCATTTCTTTGACCAACATGGCCATCTTGTATTCCTTGGACACCAAACTAGAAATATCGGAGATGAATTTTCTCATTCTTGCCCTTGGATCGGAGATCATGAAAGGAACATATTTAGACAATTTAGTGAATTTGAGGGCATAATACCTCATATAATGCTCTCTTGGTGAAGTTAATAAACTATTGGATCTTTACCTCCCTTAGCTCTAAAGGAAA
Source organism: Solanum dulcamara (assembly GCF_947179165.1). Lineage (NCBI taxonomy): Eukaryota > Viridiplantae > Streptophyta > Magnoliopsida > Solanales > Solanaceae > Solanum > Solanum dulcamara. The sequence continues at coordinate 45,636,598 of NC_077238.1, forward strand.
GAAGCGATCTAGGAAGGTACCCTTGAACTCTTCCCATTCTATGGGTCCCATATATTCTCCCCTTTGAAAAACCTATTGCTCATACCAAACCCTTGAAATGACCTTGAGTTGATAGGCCACTAACTCGGCCTTTTCATTTTGAGGCACTCCCATGACAGCCAAAATCTTATAAACTTTCTCAATGAATTCCATAGGGTCCTCATCTACCTTTGAACCATCAAACTCAAGTGGATTCATTATCTTGAAATATCAAATCTTAGAGGCCAGAATACGCACTTGAGGAGGAGGAGGAGCAATGCCTTTATTAACTTGGTTAGCCTCGGCTTGGGCCAACAAAGTGATGATGTTGTGGAACTCTGCATGTGTAACTCCTTCCTCATGATGTGGAGCCTCAAGAACCAGTGGAGTTTGGTCCTCATCATATTTCCTTTCTCTAGGTGGGGTACCTTTCTTGGAGGCATTATCTAGAGAACACAAAATGATTTGTTAGTTAGAGGAAGTCTTAGGACAAATCTAGGGTATGACATGAATCATCAAAGAAGGGAAAACCTTCCTAAATATCTCATAGTCTCCTATTCATAATTGTGGCATGCTTCACAACCATGAATAAGACCCTATTCGATGCAGTATGCTAGATACCACGGACCATTCAAAACCTCAAGCTCTGATAATAAGTTTGTCATAACCCAAGCCTAAGGGCCTAGACCTAACACAACTAATGAAGAATGCGAAGGTACCCCAAACAAGCCTCTTAGAATTCATTTAGCCTTCATAAGTAATGAAAATGAACAATAAGAGGAAGAAAAGGGGATAGAGGGACTAAGGGAGAATATCATATAATAAGATTCATTATAAACCTTAGATAATTACACATTTGTGTCCAAACATACCTCTAAATCATAGACTTGGTGGGGGCTAAGACATACCCCTAGCTCACGCTCAATCAATATAAAATAAAAAGTTAAAATAAATATCTAAGGTCTCAACATTTAATAAGCTAGAAAGATAAAGGAATATTTTTTTCAGACATGGGAATTCGCCTAAAAATAGCCTTCAATGATCTCTACTAACCACGTGGAGGGGAATGAGGAGAAACGCCGGTTCCTATATGTTGATATCATATAGGCAAAAGAGTATGCATTAGTACTTTGAATGTACTAAGTATGTCGGCATGCATTATCATTGAAGAAACATTAAAACATTATATAATATGAAGTATAATACAATGTATGAATGAGCAACCATTAAATAATATTTAAAGTATACATATATGGTAAAGGACCATAACTGACATCTAAGACCGTGCGAGCTATTACATGGAATCCAATATAACCCCCTACGTTGGCACGGAGAGACTACATTTCGGGTAAAACTCCATCAATCTTTATTCATATCTTTAACTTTAACTTTAGATGATATCGTGGATCTACTAGCCTAGCTTATAAGGACTCCTATGTTGGCACATCGTTAATGAAACAAGAGGTCGCTACTAGGATTCTCTTACCGAACCGCACCTCAAGCCTCATTCGGTGCTAAGTCAATTCCCAAGGAATAGTATATAAATATCCTAATAACATAAGCCTACGTATAGATTTAAACATAAATTCATCATTCCCTAGAATAGCTCCTTAAAACTTGATGATTCAAATGTGAGAATTGTCCTTATCATATAGAATCATCTCTTTGGCCAAGAAGCCCTTTTATCATTATTCGATCATTCTTCAAGAACCTTCACATTCGTAGTAAATAAGCCTTTGTAATCATTGGGAACCCCTTACAATCAATTCAAACATTCTTAGAAAGTCATGGGAAAATATGGTGGGTTTAGCCAATTCAACTTCAAATTATTGAAATCAATTCTAGCATGCATGAGAGTACGAAATGCACCAATTTAAAACATACTTAAAACAACCCACCAATTCACTTTAAAACCCTTTCATGCTTTCATATAAGGACCTTTGATAAATAAATAATTTCATGCAATTAAGAGCCAATATAAACTAAGATAGGTAAATAAACTTCAAATACTCAATAATGTATGCATTTAAAATCATTATATGAAAACCTATAAAATTTGCAATTTAAAATTGAGCTACTAAGTTAGAAAATACTTGGGCTCCATGGGTGGAAGAACCCATGAATAAAGATCCACATACCTTGGGAAATAAATCCCTAATGAAAGATTGAAAATGGAGACTTGAAGACCTTGGTATGAGACCCTAGCTTTGGGAAGATGAAACTCTTGAGAAAAACATTATTACCTTAGGGAAATGTTAGAGTGAAAGATAAGGAGGGGGGAGGGATTTGGAAGAATTGGGTAATTGTAGGATAGGCATAATTCCCAAAAGATCCTAGGGTCTTAGAATATAAAACTAGGATAGACAAAAATGCCCTTCATTTTACACTCTCCAGACACTCCTACGAATGGTCCTTACGATTCGTAGAAGGGTCAACAAGTCATAGAAATGACTCGTCTTATAGTGTTTGAGAAAATCCTACCAACTTGCCCTCAGGAATTTTACTATGACTCGTCTCTACAAATCATAGACTCTTCTATGATTCCTAGAAAGGACTTGTCCTACAGGATTTGAGAAACCCTGAGGACTGGGTCTCTGTACTTTCTATACAAGTCACGTATACGAGTCATAACTTGGCTCGTAGACTAACTTCCTCTCTTAGTAAAACTACCAACCTCAACATTACTTTAATGAATTAGTCCTATTACTTATAGAAGTACCTACATCTCATAGTTTGAGTCATTGAATCTCATTCAGTCCATTTTCCAAAAGAACACAGTCTATTTTCTAAAGTTTGTTCCTTCATTTTGACTTTTTGACTTACGGGGTCTTACACCATAATTTGTAGTGAAGTTCACCGACTGGGTGGTAACCCATCAGTTTCAGTGTTTAGCTTTTAAGGTGAGGTATTTTAGTCTTTACCTATATTTCATTAATGAATGTGGATGATTTTTGGGACTATATCCTAATCTATTAACTACCCTAAGACTTTCTAACTCTCTCATTCTCATCCTATCTCCTAAATCAAAATCTTCTCTTTAGAAGTTTGCTCTCCAAGTCTTATCCTTCACCAACCAAGATATAAGGATTTCTTCAAGATCAAGTTTCAATTCTCTTCAATTTAGGGCTCATAAAGGTAAAGTTATGTGGGACTTCATCTATGGGCACCTTTCACCCATGGAATCCCAAGTTGTTTCTCCAATTTCATTGTGATTTCTTTTTCATAAAGCCCTAATTCCATGATTTACATTGTCTTCTTAATTATAATATATTTCAGTGCTATTAGGCAAATTATTAATAATTCACATTACATTGCATGATTTTAAGATGAATTTCAAATACTCATGCTATTTGATAGTTTCAAGTATGATTTATGAACTATGATCATAAATTTCAAGTTATATCCAATGAGAGTTTATCAATGATTTCCAAGGTTTATGAATTCCTTGTGAAAGGTTTTGAAAGATGATTTTATGATGTTTCAAGCAATTTAATAATAGGGCAAGCTAAGTCCCTAAAAATATTATATGAACAAAGATATGTAATGATAGAAGACCTACACCCATATTACATGAGTGACATGATAGATGAGCTAATCCTTTGATTTTACTATGATGATGCTAGATGAGCTATTCTTATGTTAACTTATAAAGATGGATTGATATTTATTATTATCTTTCCTAATGATGTTAATGACTATGTTTTCATGAAAGTTTTGTTGGGATAATGACTAAGCATCGAGAGGACTTTAAGGTGGGGTTCAATCTAGTATGCCTTGTAGCTACCCAAGGAAATCTTAGTAGAATCCTTTAGTCCTGAACTATATTGCCAGTGTAGGTTTAAATATGCAAATATGGCAAAGCTAGTGAATCTGCATAGAAAAGTTAAAGGAGTTACTTAATGGAGTAGGCCTTGATAATGTAGCCACCCCATCTCGATATGGGAGTCATCATATTTCATGTATTTGATCGCATGATCTTATATGTCGGTTAAAGTTCCTATCCCATACTAGTTAAAGTAAAGTTATGAGTTCTTATAATGATAAACAGGTTTTGATGCATTGACCAATAAGATAAATGTTTTAATTTTTTATGACTTTACATATGTTTTAAAGATATTGGTCTTGCATCTCACGATTCATATTGATAATGCCCTATGTTTATTGTACAAATATCTTATCACATACTTACTGCATTCCATATACTAATGCATACTTTTGCCTACATTATATCATAATGTAGGGTCTGACAGTCACATTCATCCTCCTCCCGCTCATGGCTAGTGATTGTTATTATATTACTATTGATGAGTCCTCATGTTCTGAGGATGAGACATTACTTGTTTTCGAGTCTATAACTTTATTTTGTCTTTTATATTGGGTGATCTAGGAGATTGTCTTACGCCTCCATCTAGACTATTGGAGGCATGTTAGATGTTCATGGAGTCTATGTTGTCTCTTATTCTGCATTTTGCAGACTTATATTCTATATTGAGATTTTGATTCTGTATCTTTGATCTTTACTTATTTACTTAATTTAATTTATGAATGCTCATGAATGATATGCTAACAGTCTTGATTGAGATCCCTGGAGATTCTAATCATCGTGTCACGGCTTGGCCCTAGTTTGGGTCATGAAAGAATCAATGAAATATTGTGTGGGGTAACCTCACCTTGTATTCTAGAAAGCCAACTTCGGTCTAAAACACTGACTAAAAATGCGAGATTCAACTAAATTGACAATCCGCCAGGTTGATGGCTGGGCTCCAGTGGGCTCGCCAACCCAACCTACACCTACGTTTGCTCAGTCGTTCACTTTCGCAGCATGGATCATAGTTGGTGACTCACTAAAAGTTCAGCGGCGTTAGTACCAACTCACCAAGTGGAACTACTTGAAGGAAACTTAAGGGTCGAAGCTTATTTAAATTTGTAATTCTTCAAATTTTGCTTATTCTTCTTTCATACACTATTTACCTTCCCTATTTTCTTGACTTTAAGTAGATTGTTTTGCATACCTTTTATTTCTTATGCATTTGTATGGATAGCTTCATTGTTGTCACTCCATTGTGGCTTTTCTCTCAATTCATTCAATAGATTAACTTTCCTTATTTATTTTTCTTTACTCATGCTATTATGCTCTGTGAATAGTTTGTGTGATCGTTATATGTATTTACCCATTGCCTAGTGTGTATGATTCCATTGCTTTTAATTACTATGATTAATGAGGGTTTCACTTATTATTCTGGTTATCGAATGAATGGGGTAGAAATGTTCATTGAAATTCTTAATTCCCACATTTAGAGATTTATTGTCTGAAACTTAGTTGAGAATGCGATTGTGTGATTGGAAAATATTCGTTGCTATGGGTATTCATTGAAAATCATGTGGGTCTAAATCATATATATTTGATGTGAAGTCTTATTAACCACATACCCATAAATTCCTAATTTTTCTTGATAATAGATAGGTGAAATCATTCTTAATAGTGAATTTGTCAATTTGTGGTGGTTGGGTTAGTCTTGTAGGGAAGTCTGAGTATCTACACTGATGTATAACATATGGGTTGTTGAAATTATTGTTTAACTTGTATGTCTGAAGTTGAATAAACATTGCGGGAGATGAAATATTTGAAAAATTAGTTACATGTTTGAGATTGCGCCACTTGGCCAGCATCTGCGTGCTCACCTAATTGTTTTGCGGGTTGCCAAAGTGTAATTTCATACACCCTTTTTTGCTTCCATTGCCAGTCCTCTCAGGACTTTTCGGCGAGCTCCTCATGGCTCGCCAAAGAAGCTCGGAGGATCACCTTTATGAATTGGTCTTCACCCTTTCTCCCCTTATATTTATGTTATTGGATATATTGGTTTTGTGCCTTTTGGCGAGCAACAGCTAGCTCATCAAGGTGTTCGGCAATTCTCCTAACCTCCTGACACCTCACCTAAGTGCTTTACCATAATCTCCTTTGTAGATGGCGAGCTCGACTGAGCCCACCATTTTACTTCAGTGACTCGCCGATCCTTTCGGCGAGCCTCAACTATGTAATTTTTCTTGCAACCCCTATTTTGATTTATAAATGGTTTTTGATTAACCCCTCACCAAAATTTGTTCTTGTTGTATATATCTCGGGAAAAACATATAGTGCACTTCCTTATCAATGAGCATGACTTCATGCTTATAAAAAAGGAGCAATTCATTATAATTACTAAGACTACAGAACTTCATAGATCCACTCAATGCCCACCATCATGTGCGCGTACAAAAGACAAAAAAAAGGGAAAAGGGAAATAGCAGTTAGTTGATGAGTCCAACTCTAGTGACAACTTATCCTCGGATGATGCCATGCCCGAACGGGGTTAGGGTGCTTCTACTCAAGTTTATGTGCCCATTGTGGAGTCACAACTGGTCCCTTTGGCTGAAGAGCAAGTACATGAGCACTCACGAACTGAGATGCACTCCAAATCTATCCACGATCCTATGGCTAACAAGGTGCCCCAGGTAGACCCCGTTGTTGAACCCTGCTCTCTAAATTGATTAAAGAAGGATTCATACATTCCTTAAGAAGAAATCACTCTCTATTGATGGAGTAGTCAATAAATACCCCGAGATTTAAAGGACTATTCAATTTCACCAGTATGAGCGTTTCACTAGAGCTTGGATACCATATGTATCAACTTGGGTTCGTGAATTTAATGAGGCCTATGTAAATTGTAACATTCCTCAAAATGCTCATAAGTGCCTCAAGAATGCTTTGGAAATAGGTCTCTCACATAATGCATTATCCTTAATCTTTTTGGCAAATCCAAGTCTGAAATAATGTTCAGGGGGTCAAAACTTGCGGAAAAATGGTCTCGATAGATTTTTAGGACCCTGTATATCGAAAGATAGAATTTTTTAATGAAACTGTGCAAAACAGTAAATTGCACAACATACAGACTTGCTCCCGTCTAGTGCAATTATTCTCGAGTCAAAATTTGGCCAAAATCTCATTCACTCAAAATTTGTCTATTAGGTAACACCTCCACCGCAGACCTGGGTGGTGGTTTATGTCTGTATTCAGTTTTTAAGTACAGGAACTTTAGACTTTTTTCTAATTATTAGTTAATGAACGTGGGTGTTTTTAGAACCTAATTCAGCTCTATAAATTAACCTAAACCTCTAATTTTATTCATTCTTCTACAATTCACCTACTCAAATTTTTCTCTATCTACAAAAGACTATCAAGGACTCCATTGAAGTCTTCAAATAAATTCACTAAAGCTCTTCATCAAAACTCTCAAGTTCTTTCAAATTATTTGGTTTTTCTCACTTAAGGTATGTGATATTGATTCATGGATTTTTTCATCTATTAAGCTCAATCAATTTCTCAAGTTTTCTATCAAAATTAAAGTATGGTATTTTATGGTTATTATGATCTCTAGTCCAATTGCATTAATTTTGATTCAAATTATGATTATTAGTCTATTTTTATATAAATTGATGGTTATTGCAATGAATTGAAGAGTTTTTTCATAAATTCTCCTATATTAATCTCTAGGGTTCATGATGTAAATTATTGGTATTTTCAATTATACTTCCTAATAATATTATCTTTATGAATTATGTATGGGCTGATAGAAAGTATATGATCATACATATTTTCAAGTAAATTTCATGATTTGCAAGTTAATTGATTATGCATTTGAGTTTTACTCTAAGTTCAAGGTATGAATTTTATGCAAGTTATGAAGTAAGGTGACTTAATGCCCTGTGTGGTCACCTAGGACCTAACTATATGAATTATGCAAATATGATTGTAATGATAAAAGGATAATTCTCACATTACAAGTATGTTATGAGAATGAGCTACTCTATGATTTCAAACCTATGATCATTAGTATGATATATGTAATTATGATTTCTATGCTATGTATCTATTCCGTGGGATTTGACTTAGCACCGAGTGGACTTGAGGTGGGGTCCCTACCACAAGCCCTAGTAGCAACCTCATATCTCTTAAACTATGTGTCATTGTAGGTTGCCTTTATGGCCTAGCTATTGGATCCATATATAGCGTATGTATAACCCGCCCAGCGGGGTAGAGTTTACCTTAGCAAGTAGATTCTCTTTTTTCTTCATTATATAGTGAGACAACGAAATTCCATGTTATAGCTAGGATGGTCTTATTATCGGTTATGGTTCCTTTCCCACATATGTGCGACCTCATATGTATTTTCATGATCTAAATTATGCATTTCTAATGCTTTGGTTGTTATGACTTTCTCATGACTTGACTTATTTCATCTTATCATGTGTTTTACTCGACCATTGCATCCCATGATTTACGTTGCATGTCATGCCCTCATAGGTAGTACATTCTAACGTACTAATGCATACTCTTTGCCTATATTATCTCATAATGTAGGGGTTGAGATTGAAGATCTTATTCATCCACGTGGCTAGTTAACCTTTTCTATCCGGTGGTGTTTGTGGTGATTCCTCATTTATCGGGGACTAGTCATCGAGTTTGTTATTGTTTTCAAATACTTTTGCTATGTGTCATATTGAGGGTGAGCTAGGGACATGTCTTATCCCCCAACCTTGCTCATGACTAGAGGCATCTAGTACAGCTTTCCCCTACCTTAGCTGGCCAAGTGACTGGAAGGAGCTAATAATTATAGTGGAAAGCTGCAGTCAGGAGCTGAAAATCACCCAAGTTAGTTGGCACAAACCAACTTACAATGTGGTGAAATTTAACACTGATGGAAGTGCTTTGAATAATCCTGGGAAAATTGGAGCTGGGGGCATCCTAAGAGACCACAAAGGAAACCTCATTTATACATTTGCTGCACCTCTTGGAGTTGGTTCTAACAACCAAGCTGAGGTACAGGCTGCACTTATGGGCATCACTTGGTGCATTCAACATGGCTACAGCAGGGTCCTACTGGAGGTTGACTCTGAATTACTTGTGAAATGGCTAAAACAAGAGATTACACCACCCTGGAATATCAGGAATTACATCACAGACCTGCAGGAGCTGATCATAATGTTAGATTTCTTTCAATGCAAGCACATATATAGGGAAGCTAACTTTGTTGCAGATACACTTTCCAAGCATAGCCACAGTGTAGACAGCATGGTTCAATTCTACAGTCCTCAACAGCTTCCTAAGGAAACAAGAGGATACTACATCCTAGACAAATTGGGGATGCCAAATGTTAGGAGGACAAAACTGAAGAGGATCAAACAACCTCCTTGAATTATATACCATTAATAGTAGTACAGAACTCCCTATGTATAAATTCATAGTTAGGAGTTTTGTAAAGGGGAGAGTCCCCCTTGTTTATTGCCTTCCTAGAGCAATCAACCTACCCCTAGAGGTAAGGATTATAGTAGATAGTTTCTTTTTTCTTTTCATGCTTGATTGTGTAGGTACCAGCAGATTTGGAAAAAGGGAACAAACAACTGCAAGCTAGGTGAGGTTTGTTTCTTGGCACAGCAGCTGCAAAATGAACCAATGGATAACTTGGAGATGGCCTTGGAGCTGCAAGAATGCTGTAGAGATGCAACACAGGAATCAGCAAAGGGAATTTTCCTTTTGTTTGTTTATCTGGTGCAGGTATCATGAAGCTTTGAGCCTGGTATTGGAGTTTCAGTAGCTGAGATTGGAATTCTTGGACCAACAACCTACCATAGACCTGCAGCATCTCAGCAACATCACTTGCATATGCTACTCTACAGCAGCAACAGGATCCTGCATAGGGAATCCTTTGTACTGCAAATTCAGCTTGCCTCTTACCTTCCTCAACAACAACACCCTCCAGCAACAGATCCACCAACTTGCAACACTCAGGGAACACCTACAAGTCATTAGTATTAGTTACTATAACTTGCAAAATTGTTTGTATGTGTGTTTTTCTGTTTCTGTTGGTGGGTGCAGGTACCTTAAGGAGCTGATCCTGATCACAACTAAGGGTCCCCTCTTGGAAGTAACTTGCAACAACATGCATCTTAACCTCCTTTACTATGGAAGTAATTTGGAGCTACAAAAGAACCTGCAGCAGCCTGTGCATCTATCCTCCTTGTTTGTCTTCTTGTCACTTGTCTCTACAGGTTCAAGTTACCTCAACAAAAGAGAAGCAACAACCTGGCATGCTAGGACTTCACTAAATAGTCAGCCTCTCATTCAGGCCAACACCCTCCCTGCAACATCTGTACCTAAGCTTCAGCAGGGTAAGATGTGCAGGGTGAGTTGCAGCATGTGGACATGCACCATGGCCTCAAAACTTTGAAGGATTGCAGCACATACTATTTTGACAAGGCCCAAGAAGTTTCAACCCAAACGGATAATTCGAGACGTTAGGCGAGCGACCTTGAAAAAATCAGCTGCCTTAAGCATAAAGAGAAAGCATTTTGCTGTTTGGAACTTCCAACTTGGGCAAAAAGCTTTCAAATTTTTCAGGTGTAAAGAAAAGGCTATAAGTGCAGACCTCATGAAGTTTCAACTCAAACGGTTAATTGGAGATGTTAGTCGAACGACTTGGAAAAAGATAATAGCCTCCAAAGCTCTTACTGAGGTCCCCCCCTTTTTGTTAGTTTGTGCAAGCTCTGTTTTGTTTGGTTTTGGTTGTTGTATTATTTCATGTGACTGGAGTGATGTATCAACATTCTTTAACAACCAATACATACAGAAAAGCATAAATACAACTTCCAACCACCCTGCAACAACTAAGCTTCAGCAGGGCAGCATGTGCAGGGTGAGATGCAGCATGTGGACCTATCCAAATGGCTCCAAGATTTGCAAGGTTTCAGAAAATAATATATTGACAAGGCCGAAGAAGTTTCAGCCCAAACGGACAATTGGAGGCATTAGGCGAGCGACATTGAAAAATTCAGCTGCCTTAAGCCTAAAGAGAGGGCCTTTTCCCAACTTGGGCAAAAAATCTCCAAATCTTGCAGAACTAAAGAAAGGGCTGTTTGGGTATATCTCAAGAAGTTTCAACGCAATCGGATAATTGGAGACGTTAGTCGAGAGTCGTTGAAAATTCTGACAGACTCCAAAGCACTCTTGGAGGACCTTTCTTTTTTGTTAGCTGGTGCAAATTCTTTTTTGCTTTTGGTTGTTTGTTGTATTGTTGCAGGTTGTTGGATTGATTCATCAACATGCAATGACAACAACTACATAGAAGACATCACAGATACAACCATCAAATCAAATAGAATCTCCAAGACCATTGCACAAGGACCACCCTGCTGTCTGTTTGGCTATTTCATACCTAGGATTAGAGTAGCCTTTTTCTTTTTCTTTCCTTTCCTTCTTCTTTTTGACTGTGCAGGAACTTGTACACATGCAACATATCAATCCACAGTTGGAGGGCCAGCTATGTGTGCTGCATATTACAGTAGTGGCATGTGGAATTCAATGCAACCAGGGAGCTTGCAGCTTGTGGAATTCCTCCATGCAACCAGAACTATCAAGGGGCTGGTGCTGGAGGGTCAGCAACTGAGTTTGGAATTCCAACAACATGCAGCATACAAGGAGAAACTACAGCACAGTTTTTGCTGTGCAGAACCCTTTGCAGGTGAAGGGATCACAAAGTGCATGGTTGCACTTGTAGGTGCAGCCAAAAGCTACCCTGCTACAACACCTGCAGCAGCCCTCCTGAATTGTGTGCAGGCTCACAAGATCCCTCCAATATCCAAGGCACCATATTTTAATCCTCCTGGCAGCAGCAGCACCCTCTTTGGAAATCCATCCTTTTGGACATGGCCTTCTTCCCTTTATGCAGACCCTCTTTGGAATTGCTATAAGGGCTGCAATATCTTGGGGCTTCTATGGAGCAGCACACTCAACTTTCCATCCATATTCTCTAACATCAACACACCCCAGCAACAACTCCACCAAATTGCAGCAAACAAGGACCATGGTTACAGCAGCATGCAGATTTCTTGGGTTGTGTGGGTTGTTGGTTTTGTTTGTCTGTGCAGGTACTCCAAGAAGTTGAACCATTTCAAAACAAAGACCAACAAGCAGCCTAATTACAATGGCAGCAACAAGAAGCTGCACACAAACCTGCACCAGCCTTTCCACCTCCCACAATTGCTTGCCCTTTTGTTAGTTGCTAATGTAGCACAGCAGCAGCAGTATGCAGCATATGCAGCACACAATGAGCATCTACAAGTCACTAGTACATGGTACAGCAGCATCCAGATTTGTTTGCTTGTGTATTTTTCTGGTTTTGTTTGCCTATGCAGGTATCCCAAGGACTTGACCACCATCCAAAAGAGGAATCTACTACTGAACCTAACCTGCAACAACAAGCTTATTATCACTCCAGCTAAAGAGGCAGCAAGGAGCTGGTCACAGGACTGCAACAACCATGTTGGTTTGCTTCCTTGGCTACTTGTAGGTGTAGGTCCACATAGTTGTAAACGAATGGACACTAAACCATGGCTTAGTAGGGCCTCTCCAGCATACCCCAACACTCTTCAATACCTGCAGCAACCATATATTTGGACCCCCATGCAGGTGTTCGAATGCAACTACACTTTTTTCCACAACAACTCCAAGGCTGTTGGCTACTATAGCTCCATATACTTCCTCTCCTTTCAGCCTCCGTAGCTGGTAATCATGATACTGATACAAAGGCACACTTCACCTGGATTTACTTGGTACAACAAGACTAAAAAGAGCAAAGATGAAAAGAATTTCTCATCCCATGCGAGATAGAAGTTTCGTATACTTGTTCTTCTTCAATGTAGCTATGTCTGGTACGTAGCATAGTTGGAATAGGACTAGTGTAGGTTACTTTCCTTTTTTCTCATGGAAGGGGAGAGTCTTCCTCATTTATGCTTTCATAGTTGAATTGTACCAGGAGGAGTCCTCTCACAGGTTTACTGCTTTCTAGTAATAGTTAGTCTCGTTTTTGTATCGGGGATGAGTTAGCCAACCTTAATAGGTTAGCCGACTTATGAACCACCATAGGATCGGAGGTAAGGTTTATGTCCCCCTCCTTGTATTTTATTTTGATTATTTATGTTAAGGCTTGGGGGTGTTGCTTAACCCCTGACTGTGCACGAGAGGTGGGAGCCTCGTGTAGGGTCTGTTCCCATTAAAAAAAAAAAAAGACTAGAGGCATCTAGTTGCACAAATGTTTTGAGTCTATGTTGTCATGTGACATTTTTCATTCACTATTCATGGTTTAGACTCTCTTATGATGTTTAATTATGATATGAACAAGAGGCTTGGTTAGAGCCCCTTCAGGGTTTCAATCATCATGTCACGACTAGGACCTACATCGATTCATGACAAACTTAGTATCAGAGCATAAGGTTCAAGTGTCTTAGGGAGTCAAACATGCCGCGTCAAGTAGAGTCTTATTCATGGTTGTGAAGCGAGCCATGTCTATGAATAGGAGGCTATGAGACATTTTAGTAATTCTCACTTCTTTCATGATCTACGTTGTGCTATAGAGTTTACCATAAGACTTCTTTGCACTAACGGTCTTTATTTGCAATTTTCAGAAGAAATGCTCCAAGAAGACCACTATTTCCGAGGGGAAATAATGCTAATAAAGCCCAAGCTCCCCCAGATCCTCAAGAAAATATTCCTCTATCGGACCAAGTGACTAATGAGAAGTTCTGAACCATAATTACTATGCTATCCCAAGTGGTGACCAATAAAGAAATTGCTGCTCCTTCTAATGTTCCTACTTAGGCCTCAAGGGTGAGGGACTTTGTATAATGGAGTTTCATGACTCAAAAGGTCATGAGGATACTCAAGAGTTCATTGATGAGGTCTGCAAAATAGTGAGTATTATGGGGGTGACTTTGGAAGAAAAAGAAGAGTTGGTGGATTACCAACTTAAGGTTGTTTCCCAAGTTTGGTACGCTCAATGGAAGTTGGGGAAGGTGGATAAAAGTCTTATTGAATGGGAAGCTTTCAAACTTGCTTTCCTTGATCACTTTTTACCTCTTGAGTTAAGGTAGGCTAAAGTGTTGGAGTTCATAAATCTTCGACAAGGCAATATGGGGATAAGGGACTATGCCCTCAAGTTTACTAAGCTATCCAAGTATGCTCCTTCATTGGTTGCCGACCCACCTACCTGAATGAGTCAATTCATATCGGGGGTGTCCAACTTGGTTGCTAAGGAATGTCGTAATGCTATGCTTGTTAAGGAGATGGACATATCACGCCTCATGAATTTTTTTGAACAAATCGAAGGAGAAAAGCTCAAGGAGATGAGGATGAGAGATTGTAAGAGGGCTGGTATGATGGTAGGTTCTCTAATGCTAGGACCGATGGTAGTAGAGGATGCTCTAAACAAGGACAAAGCTCGGGGAAGAAGTTTACTAAAGATAGGATACCATACCCTAAATCCCAAGTAGGAGGAGGTGTGAATTCTAGTAGCCCTTCTTTTCCTAAGTGTGCAAAGTGTGGAAAGAATCTTGAAGGAAAGTGCTTGATGAGAACGGGTGCTTGTTATGGATGTGGCAAGATGGGTCAAAAGAAATCCGAGTTCCCTCATGTTGCTAATAAGGGTGGAGAAGTTCGTATTCTAGGAGGCCAAGTACAATGAGACGCCCAAGCTCAACCTAAGGGTGTCCAACGTAATAATTGATTTTATGCTCTACACACTAGGAAAGATGTTGATAACACTTTTGATTTGGTCATGGGTATGTTACGAGTCTTTAACTTTGATGTTTATGCATTGCTTAATCTGGGTGCCAACTTTTCTTTTGTTACTCCTTACATTGCTATGAAATTTGATGTGTGCCCCGAAGTGTTATTAGAACCTTTTTTGGTTTATACTCCCATTGGTGATTCAGTATTAGCCAAGAGAACCTATAGAAATTATCCCGTATAGGGATTGCGCAAAGTTATTCTATGTTATCTTGTTGAACTTGACATAACTATCTTTGACATCATTCTTGGTATAGATTGGTTGCATGCCGCTTATGCATCTATATGTTGTCGGGCTCATGTGGTTAAGTTTTACTTTCCTAATAAGCCTATTCTTGAATAGAAGGGTAATGATTCTGTGGTTTAGGGTTGATTCATCTCATGTATTCAGGCTAGGAAAATGATTTCCAAGGGGTGCATTTATCATATTGTGTGAGCTAGGGATGTCGATTCCAAAACTCCTACTCTTGAGTCGGTCCCTATAGTTAATGCATTTTTTGATATTTTTCCTGATGATTTGCCTGGTATTCCTCCCAAATTAAAATTGAATTTGGTATAGATATCCTTCCCGATACCCAACCTATTTCTATTCCTCCTTACCATATGGCTTCGACAGAACTTAAAGAGTTGAAACAACAATTAAAGGATTTGTTGGATAAGGGTTTTATAAGATCGAGATTTCACCATGGGGTGCTCCTGTGTTATTTTTTAGAAAGAAAGATGGGTCACTCCGAATGTGTATAGACTACCAATATTTGAATAAGGTCACCATAAAGAACAAGTATCAAATTCCAAGTATAGATTACTTGTTTGATCAATTATAAAAAGCAAGCTACTTTTCTAAGATTAACCTCCATTCTGGTTATTATCAATTGAGGGTAAGGGAGTGTGATATTCCCGAAAAGTCTTTTCGAACAAGGTATGGTAATTTCGAATTTGTAGTAATAATGTTTGGTTTGACTAATGCTCATGCTATATTCATAGATTTGATGAGTCGTAGTTTCATTCCATACTTGGACATGTTTGTAGTTTGTTCATTGATGACATATTGATTTATTCTCAAAATGAGGAAGATCATATGGGTCTCTAGAGGATTATGTTGCAAATATTGATAGAGAAGTAATTATTCGCTAAATTTAGTAAGTGCAAGTTTTGGGCGAGGGAAGTTGCATTTCTTGGCCATGTGATTTCTGGTGATGGGATTAAAGTAGACCCAAAGAAAATGGTGGCGGTTAAGAATTGGTCTAAACTATTATCTCCTTCGGACATTAGAAGCTTTTTGGTCTTAGTCGGATAATAAATAAGGTTTTTTGAAGGGTTTTCGTCTATTGCTTCTCCTTTAACTAAGTTGGCAGAAATCAAGACAAAATTTCAATAGTCGGATGATTATGAGAAAAGTCTCCAAATATTGAAGGATCGTCTCACGTCGGCTCCTATTTTGACATTACTCAAAGGTTTGGATGGGTTTGTTGTTTATTTTGATGATTCATGTGTTACTTTGGATTATGTCTTGATGAAACATGGTAATTTTATAGCCTATGCCTCTAGGCAACTTAAAGTGAATGAAAGGACCTATCCAACACATGATCTTGAACTTGCGGCAATTGTGTTTGCTTTGAAAATATGGTGCAATTATGTTTATGGGATTCATGATGATGTGTTTACTGACCACAAAAGCTTGCAATATGAATTTATCCAAAGAAACTTGAACCTTAGGCAAAGAAGGTGGCTTGAACTCTTAAAAGACTATGACAAGAACATATTGTACATCTGGGTAAGGCAAATGTTGTAGCCGATGCTCCTAGTCAGTTGTCTATGGATAGTGTTGCACATGTTGAGGAAGGTAAGAAGGAATTACTTAAAGAGGTCCATAGATTGGCATGTTTAGATATACGTTTGGTTGATTCCAATAATGGAGGTTTTCTTATACATAATGGTTAGAAATCATCTTTTACGACAGACGTCGAGGCCAAACAAGACAATGATTCGACTTTGGTTGAATGGAAGAAGTCGGTTGCCAAAAATTCCATTGAGGATTTCTCCCTCAAGGGATATGGTGTAGTATATTACCAAGGTCGTTTGTGTGTTCCAAATGTTGATGGATTAAGAGAGTTGATATTGAATGACGCCCATAGTTCTTGGTATTAATTCATCCGGGATCAACCAAGATCTACCGTGATTTGAGAAAAGTGTATTAGTAGAATGGCATGAAGAAGGACATAGTAGAGTTCATGGCTAAGTGTCCTAATTGTCAAGAAGTAAAAGTTGAACATCAAAGGCCGGGAGGTCTATCTCAAGAAATTGAAATCCCTACTCGGAAGTGGGAAGATGTGAATATGGACTTTGTCACAGGTTTGCCTCAAACTAGAAGACAACATGATTCAATTTGGTTCATTGTGGACCGAATGACCAAATCAGTGCATTTTCTACTAGTCAAGACATCTTATGGTGCCGAAGATTATTTTAAGTTGTACATTCGAGAAGTTTTAAAACTTTATGGTGTTCTTTTGTCGATTATATCGGATAGAGGTACCCAATTCACTTTAAATTTTTGGAAGTCATTTCCGAAAGGTATTGGTACTAGAGTCAAGCTAAGTACCGCTTTCCATCCTCAAACTGATGGACAAGCCAAAAGAATAATTCAAACCTTGGAGGATATGTTAAGGTTATGTGTGAATGATCTTAGAGAAAGTTGGTATGAGCATTTTCCATTGATTGAATTTGCCTACAATAATAGTTATCACTCTAGAATCTAAATATCTCCTTTTGAAGCCTTGTACGGGAGAAGATGTAGTTATCCAGTAGGATGGTTTGAAGTGGGTGAGATGGTGTAAGGTCCCACGTGGTTTAAAGGTTGGAATGTGTCATACTAGGTTAAAGTAAGGGAAAATGGATTTGAAGGACCTTTTTTTGTCTCAAACTCGATGACTTCTAATTGTATATATGATTTAGCATAAATTACTAAGTATTTAGAGTGTATTATATATGGTTTAGGTCATAAGGAATCTCTAACACCAAGCCAAGTCCAAAGAATTTCCATCTACTAAGTTTTCATATGAGTCCAACATAGGGTCAAATTCAAATGACCATATCTCCTATTATATTACTAACTAGGTGTCCCATGACCTATCAAATTAAAGGTCTTTAAGGTTATTTGCAACTCTACCAAGATTGCATTTTTTGGTGTTCGGAATAAAACGTTGTGTCCTCTTAAACAGAAGGGTGCACGCCAAGTCTGTATCGCGGACTTGGTCAATCTTGGCTCAAATGTTAATTTTGAAAAAAAGAAACAGTGGGGGAACATGTCCGCGTCGTGGACCTGCTACCAGTTAGTTCAAAATTTACAGTTTCAAGTAAGGGAAACTCAGACAATTCTCTGAACATATATAAGTGAACTTGGACGCATTTTTGGGTCATTTTTGCAATCTTTTACCTCCCCAAAACTCTAAACTTCATCTTCTTCTCTCTCAAATCATCTCCAACATATTTTCTCTCAAGCTCAAGGATTCAAGCTCCCCATTTAGGATGTAACATCAAGATTTCTTCAAGTTCTACTCTAAGGTATGTGGGTTTATATCTATGAGTCCTTCCACCCATAGAGTCCAAATGCTTCTCAACCTAGCATTTCAATTCAAAATGATAAAATCTTATAGGCTTTTACATGATGATTCCAAATGCATATATTATGGTATATTTGAGGTTTATTTACATAACTTTATATATATTGACTCTACATTTCATGAAATGAATGATTTTGTTAGGGTTGTTAAATAAAGGATTGAAAGGTTGTTTTAAAGTGTACATGGTGGGTTTTTTATGATGTTTCATATGCTGTATTTCCATTACTGTCATGCATTAAATGTATTTGAAAGTTATAAGAAATTAACCCACCGAGTCTTCTTATGTTGAAATGAAGTTGACTTGAAAGTTCTGATTCCAAATGAAAGTTTATGAAGCAAAGGCCTATGTTTAATAAAGTCTTGTGAAATGATTTAATGATGATGAAAGGGATTTTAGCCAAAAAAGTATTCAATGTGAAAGGATAATTCTCACATATTTGAATCAAATGAAATATTTTAATGAGCTATTCCACCGATGATCATTTTATATATAAAGTTATACAATGCTTATGTTATTATGATATTTAAATATTATTCTGTGGGATTGACCTAGTACCAAATGTAGCATGTAGATGGGGACTCGACCTAAGGGTTTCTTAAGTAAAGTCTCATATTGCATTAACTGTGCGCCAATATAGAGGCCCTTATAGGCTATTTTAGGTTAGTAGATCCAAAATTAGCCCTTAAAGTCAAAGTTAAAGAAATAATTAAAGTTGATAGAGTTCTACCCGGTAAGTAGTCTCCCCATGCCAACATAGGGGGTTATGTTGGATTCCATGTAATAGTTCGCATGGTCTTAAGTGTTGGTTAAGGCCATTCACTTATGCATATTGCATATTAAATGTCTTAATGTTCTTCATTTTATATCATGCTCACATACTTAATACATTCAAAGTACTAACGCATACTCTTGCCTACATGATATCACCATGTAGGAACTGACATCGCTCCACACTCTCCTACCCATGGATAGATTGATCTTTGAAGGCTACTATGAGTGGTGAATTCCCATGATCCGGGAAAAATACTCCTACCTTTGTAGCTTATGTTGTTCTTAGACTCTTGAATTACTTTTGGCATATTTTGACTCATATCTTGAGGGTGAGAAAGGGACATGTCTTAGCCCCCGCCAAGTCTTTAATGTAGAAAATATTATTGGACATAATACATGATGTTATGTTGACCTCAACTCTTTTGAAGTTCAAATCCCTTAGTCCCCTTTATGTTTCCTCTTGTTTTTTTATCATTACCGATGAATTGTTTAATGAATTCTAAGAGGATTAGGGGAGGATCCTTTAGGTATTTTATTCACCGTGTCACGCCTAATCCTTAGGCTTAGGTTATGAAAATTTTTGTATCAGAGCATGAGGTTCTGAAACTGTCCTTGGATTCCAACATACCTTGTCAAATAGGATCTTTTTCATGGTTATGAAGCATGCCACAACTATGAATAGGAAACTATAGGATGTTTAGAAAAGTGTTTCAGTTCTTTCAAATTCATTTCATTCCTTAAAGTGTCTTAAGCTTTCCTCTAACTAACGACATGTTTTGTGTTTCCTTTAGAATACCTCATGGAAGAGCACCTCGAAGAGCAAGGGTTGATGATAAGGACCAAGCTTCTCTAGTTCTAGATATCCCATACCATGGGTAAGGGGTAACCCATGAAGAGTTATGAAACATCATCACGTTATTGGATCAATCTTTGTCCAACCAAGGTCCTCAATGTGTCCCTCTTCCCCAAATGCAAAATTCAGGTTCTAAGATTCGAGATTTCCAAAGAATGAATCCGCCTAAGTTCGATGGTTCTAAACTAGATGAGGACCCTATGGAGTTCATTTATGAGGTGTACCGGATCATGGCAATCATGGGTGTAGTGGATTGTGGCCTACAACTAAAAAGGTCGAGCTATTGGCCTACAACTAAAAGGTGTGGCTCGAGTGTGGTACGAATAGTGGATTTTTGAGAGGGATTAGGAAATGTGGACGATAGGATGGGAAGAGTTCAAAGGTGCTTACCTAGACCATTTCTTCCCATTGGAGCTAAGGGAGGCCAAAATCCAAGACTTCATCAACCTCCATCAAGGAAGTATGAGTGTGAGGGAATATGCCCTCAAGTTCACAAAATTGTCCAAGTATACTTCCTTTATGGTCTCCGATCCCCATTTAAGGATGAGTAAGTTTATTTTTGGTGTTTCGAGCTTGGTGTCCAAGGAGTGAAAAATAGCCATGTTAGTCAAGGATATGTACATCTACCGGTTAATGACTTATGCTGAACAAATCGAAGAAGAAAAGTTGAGGGAAAGGTATAGAGGGTTCAAAAAGGCTAGAGTGAATAGTGGAGGGTTCAACTTTCAAAGGTCCAGTTATGGTAGCAATAGCAAAGGTCTAAGTGGTCAACGATTCATAGGACAAGGTTCTAAAAATACTACTCCTCCCAAATTCAACAAGGACAAAGGTCCCAACTCAATGGTCCCAAGAGATCACATTGGTACCCAAGATCTTCCCCCATGTAGAAAGTGTGGGAAGACCCAAAAAGGGGAGTGCTTGGCGAGCTCAAATGTTTGTTTCAAATGCGGCAAGCCAGGTCATCACACCTGGGATTGTAGAGGTGGTGGTGGTGGTAGAACTCAAGGCTAAGTTACTTATGGACAATAAGCTCAAGGAGGTGGCCAACACACCAACCATTTATATGCACTTTATGGAAGGCAAGAGGTTAAGGAAGCACCAAATATTGTTACAGGTATGTTAAAGGTCTTTACTTTTGATGTATATTCATTTTGGATCATGGTGCAAACTTGTCATTTGTTACTCCATTCTTAGCAAATAGGTTTGATGTGTCACCCGAAATGTTATTAGAGCCTTATTTGGTGTCTACCCCCATTGGTGAGTTTGTTGTTGCTAGAAAGGTCTATAGGGGTTGTCCCATGTCTATCTTGTAAAAGTTATTGCTTGTGATATCATTGTTCTTGACATGGTTGATTTCGATGTAAGGAGTTTGGAATAGATTGGTTGCTTGCATCTTATGCTTCCATACATTGTAGGACTCACTAAGTCAAGTTCCAATTTCCAAATGAGTCTATTCTTGAATAAGAGGGACATGATTCAGTAGTAAAGGGTAAGTTCATTTCTTTTCTTAAAGACCAAAAATTTATTTCTAAGGGTTGTATTTACCACATTATAAGGGTTAGGGATGTCGACTACAAAAGTCCTCCTTTTGAGTCGGTTCCTATAGTCAATGAGTTCCCCGATGTCTTTCCCGGTGACCTTCCTAGTATCCCACCCAAAAGGGATGTTGATTTTGGTATCGATCTCCTCCCTGATATCCAGCCTATCTCTATTCCTCCTTATTGGATGGCCCTGAAGAAATTAAAAGAGTTGAAGGAATAATTAAAAAACTTCCTAGAAAAGGGGTTCATAAGGACAAGTATTTCGCCATGGGGTTCTCCTATGCTATTTGTAAGGAAGAAGGATGGGTCGCTTCAAATGTGAATAGACTACCAACAATTGAATAAGGTCACTATTAAGAACAAGTACCCAATCCCTAGAATAAATTACTTGTTTGATTAAATGCAAGAGGCAAGTCACTTCTCCAATATCGACCTTTAGTTTGGCAATAACCAACTAAGGGTGAGAAAGTGTGACATTCCCAAAAAGGCCTTCCAAACAAGGTATGGTCACTTTGAATTTGTGGTGATGAGCTTCAGGTTGACAAATACGCCAATGGTATTTATGGACCTAATGAATAGAGTATTCAAGCCCTACCTAAATGCATTTGTTATAGTCTTCATTGACGACATTTTGATTTACTCTCAAGGTGAGAAAGAACATAAGAATCACTTAAGGGTTGTACTTCAAACGTTGAGAGATAGGCAATTGTTTTTAAAATTTATCAAGTGTGAATTTTAGTTGAAGGAGGTGGCATTTCTTGGTCACGTAGTGTCTAGTGATGGGATCAAGGTTTATACTAAGAAAATGGAGGTCTTCAAGAATTGGCCTAGACCATTGTCTCCTTTAGATATTAGGAGCTTCTTGGGTCTAGTCCGGTACTATAAAAGGTTTGTCAAAGGGTTTTCTTCCATCTTATCTCCTATGGATAAATTGACCCAAAATAAAGAGAAATCTATATAGATGGATGAGTGTGAAAAGAATTTCCAAACCTTGAAAGATCGACTTACCTCCGCTCCTATTTTGATTCTACCAAAAGGATTAGAAGGGTTTGTGATTTATTGTGATGCTTTAAAAATTGGTTTGGGTTGTGTCTTAATGCAAAACAACAAGGTCATAGCCTATGCTTCTAGGCAATTGAAGGTGCATGAGCGTAACTACCGTACCCATCATCTTAAATTGGCGGCCGATGTTTTTTTCTTAGAAGATTTGGCGGCATTACCTCTATGGGCTGCATGCGGATGTCTATACCAATCATAAAAGTCTTTAATATGTGTTCACCCAAAAGGACCTTAATCTAAGGCAAAGGATGTGTCTAGAACTCCTCAAGGACTATGACATGAGTCTGCATTATCATCCGGGTAAAGCAAATATGGTTGCTGATGCACTTAGTAGAGTATCTATGAGGAGTGTGGCCCATATTGATGAAGGGAAGAAAGAGTTGGTGAAAGATGTTCACCAGTTGGCTATATTAGGGGTGAAATTATGTGGTACCGATAATAGTTGTATAGTTGTTCAAAATGGGTCTGAATCCTTTTTGGTGGTGGATGTTAAGTCAAAGCAAGATCTTGACCCAACGTTTGTTGAGTTAAAGAAGTTGGTGAAGGAAAAGAAGGTAGAGGTCTTTTCCCAAAGGGGAGATGGGGTTTTATACTACAAGGTCGATTATGTATTCCGGATGTGGATGGCCTAAGGAGTTTGATTTTGAGGGAGGCTCATAATTCTTCATACTCTATTCATCCTGGTTCGACGAAAATGTACCGAGACTTAAAGGAGCTCTATTGGTTGAATGTCATAAAGAAGGATATACCAAGCTTCATACCCTAATGTCCAAATTTCCAACAAGTGAAGACCGAACATCAAAGGTCGTGTGGCCTAGCCCAAGATATTGAAATCCCTACTTGGAAGTGGAAAGATGTGAATATGGATTTTGTAGTAGGTTTTCCTCATACCCGGGAGCGTCATGATTCGATTAGGGTAATTATTGATAAAATGACTAAGTCGGCTCACTTCCTACTGGTTAAGACTTCCTATAGTGCCTACGACTATGCCAAGTTATATATTTGGGAGTTGGTGAGGTTGCATGGTATGCCGTTGTCCATTCTTTTGGATTGTGGTACCCAATTCACTTCTCACTTTTAGATATCATAACAAAAGGGCCTCGGTACTAAGGTAAAGTTGAGCACCACATTCCATCCTCAAACCGATGGGCAAGTCGAAAGGAAAATTCAAACACTATAGTATTTTATAAGGGCTTATGTATTGGAGTTCAAAGGAAATTGGGATGATCATCTACTACTCATAGAGTTTGTCTATAATAATAGTTACCACTCAAGTATTGATATGGCGCCGTTTGAGGCCTTATATGGGAGATGATGTAGATCCCCGATTAGTTGGTTCGAAATAGGTGAGATGACCTTGTTGGGCCCTTATTTGGTACTTGATGCTTTAGAGAAGGTGAAGATCATTAGAGAAAGGTTGAAGATGGACCAATCATGAAAAGTCCAGAAACTAGAAGAAGTGATCTTGAGTTTAATATGGATGATTGGGTATATTTGAAGGTTTCATCCATGAAGGGTGTGGTTCGATTTAGTAAGAAAGGGAAATTGATCTCTAGTTATTCAGGGTTGTATAAAATCTTGAGACGTGTTGGTAAAGTTGCTTATAAGTTGGAGTTGCCATTGAAGATGGCCATGGTTCACCCGGTGTTCCGTGTGTCTACGTTAAGAAAATGTGTGGATGATCCTAGTTCTATTATTCCTTTGGAAGTAATGAATGTTGAAGAAAATTTGATCTATAAAGAAGTCCGGTTGAGATTTTGGATCGGCAAGTTAACAGATTGAGGAACAAAGAAGTTGCATCTTTTAAAGCCCTTTGGAGGAATCAACAAGTTGAAAGTGTTACATAGGAAGCGGAAAGAATATGATCAAATGTTACCCTAATATTTTTCATTCTACTCAAGTCTAAGGCACTAAGTTACTCATGCCCAATGTTTAAGACTCCTATGTTTCAGTTTTCTTAAGTCCCCATTTGCATGCATGTTCAAGAAGGTAAATTTTAAAGTCAAGCTTTTTGCCAAGTTTAAAGTTCTCGTGTTTTATGCATTGCATATGTCATTTTGTTCGGGTTGGGTTGGTAGTCCGCTTAACATATCCTTCTCTATGCTAATGATTCTTATTCGAGAATGAATATTCCCAAGGGGGAGATATTGTAAGGTCCCGCGTGGTTTACCGGTTGGAATGTGTCATACTAGGGTAAATTAAGGGAAATGGCTTTAGAGGACCCTTTTGGTCTCGAACGCGATGAATTCTAATTGTATATATGATTTAGCATCAATTACTAAGTATTTAGATTATATTAGATGTAGTTTAGGGTCATAAGAGATCTCTAACACCAAGCCAAATTCAAAGAATTTCCATCTACTAAGTTTTCGTATGAGTCCGAGATAGGGTCAACTTCAAATAGTCATATATCCCATGACCTACCAAATTAAATATCTTTGAGTTTTCTTTCGAGCTCCACCAAAATTGCATTTTTTGGAGTTCTAAGTAAAAAGTTATGTCCTCTTAACCAGAAGGGTGCACGCCAAGTGCGCATTGCAGACTTGGTCAATCTTGGCTCAAATGTTAATTTCGAAAAAACTAATTAGTGGGGGAACAATTCCGTGTCGCGGACCAGCTACCAGTTAGTTCAAAATTTCCAGTTTCAAGTAAGGGACACTTGGAAAATTCCCAGAACATATATAGAAGAACTTGGACGCATTTTGGGGTAATTTTTTGTTAGTCTTTTTTTCCTCCCCAAAATCCTAACCTTCATCCTCTTCTCTCTCAAATCATCTCCAACATATTTTCGCTGAAGCTCAAGGATTCAAGCTCCCCATTTAGGATGTAACATCAAGATTTCTTCAAGTTCTACTCTAAGGTATGTGGGTTTTCATCCATGGGTCCTTCCACACATGGAGTCCAAATTCTTCTCAACCTAGCATTTCAATTCAAAATGATGAAATCTTATAGACTTTTATATGATTATTCCAAATGCATGTATTATGGTATATTTGAAGTTTATTTACTTAAATTGATATATATTGGCTCTACATTTTCATGAAATAAATGATTTTGTTTGGCTTCTTAAATGAAGGCTTGAAAGGTACTTTTAAAGTGTACATGGTGGGTTGTTTAAGATGTTTCATATGATGCATTTCCATCACTGTCATGTATTAAATGTATTTGAAAGTTATACGAAATGAACCCACTTAGTCTTCTTTTTTTGAAATGAAGTTGAATTGAAAGTCCTGACTCCAAATGAAAGTTTATGAAGCAAATGCCTATGTTTAAGGGAGTCTTGTGAAATGATTGAATGATGATGAAAGGGATTTTAGACAAATAAAGGATTCAATATGAAAGGACAATTCTCACATATTTAAATCAAATGAAATGTTTTAATGAGTTATCCCACCGAAGATGATTTGATGTATAAAGTTATACAATGCTTATGCTATTATGATATTTAAATGTTATTCCTTAAGATTGACCTAGCACCGAATGTATCATGTAGATGGGGACTTGACCTAAGGGGTACCTAAGTAAAGTTTTATGTTGCATTAATTATGCGCCCTTAAAGTCAAAGTTAAAGAAATGATTAAAGTTGATAGAGTTCTACTCGGCAAGTAGTCTCCCCGTTCCAACGTAGGGTGTTATGTTAGATTTCATGTAATAGCTAGCATGGTATTAAATGTCGGTTATGGCTACTTTCCCATAAAATGAACTTTTTAAGTTTTCATGTGATGTTTTTTCATGCATGCATTCACTTATGCATATTGCTTATTAAATGTCTTAATATTCTTCATTCTATATCATGCTCACATACTTACTACATTCAAAGTACTAACGCATACTCTTACACATGCTATCACCATGTAGGAATCGACATCTCTCCACACTTTCTTACTCTTTGATAGATTCATTATTAAAGGCTACTATTAGTGGTGAGTTCCCATGATCCGGGAATAATACTCCTACCTTTCTAGCTTATGTTGTGCTTAGACTCTTGAATTTCTTTTGGTATATTTTGACTTATATCTTGAGGGTGATCAGTACATGTCTTAGCTCCCACCAATTCTTTAATATAGAAGGTATTGTTGGACATAATAAATGATGTTATGTTGACATCGACTCTTTTGAAGGTCAAATCCCTTAGTCCCGATAACCTTTATGTTTCTGCTTGTTGTTTATCATTACTGGTGAATTGCTTAATGAATGCTAAAAGGCTTAGGTGAGGTTCCTACGAGTGTTTTATTCGCTATATCACGCCTAGGCCATAGTTTTGGGTTGTGACAGATGGCATTGATTTGTCTCATTCGAGGATGAATGTTCCTAAGGGGGGGATATTGCAATATTCCTCAAAATGCTCACAAGTTCCTTAAGAATGCCTTGGGAATAGGCCGCTCACATAATGCAATATACTTAATACTTTTGGAAAATCCGAGTCTGGAATATCGATGAGGGGGTAAAAACCTGAAGGAGAATGGTCTCGATGGATTTTTAGGACACATATATCGAAAGATAGATTTTTCGAAGAAACTGCGCAAAAACGTAAAGTGCGCGGTAAGTCTGCATCATGGAGATTATCCCATTCAGTGCAATTTTTCCTTAGTCAAAATCTAACAAAAATCTCATTCGCTTAAAAATTGTCTATCATAGAACACCTTCGCGTCGCGGACATGGGTGATGTTTTTTATCCGAATTCAGTTTTTAAGTAAGGGTACTTTAGACTTTTTGTTAATTGTTATTAATGAACCTGGACATATTTAGGACCTAATTCAGCTCTATAAAATGAGCTAAACATCGAATTCTATTCATTCTTCTATAATTCGCCTACTCAAATATTTCTCTCTCTAAAAAGGACTCTGAAGGAATCCATTGAAGATTTCAAATAAATTCACTCAAGCTCTCCATCAAAACTCTCAAGTTCTTCCAAATTATTTGGTTTTCTCACTAATGGTATGTGGGTATTGATTCATGGATTCTTTCATCCATGATGCCCAATCAATTTCTCAAGTTTTCTATCAAATTAAAGTATGATATTTTATGGGTATTATGATCTCTAGTACAATTGCATTAATTTTGATTCAAATTATGATTATGAGTCTATTTTCATATAAATTGATGGTTATTGCAATGAATTGAAGAGTTTTTCCATGAATTCTCCTATATTGATTTCTAGGGTTCATAATGTAAATTATGGGTATTTTCAATTATACTTCCTAATAATATCATTTTTATGAATTATGTATGTCTTGATAGAAAGTATATGATCATGCATGTTTTCAAGTAAATTTCATGATTTGCAAGTCAATTGATTATGCATTTGAGTTTTACTCTAAGTTCAAGGTATAAATTTCATGCAAGTTATGAAGTAAGGTGACTCAATGCCCTATGTGGTGACCTAGGACCTAACTATATGAATTATGCAAATATGATTGTAATGATGAAAGGACAATTCCATATTACAAGTATGTTATGAAAATAAGCTACTCTATAATTTCAAACCTATGATCATGACTATGATATATGTAATTATGATTTAGATGCTATGTATGTATTCCGTTGAATTTGACTTAGCATAGAGTGGACTTGAGGTGGGGACCTACCAAAAGCCCTAGTAGTAACGTCATGTCTCTTAAACTAAGTGCTTTCATAGGTTTCCTTCATGGCCTAACTATTGGATCCACAAATAGCGTATATATGACCCGCCTAGTGGGGTAGAGTCTACTTTGGCAAGTAGATTCCCCTTTTTCTTCATTGTATGGGGAGACAATGGTATTCCCTATTTTATCTCGCATGGTCTTATTATCGGTTATGGTTCCTATCCCAAATATATATGACCTTATATGTATTTTCATGATCTAAATTATAATTTCCTAATGCTTTGGTCATTATGATTTTCTCATGACTTTACTTATTTCGTCTTATCATGTGTTTTACTCGACTATTGCATCCCATGATTTACGTTGCATATCATGCCCTCATACTTAGTACATTCCAACGTACTAATTTATACTCTATGCCTACATTGTCTCATAATGTAGGGGTTGAGATTGAAGATCATATTCATCTATGTGGCTAGTTAAGCTTTCCTAACCGGCGGTGTTTGTGGTGAGTCCTTATTTATCGAGGACTAGTCATCGAGTTGGTTATTGTTTTCAAATACTTTTGTTATATTTCATATCGAGAGTGATCTAAGGACATGCCTTATCCCTCGCCCATGTTCATGAGAAGAGGCATCTAGTTGGATAAATATTTTGAGTCTATGTTGTCATGTGACATTCTTCATTTACTATTCATAGTTTAGACTCTCTTATGATGTTTCTGTTTTTACTTTACCTTATGTATGGTTATGATATGAACAAAAGGCTTGGTTGGAGCCTTTTCGGGGTTTCGATCGCATGTCATGAATAGGCCCTCGGTAGGGTCATAACATAAATTCAGTTTTAAAAGGAAAGAAGAAAGACAATGCAGCAGGTCCTCTTGAGGTTATGACGATTTGAGGTAAAGAGGTTGAGTGTTGTGAGACTGACATTAATGATGTTTTGGGTTGCATAGTTTGGATTCATCAATCTTTAGCGGACAAGATTCAGATTAGCACATTGGATGATTTAAAGGGTTGTTTGGCACCCTTGATTGCTAATATTACCCCTCCATGGATTAAGGTGGGAGTTGTGATAAAGAAAAAAGACATCAACATTGTTGCTCGGTATTGGTTTGGTTTTATTAGCAGCATATTGATGCCTTCGCAGAATGATTTTATTCTTCGTCATCCCAAGGCGGTTTTGTTGGGGTGCATTATTAATAGGTAGAGATTGAACTCGGGTTCGATCATCATGCCTAATATTTTCTTGAAGGCTCGACAGGAGCAGACTTTGTTGTCATTTCTCACTGATTTTTGTAAGCCAGTAAAGGTCCTATTTATTGATGATTCTGATGTTTGTGTGTCCCCCACATCATCTAGTGACATCCGCCGGATCAAGTTGAATTATATGAGAGATGTTGATATCCGAATGAGAATACCACTGGTTGATACTATGACGGTAGTAGACATGAAATCTCTGAAAGCAGGCACTACACCTCTTGCTCCTACTGTACCGAGTATATCTTCTACCCCTTCTACTTCTACAGTCCCTCCGGCTACTTCCACATCTTGGCCTACTCTAACACAGGTCATGCTTCATCGAATAGGAAACCTTTCCCACTGACCAGATGTGATAGCCTCGAGAGTTGAGGCTTATGTCCCTACCATGATTTTCATGGCTTGAGGCTTCCCTTGCCCCTTTATGAGTTGAGGTAGCAGGACAATGTGCTATATTGATGAACATTACCCAAAGGCTAGGTACTCTCACCACTCGATTTGAGGAGTAGGAAATGGATGAGGGCCTTCTGCTGATTTGGAGTCCATACGGACAAATATCAAAGACTTGAGGCGAGATGTGGATGATCTTAGGTCCATAGATATTACTATACTTTTTGGGGTGGTATTGATTCCCTCGAGGGTCTAAGTTCTAATGTCCTTCTAGTTCATGGAGTTGTTGGTGTTGAGTTCCCTCCAACTTCTACAATTGGAGTTGATGCAATTGCTGGTAATGATGATGAGAAGCCTCTCAAGATGGATGAGTAGGACTTGGGTGTGATTGAGCAGTAGGCCAATGATATATATGAGGTCCTTGATGATTTAGAGGATGTGCATATCCATGTAGCTGTGGACCATTCACTTGTTGATCCGTCTCCCGTGGAGCCACCTCTTATACCTCCTAGTGAGACACCGGGCACTCATACCCCAGTTGAGCACGTGTCTGCCGTCTAGAAATTTCCTCAAGCTTAGCCTAACAGGAGGATCCTTATCTCTTCTACTTTCCTATTTTTATTTTCGCATTGAGGATACTACTTTTTCTTTTTTTCTAGGGTGAGGGTACCTTAGGTACCTAGACCATTTACTTTTAGTTGTTTTGGAAACTTTACCATTTTAGGTTATAAATAGTACTTTGTAATTTTGATCGATTATACATATTTGGGTTTGGTAATTTGTCACTTGTTCTCCCACTTAAATTGCTATGATTGTGTCTAATGTTCACTTGTACATTTGATAATTGGTCTTGATCAATATCGATGACTTGAATAGTGCTCTTGATGAATAACACATGTTATGCAATTCGAACAAGGCAAAAGAGGTTGCATAAGTAGTGTGAACTCTTGGCATCTTGTTGTTACCAATCAAATGTCAATTGTGAGTCTTACAAGGATCTTTGCATGTGAACCGAAATTGTAGAGTTATAGTAAGATCCCATAAGATGAAAAGTCAAACAAAAGGAAAATTTCAAAATAGTTGTACTAACCCAGGCTTACGAGTCTGTCTATGACTCATTTAGATTATTATGAGTCCTAAACTAGAGGCCATAGAGGTGAAACAAGGGCTTGGAAATTGTCTAAGGCAAAAATGAGGGTCTAAAACTTGTATGATGCTCGTGAACTAGTCTACGACTCGAAGAAATGAGTCGTAGTTCAAGCCTTATAACCTACAACTACTGAGCCTTAGGACTTTATCTACACTCAATAGGACAAGTCATAGAGAAGGTTACGACTCGTAGAGACGAGTCGTATAGAAACTTCAGAGACCCTCTAAACTTGCAGGTTTTCAGACCTGCAAGATAAGTCAGATTGATGACTCATAGTCCAACAAGGAGTCATAATCATGACTCGTAGATGTAACTTTAGAGGCTTGAATTTTTATATTTTCTAAAACCTGCAGGACGAGTCGTAATGATGATTTGTTAGAACTCTTACAACTCATAGGATTCCATCCGCAGGTTCAACTTTGGGTTTTAATGAAGAGTAGTTTAGTATTTTCCCTACATTCTAATAATGTATGTGGACATTTTTAAGGACTATATTCATTAAGTATTATATTCTAAATACTCCTAAACTCTTTTATTCTCTCATTATTTCCCAAAATATTATAGACTTCTCTCCCAAAGTTCCTCAAGAGTTCATCAAGATTTGAAGGTATGTGTAGATTGATCCATGGGTCCCTTCTACCTATGGAGTCGAAGGTTTATTTCAAAACAATATCATGAAATCTTATTACTTTTAAACTCCAATTTTGATGAATTGTGTTGGGTTGTTTTAATTACCTTTTTAATTGTTATCAATGATCATTATAAGTATGTTTCTATATAAATTACAGGATTTTAAAGTTTAATGATGAATGCCCATGCATAAAGTTATTTTCTATGATGAATTACATGGAAGTGTGAGTATAAATGTTAATGATTTCAAAGTATTCATTGGTTTGCAATCAAATTGATTATGCATTTATGTTTTATTCTAAACTCAAGTATGAATCATGAATGAGGATTTCAATTATGATCGAATTATGATATTCATGCATGTTATGAATAAAGGTGACTTAGTCAATACACATACATAGCGAACCATCCTTCTTTCTAACAAACAAAATAGGAGCACCTTATGGGGATTTAGTTGGTCTAATAAAACCTTTGTCGAACAAGTCTTTCAGTTGATCCTTTAACTCCTTTAATTTTGCTGAGGCCATTCGGTAAGGAGGGATAGAAATGGATTAAGTATCGAGAAGAAGGTCTATACCAATGTCAATTTCCCTTTCAAGAGGAACATCAGGTAAATTATCGCGAAACACATCTGGGAACTCATTAATAATAGGGATCGACTCTAGAGTAGGGTCTTCGAAATTTTTATCCCTAACCCTCACAAAAAGGTAGATACATCCCTTGGAAATCATTTTCTGAGCTTTAAGGAACGAAATGAATTAACCTTTGAACACAGAATTACTACCCTTCCATTCTAGGATAGGCTCATTAGGAAACTGGAACCTAACCACTCGGGTTCTACAATAAATAGAATCATAACATGCATATAGCCAATCCATACCAAGGATAACATCAAAATTAGTCATCTCAAGCTCAACTAGATCACACAAAGTAACTTTCTGGAAAACTGAAATCGGACGACTTTTATAAACTCTTCTAGCCATAACCAACTCACCTATAGGAGTATAAACGGATAAAGTCTCTAACAATATATTGAGGCTAACATCAAATCTTATTGCCACATAAGGAGTAACAAAAGAAAAATTTGCACCCAAGTCAAGTAAGGAAAAATATCAAAGTGAAAGACTCGTAACATACCTCTAATAACATCGAGAGTCTCCTCCATCTCCTGCCTACCATAAAGAGCATAGAATCGATTATTGCTTCGAACACCCTTTTGCTTCACTTGAGAAACTTGGCCTTGAGGATGACCATATTTGACCTTACATTCTTTAGCATGATGACCGAGCTTACCATATTGATAACACACATTCAAAACAACTAAACACTCACCCTTATAGTTCTTGCCATTTCTTTTGCATGCGGGGTCACTTGAACAATAGGAGAACTCCTTGAGGATTAGGGTTGGGCACCCAATCTTTGTCAAACCTTAGAGTAGTGTCATTTCAAGATCCTTGTCTGGAGTACCTTTGACGAAAATAAGAACGCCCGCCCCTTTCAGACATAGCATGAGAGAAATAACCACTATTAGTCCTTGGCCTCTTGGACTCCCTATTCTTCTCCATTAGCTTCTCACTCTCTATTTTCTCTGCATAGGTCACTCTCTTGAGTCGACAACCATGAATGGAGCGTATTTTGAAAATTGAGTAAACTTGAAGGCATACTCCCTTACACTCATACAACCTTGATTAAGGTTGATAAATTCTTGTACCTTGGCCTCCCTTAACTTAAATGGAAAAAAGAGATCAAGAAACACTCTTTTGAACTCCTCCCAAGTTATAGGATCTGCCCCTCTAGGCCTCTCACTTTTTCATTGATTAAACCAAATTTGAGATACACCTTTCAATTAATATGTAGCCAACTCCTCCCTCTCAATCGGGCTAACCCTCATAATTTCAACAATCTTTTAAATACTATTAATGAACAGTGGTGGATCCTCCTCCACCCTGGAAACCCAAAACTCTAGAAGATTCATCCTCATGAAATCACTAACTTTTGTCACTGTCGTACCGATATTTGGGTTCATGGGAGCAACTACTTCACAATTGGTTTGAGCTGTAACTGCTCTAGAAAGTACCTGAAAGGCCGCTCAAAACTCAGTATTAGAGACTTGGTCAATCAAAGGATCATTTGGAGCTTGTTGCTCTTCTTCAACCACATTACTTCTAGTGGGATATATTCGTGGAGGCATTTTCTAAAAATTACACAGAACAAGCATTAGAGGGAAAGACTTAGAGTACCACTATACCACACGACATAGATTATGAAAGAAGTGAGATTTTCTTAAGACGTTTCGTAGACTCATATTTATGAATGTGGTATGCTTCACACCAATGAAAAAGATTCTACTTAATGTGGCATGTTATACACCCTAGGACACTCCTAAAGTTTATTCTCTAATACCAAGTTTATCACGAACTAAACTAGGGAAAGATGCGACATAGAGATCGGGATTACGAGGAATACCAACCAAGCCATCTTAGCATATATTGCATACATAAGGTAAGGAAATATAGTAACATAAGCAGAAGTAAAACTTAAGGGAGTGGGTCTAAGAGGTAGAATTTCTCAATCAACATCCATACGGACTACATCAAAAGATTATCTAAACATGCCTCTATTCTAGTCTTTGATGGGGGATTAGGACGAGCTCATACATCACCCGAATATTATGAAGAAAATTAAAGCAAACAATGATAATTAAGGTCATGTCCTTGATAGAATGAGGACTCACCAACTTCTTGATATCTAAAGCACTCTAGCCACGAATTAGATGATCTACATCTACCACTATATTATGAGACAATGTAGGCAAAATATGTTATAGTACATAGTATGTACTAAGTATGTGAGATATGTATGAATAAGTAAAGGAACGTAAGCAATAGGACATAAGATGCATGAACAATATAATGAACATGAGCAAAGCTTAAAGGCATTTTGGAAACATTTGAAATCTCATGGTCAATGCATATCATAAAACTTCATCGTAAAACTCATAGCTTAACCTTCAACTTGTGTGAAATAAGACCTTTATCTGACATCTTAAGACCATACGAGCTATAACAAGGAATCTGATGATCCCCACATAGAGAATAAGGAGGCTAACTTGCCAGGGTATACTCCATCATGGTACTCAACTCAACTATGTTATATATGGATCAACTAGCTAGGACATGAAGGCAATCCTACGTGAGCAATGTAGTTTTAGACTTTAGGTTGCTACTAGGATTTTTTTGGGTAACTAACTGCATCACCAGACCGAACCCCACCTAGAAGTCCTCTCGGTGCTTAGTCAATATCCCAACGGAAACTTATAAAAACATGATCATAACATAATAGGAAAAGATAGTAACTACCTATCAATCCATATTTTTAAAATATAATAAGAGTCGCTCATTAACTTTGATGATTCATAGGAATCCATAACTTCAGTGAGAATTATCCTTATCACTATCTTAAACATAATTGTATGAGAACTGTACTTATCACACCATAATAGCTATATTTGATCATAATTGATCTTCATAACTTCATCATTAAATCATATTCTTAACTTCATTTATGAAAACTTTATTTGAAAATCATTGAACTCATAATCAACTCATGAAAATCATCTTTAACTACATCATCATAACTTTGAACTATATTTGTGCATGGGCATCCATTATTCTACTTTAAATCATGCAATTCATGTGAAGACATGCTTAGATTAATCATTGATAATAATTCAAAATGAAATCGAAATAGCCCAATGCAATTTATCAAAACTAAGGTTCATAAACCATTGAAAATTGAAGGATACTTTGGGAAAACTTTGGGACTCCATGGGTGAAAGGAACCCATGGATAAATCCCCACATACCTTGATTGAAATTACTTGGAATTGACAAGAAATCTTGATGAAAATTGGAAACCCTAGCTTGTAGCTTGGAGAAGAATCCTTGAGAGAATTGAGTTCTTGCCTTAAAAGAATTTAGATGAATTATTTAGAATGAAGGAAATTTCAAAGGATTAGGTAGATATAGGCTTGAACTTAGCCATAATTGTGTCTAGATTCATTAAACCAAACATGGTAAATGACATAAATACCCTTTATTAAAATTGGAATTTGAATCTATAAGATGACTCTGCCAGTTGTAGGAAAAATGATGAGTCGTTAAGACGACTAATCCTGCAGGCTTGGGAAATTTTTTTAAAATCAGGCCTCTGAAGATTTCCTCTATGAGTCATGATTATGACTCATCTTTGGATCTACGTATTGTCATATTGACTCGTCATGTAGGTCTGCAAACCTGTAGCTTTAGAGGTCTCTGATGTTTTGAAACAAGTCACTCTTAGGACTAGTCAACATCATGATGACTCATCCTGTTGAGTCGTAGAACCTCTCTTTAGGATGGAACTGAACAACAGTCAAAGTCTCCCTCTACAAATGGTTTCTATGAGTTGGATAAACCTCTATAAGTCATAGAGTAAGTCGTAATATTGAGTCAAGTCAACATTTGGAGTAATTTCTCCTTGGTTCCATTTTTTAACTTTCGGGATCTTATAGGAATTGAGGTGGGGGACCTACCAAAATCCTTAGTATAAAACTCGTATCTCTTAAACTGCATACCACTATGGATTGCCTTCTTGCCTTAGCTAGTAGAGGAGAGTCTACCTTGGCAAGTACATTTCCCTTTTATCTTCGTTTTATATGGTAATAATGAGATTTCATGTTATAAATCACATGGTATTATTATCGATTATGGGTTACTATACCACATATGTATATGTTTATCATGTTATTTTATTATTTTCAACTAAGTCCTTTAAATGCTTAGATCATTATGTTGTTCTTATAACTTTTTTATCTTCTTTATTACGTACATTCTTGATCATTGCATCGTATGATTTATATTGCATGTCATGCCCACATACTTAGTATATTCAAATGTACTAACGTATATTTATTGCCTACATTATCTCATAATGTAAGGGTTGAGGTTGAGAATTGTATCCATACACTTGGTTAGTTGAGCTTTCTTATTGATGGAGTTGTGGTGAGTTCTCATCTATCAAGGAATAGTTATGAGTTATTGTTTCTTACTTAAAAAGACTTTTTATGTTCTATTTTTAAGGTGATCTAGGGACATGTCTTAGGCCACGCCCGTTTTTCATAAGTAGAGGCATGTATTAGACCAAACATGTAGAGTCTTATGTAATTGGATTATATACCTTTTACATTCCATGTTAGACTCTTTGTTATGCTATTATCTACTTTATTTTACCTTATGTATTCTTTATGATATATAAATAGGCTTTGTTGGAACCCTTCGGGGTTTCGTAAATTATGTTATGACTAGGCCTAGGTCAAGTCATGACAAACTTGGTATAAGAGTACAAAGTTTAAGATATCCTAGGGTGTACAACATATCACGTCATATAGAGTCTTATTCATTGATGTGAAGTGTACTACATCTATGAATAGAAGGCTATAAGACATTTTAGGAATCCTCACTTCTTTCATTATGTATGTCGTTCGTCTTTCGAGGACTAGTTATGAGTTGTTGTTTATTACTTAAAAAGACTTTTTATGTTCCATTTTTTAGGGTGAGCTAGAGACATGTCTTAGGCCTCATCTGTTTTTCATTAGTAGAGGCATGTATCAGACCAAACATGTGGAGTCTTATCTAGTCAGATTATATACCTTTTACATTCCATGTTAGACTCCTTCTTATGCTATGTTCTACTTTATTTTACCTTATGTATTCTTATAATATATAAAGAGGCTTGGTTGGAGCCCTTCGGGGTTTTGATCATTATGTTATGACTAGTCCTAGGTCGAGTCATGACAAAGTTGGTATAAGAGTACAAAGTTTAAGATATCCTAGGGTGTACAACATGTCACATCATGTAGAGTCTTATTCATTGATGTGAAGTGCACCACATCTATGAATAGAAGGGTATAAGACATTTTAGGAATCCTCACTTCTTTTATTATGTATGTCATTCGATAGAGTGTATTCTAAGACTTCCTTTCCCTAATGTTTGTCCTTTATGATTTTTAGAAAAATGCCTCCAAGAGGACCATCTTTACTAAGGGGGAACAATCCTAACGAAGCCCAAGATCCTCTGGCCCCTCAAGACAATGGTCCTTTGCCCTATCAAGTGACACATGCGGAGTTACGAATCATTTTTACCATGCTAGCCCAAGTAGTGGCCAACCAAGGGATTACAACTCTTCCTAATATTCCTACTCTGACCTCAAGATTGAGGGATTTTACATGAATGAACCCTCCCTAGTTCCATTTTTGAGGGTGAGATAGGGATATGTCTTAGGACCTTATCTATCGAGGGCTAGTTATGAGTTGTTGTCCTCGTCTATCGAGGATTAGTTCTGAGTTATTGTTTCTTACTTAAAAAGACTCTTGATATTCCATTTTTGAGGGTGAGCTAGGGACATCTCTTAGGCCCTGCCCATTTTTCATTAGTAGAGGCATGTATTAGACCAAGCATGTAAAGTCTTATGTAGTCGGATTATATCCCTTTTACATTTCATGTTAGACTTATTCTTATGCTATGTTTTGCTTTATTCTTTATGATATGTAAAGAGCCTTGGTTGGAGCCCTTCAGGGTTTTGATATGTTACAACTAGGCCTAGGTAGGGTCGCGACAAAGTTGGTATAAGAGTACAAGGTTTAAGATGTCCTAGGGTATCTAACATGCCGTGTCACATAGAGTCTTATTCATGAATGTGAAGCGTGCCACATCTAAGAATAGAAAGCTATAAGACATTTTAGGAATCCTTCCTTCTTTCATTATGTCTGTCATTCGATAGAGTGTGTTCTAAGACTTCCTTTCCCTAATGTTTGTCCTTTATGATTTTCAGAAAAATGCCTCTAAGAGGACCACCTTTGCCAAGGATGAATAATGCTAACGAAGCCCAAGATCCTCTGGCCTCTCAAGACAATGGTCTTTTTCCCTATAAATTGACACATGCAGAGTTCCGAACCACTTTTACCATGCTTTCCCAATTAGTGGTCAACCAAGGGATTACTATTATACCCCGTACTATCTTACCTTGAGACTTTCGTACCTTGGAAGGTTCTTAAGCTTCTTGAGAGGTTCTTAAGCTTCTTGAAAGGTGCTTAAGCCTCTTAGAAGGTGGTCTAAAATAGGTGTAAGTTGTTATACCCCACACCCTTGGGCTCGGAATATCTCTTAATTTACTTAAAAGTTATCATGTGAGCCAAAAAATCCACAACGCTATCAAACAACTCTAAGGAAGGGATAATGTGACACCTCATAGTAGAGACAGTTGGAAATAGAGTTATAAGAATCTGGAAGGAGTTGGAGGCCAAGTGATGGGTCGTAGGACTCGACTTACCTACGTAAAATACTAATTTAGAAGTCTTATATATGGGAGTTACTTGAGTACATATCAAGCTTACGTGGCAAGGATTTCATAGGCTCTTAAAGTGAGATCAGATTACGAACCCACAGGAAAGAGGAGAGGATGACACATGGCACCAAGGAGAAGATGATATGTGGAAACACCTCAAGCAAGCAGGTGACTCACCTGCCTGCTTGGGGGTGGGGTGGGGGGTGGACCCCACTACCACATGGCAGCCCCTAATTGGCAGTATGTATGTGTTGGCCTAATGGGGGATTGACACGTGTCACCCTTAGGGGATGACACATGTCACCCCCTAGGCAGCATATATATACATAATATATGACTCATAAGTCATTTCCTTGTACAAAACATCAGCCAAACAAAGACCAAAAACCCTAGAACTAAAGGGAAAAGAGTGATGGCCTAAAGGAGAAAAAATAGGTAAGTCCCAATTTCATTCCGTGTACTAATTATATAGGGCATACCACGATGATAAGGAGGTATTAATATTATAAAATCATGGTTTGGAGCAGCACAAAATTGACAGCAAGCAGCCACGATGTTTTAATCGCGTTAGAAGAGTTTCTGAGGCAAGTTTCGGCTAGTTTTGGCCAATTTCGGAAAAGGTAAGTTCTTTTCCTTCTATTTGAAGTTTATGGTATTGTTATAGGGTGTGTTACACATCTTTGATGTTGCTGGAAGTGTAAGTAAAAGGTGATACGATCTTTGAAGTAATTCCATTCCTAAATGTCTCTTGTTCTCTTCTGGATAGTGAACTCTCTCTGTGGTTGAACTACTTTCCTTGAACTTACTATATGTTAAGAAGACGATGAATATATAGGTTTCTAATCGGAAAGGCTATATGAATACATGTACTTTGAAATCCTTAAGCATTTAGCGTTAATTTGGTATGTGCCTAAGGACCCCAAAATATTAATTAATATAGTCCTAATGGCCTTTACAAGGCACTTGAACTGATCATATTACCACCCTGATTCTTAGGCGCTAGTTTATCCTTCATATAATGTCGAGTCTTTGATAATGATTTAAACTTCATATAGTTAGTCACTACTCTACTCGTGTATACTGTAACACTCTTTCACCGCATCCTGGTTCGAGAATAGCAATCGTGCATAATTCACTGCATTGTCCACTGAGCCTCTTACTAGAAGGTCGGGATATGTATGTATATATATATATAATGATGTATTGTAATAAGATGGTGATGGCACTGGTTGTGATGATCTTACAGATGTATCCACTAGACCTATGATAGGGCCGGCTATATGATATAATTTGAACATGCATGTTTTATGGTTCACAGAGCACAAGTACCGAGGATTCTTTTATAGTGTACTTGATTCCCTTCTCTTCCATTTCAAATATATTTCCAGTTATGCTATGTTATGTTTTACACACTCAGTACATTTGTCGTACTGACCCCCTTTCTCGGGGGGCTGCATTCATGCTCGCAGGTGCAGGTTCACAGTTTAGGGATCCGCTAGCATAGGAGTCCCACTCAGTGGTCCAGAAGTGCTACATTGTGTTGGAGCCTGATTTTGGGTACTAAACCTTGATATATATATTTGTTTTGTTCACGGGTACCGCAGGGGCCCTATTCCGCCTTATGTTACTATTTTCCTTACTCTTAGAGGTCTATAGATATAGATGTGGGTTGTATATATGTAGGTTGTGTATGTATATAAGGTGTATATGAGTTGTATATTTGTGGAATATGAGTCGTATACGTGTGCATGTACAGCTGCACTGATATGACTTATAAATTGGGGCATTTCTTATGTCATGGTGGCCTTATCGGCTCGTGTATATGTGTACTATAGAATGACTCTATACGTTACAACAGCTTTGTCAGCTTGTATGTTTTCTTATCTGCTAGTGCATTTTAAGTATAAATAGGAGACGGGTTTTGTGTAGGAGGCAGGGGTACACGTATGTGTCCAGTTCGGGCACCCATCATGGCCTACGAGATTAGGTCATGACAGGAGTGGTATCAGAGCAGTTCTTTCTTAGAGTGTTCATAGATCGTGTCTAGTAGAGGCTTGTTTATCGGTGTGTTGTGCACCACATCTATAAACAGGAGGCTACAGGGCATTTAGGATGTTGTCTTTATTTCTTTTCTTAGATCATGCAATAGAGCTATGTCTTAGGATGACTTTTTACTAACCTACCATTGTGTTTGCAGTAATGCCTCCAAGGAGAGAAACAATCGCCTAAAAGGGAAAGGGAGAAACGAGGGAAACCAGTCAGACCCCGAGAGTTACTAGGGATCGCGTCTAATCTACACCAAGGGTTGTACCTCAGTCAGCAAGTTCTACTATGCCGTCAGCTCCATAGGAGGTTAGGGCAGCGGCAACTACATACCCTAAAACTCTGGTACAGAAGCCTCCAGCCCCACACTATGGGGTGGAAGACAGGGCTATGAGATATGCAGTGCAGTTGCTGATTGGACTGATGGCAGGACAAGCTCGGAGGCATGGCCCAGATGATGCTAATAGACAAGATAGTTTGAGGGTCTGTGATTTCCTAGCCTGTAACCCTCTAGAATTTCATGGATCGAGACCTGTAGAGGATCCATAGGAATTCATTTGACAAATGCAGTGTACACTGTGAATCCTTAGGTCTTTGGAGACTAAGCCAGTTGAATTGGCCTCTTATCGGCTATGTGATGTGGCCTCTAATTGGCACGAGTCTTGGGAATTATCGAGGGGCGGGGGTGCTCCTCCAACTGAATGGGATAAATTTACACAAGCCTTTGTTAGACAATTTTTGCCTCCATAAATAAGATGAGCCAGGGTCGATAAATTCTTATAGTTAAAGCAGAACAGTAGGAATGTTCGAGACTATAGCCTCAAGTTTGACTCATTGGCGAGGCATGCCCCTACAGTGGTAGCAGATATGGCAGATAGGGTGCACCATTACGTGATGGGCTTGGACCTTTATTTGGTTGATATCTATATGGCCATGGCTTCTCATCCAGGCATGGACATTGCCCGGGTACTGGCATATGCCCAAGGGGTAGAAGAGCGACATAGAAGGCATCAGCCCGATAGAGGATTTGATAGAGGTCAACCTAAGAGCGATAGGTCGATTGGTTATCCAGGGGAGCTTCAAAGTGGGTAGCCTCAGTAGTATGGTGGATATCCTTTCCAACCAGCTCGGAGTGTACCTCTCTAGTTTCCGGGTGGAAGATTTGAGAGAACTGGGTATTTGATAGCCAGCCAAAGCTCTAGAGTCTCAAGTACACAAGTGAATCGAAGTTCTCACCAGTCAAGACCATCGGTCCCTTAGTGTCCCCATTGTAATAGACCTCATATTGGGGAATGTCACTGGATTATAGGTGCCTATTTTTCTTGCGGCCGTTAAGGCCATCTTGCGAGGGAATGTCCATTTAAAAGTACCCAGGTGCTATGGTTCAGCTAACTGGGTCTGTTGCGGGTTCTTCATCTTCCGTGGCTATGCGCCTGATGGGGCAGGGTGTATAGATACTAGCAGGCCGTGGTAGAGGCCGTGGTGGAATTTCCCATTCTAGCGGTCCTTCTAACCGTGTATATGCCTTAGTCAGTAGTCAGGACTAGGAAGAGTCGCCGAATTTAGTCATAGGTATATTATCAATCTTTTCTCAAGACGTATATGCGTTGATGGATCCAGGTTCTACTTTGTCATATATATCCCCATTTGTTGCTAATAATATCGGAATTAAGCCTAAGTTAATAGAATCATTCGAGGTGGCTACACCAGTAGGGGACTCTATTATGGTAAAATAGGTGTATAGAAATTGCCCGGTAAACGTATATAGTCATCAAACCTTGGCTTATTTGATAAAGTTAGATATGGTGGAGTTTGATGTTACTATTGGTATGGATTGGCTAACTTCATGTCGTGCCAATGTAAATTGTAGAAATACAGTGGTTCAGTTATAGTTCCCTGATGAATCAATTATCGAATGGTTGGGGAACACAGCATCGCCGAAGGTTAAGTTTATTTCATACCTTAAGGCAAGGAAAAATGATCGGGAAAGGGTATATTTATCATCTAGTCTACATGTATGATCTGGAAGTAGAGGTGCCAACTCTTTAGTCCGTGCCCGTGGTCAATGAATATCCAGATATGTTTCCAGATGAACTTCCAGGTCTTCCTCCTGAACGGGAGATAGAGTTCACTATAGATGTGCTACCAGACACTCAGCCTATTTCTATGCCCCCATATAGAATAGCACCCACAGAGTTAAAGGAGCTAAAGGAGCAGTTGAAGGACTTACTAGAGAAGGGTTTTATTAGGCCCAGCACATCACCATGGGGAGCACCAGTACTGTTTGTAAAAAATAAAGATAGATCGTTGCGAATGTGCATTGACTACAGGCAGCTGAACAAGGTAACAATTAAGAAAAGATATCTCCTCCCCAGGATTGATGATTTGTTTGACCAGTTGCAGGGTGCTCAATGCTTTTTGAAGATAGACCTCTGGTCAGGCTATCATTAGGTGCGGGTAAGAGAGGTACATATCCCAAATACCGCATTTAGAACCCAGTACGGGCATTATAAGTTCAAAGTGATGTCTTTTGGGCTGACAAATGCCCCAACGGTGTTTATGGATCAGATGAACCGAGTGTTCAAACCATTTCTAAATTTGTTCATGATTGTATTTATTGATGATATTCTAGTTTATTCACGATCAGAAAAGGAACACGCGGATTATTTGTGGGTGGTACTGGGAATACTCCAATACCAGAAACTGTACGCTAAGTTTTCTAAATGTGAATTCTGGTTGACTTCAGTAGCATTCCTAGGGCATATTATTGGAACTGACAGCATTCGCGTAGATACACAGAAGATTGAGGCCATGAAAGCTTGGCCAAGACCTATAACTCCTACGGAGGTACGTAGCTTCTTGGGATTAGAAGGGTACTACAGAAGGTTTGTGGAAAAGTTTGGTTCCATTTCGG
The DNA here is from genome assembly GCF_947179165.1 of Solanum dulcamara. NCBI lineage: Eukaryota > Viridiplantae > Streptophyta > Magnoliopsida > Solanales > Solanaceae > Solanum > Solanum dulcamara. The sequence continues at coordinate 45,680,471 of NC_077238.1, forward strand.
TGCCTTTAACAAGACTGACTCAAAAAGCAGCTAAGTTCCAATGGACTGATGTCTGTGAACGGAGCTTTCAGTTGTTAAAAGAAAAATTGACTACAACTCTTGTTCTAACTCTCCCTGATGAACCAACTGGCTACGTTATCTATTATAACGCCTCCAGTATTGGTTTAGGATGTGTTCTGATGTAGAATGGTAGAGTTATAGCTTATGCCTCCCGACAGCTTAGAAAGCACGAAAAGAATTATCCAACCCATGATCTAAAATTAGCAGCGGTGATCCATGCCTTAAAAATATAGAGACACTACCTGTATGGTGTACACGTTGATATTTATACGGACCACAAAAGCCTTTAGTATATTTTTAAGTAGAAAGAGCTAAATCTACGGCAGAGAAGGTGGATGGAGTTATTGAAAGACTATGACATTTATATTTTATACCACCCAGGGAAGGAAAATATGGTGGCAGATGCACTCAGCCGTAAATCAATGGTTATCTTGGCAGATATACGACCAAAATGGATAGAGATAACTCATGACATTTGCCAGCTCGCCAATCTAGGAGTCTGCTTAGCTAATTCGGGTAATGATGGGGTTTTTGTTCGAGGATTTGCTGAATCCTCGATCATGAAGGAAATAAAATGATGTCAATACCAGGTTTCTATTTTAACACAGTATAGGGATGAAACTCTCCAAAAGGGAAAATACTACATTTGAAATCACGGCTGGTGGGATACTACGATATTAAGGTAGAGTCTATTTATCGGAAGTTGCAGGTTTGCGGCAGCAAGTACTGGGAGAGGCACATCATGCCCGTTATGCTATTCATCCGGGGTCAACCAAGATGTATCATGACCTCAAATGTTTATATTAGTGGGCCGGTATGAAAAGGGATATAGAAGAGTTTGTAGCCCAATACTCGAACTTCCAGCAAGTTAAAGTTGAACATTAAAAACCGGGTGGGCTACTATAGGAGATGGAGATTCCAACTTAGAAATGGGAAGCGATTAACATGGATTTCATTACTGGCTTACCTCGCACTCCCCGAAAGCAGGATTCTATATGGGTTATTGTGGATAGGCTGACAACATCAGCCCACTTCCTTCCAGTCAAGACCACATACTCAGCCGAGGACTATGTGAAGTTGTACGTCAAGGAAATAGTACGACTTCATGGAGTTCCCACATCTATTATTTCGGACAAGGGAGCCCAGTTCACAGCCCACTTTTGGCCATCATTCTAGGAAGGCTTAGGAACACAAGTAAGCCTTAGCATAGCATTTCATCCCCAAACTGATGGGCAGTCCAAGCGCACTATTCAGACACTAGAGGATATGTTACGAGCCTGCATAATTGACTTTAAAGGTAGCTGGGATGAGCATGTACCACTTATTGAGTTTTCTTACAATAATATCTATCACTCCAGTATCCAGATAGCACCATATGAGGCTTTATACTATAGGAAGTGCAGGTCACCCATTGGATGGTTTGATATTGGTGAAACGCAACTTGTAGGCCCAGATATGGTCCAACAGGCAATGGAAAAGGTAAAGCTTATTCAGGAGCGATTATTAGCTGCCCAGAGTCGACAAAAGTCATACACAGACAATCAACGCCGACCTTTAGAATTTCAAGTAGGCGAATGGGTATTTTTGAAAGTGTCTCCTATGAAAGGAGTAATAAGGTTCATCAAGAAAGGAAAGTTGAGTTCGAGATATATTGTCCCTTACTTGATCCTTCGCCGAATAAGCAAGGTTGCCTACGAACTAGACTTGCTTGCAGACCTGGAAGCAGTATATCCAGTTTTCCATGTTTCAATACTTCAAAAGTGTATTGGTGACCCATCCCGAGTACATCCAATAGATGACATCCAGGTCACGAAAGAATTGTCCTATGAAGAACAATCAATCGCCATCCTGGATCGGAAGATTAGAAGACTGCAGACTAAGGATGTAACTTCGGTCAAGGTATTATGGCGAAATAGGAACCGCGAAGAAATAACCTGGGAAGCTGAAGAGGACATGAGATACAAGTATCCGTACATGTTCTCAATATCTACAGGTAACCTCAATTCCTAAAAACTTGTATATTAATTGTTTGATGAATATATGTATTGTTGTAATTAAAAGAAGTCTCCCTATAACCTGTATAACGTCTTAAGGGAAGATTTGTTTAATATTAGAGGACGAATGTCCTAAAGGGGGGAAGGATGTTATAACCCGTATTGTCGTACCTTGAGACTTTCGTACCTTGGAAGGTTCTTAAGCTTCTTGAGAGGTTCTTAAGCTTCTTGAAAGGTGCTTAAGCCTCTTAGAAGGTGGTCTAAAAGAGGTGTGAGTTGTTATACCCCACACCCTTGGGCTCAGAACATCTCTTAATTTACTTAGAATTTATCATGTGAGCCGGACAATCCACAACGCTATCAAACAACTCTAAGGAGGGGAGAATGTGACACCTCATAGTAGAGAAGGTTGGAAATAGAGTTATAATAATCTGGAAGGAGTTATAGGTCAAGTGATGGGTCGTAGGACTCGACCTACCTATGTAAACTACTAATTTTGAAATCTTACATATGGGAGTTACTTTAGTACATACCAAGCTTACGTAGCAAGGATTTTATAGGCTCTTAAAGTAAGACGAGATTACGAATGAGATTACGAACCCACGGGAAAGAGGAGAGAATGACACGTGGCACCAAGGAGAAGGCAGGTGACTCACCTTCCTGCTTGGGGGTGGGGGTGGGGGGTGGACCCTACTGTCATATGGCAACCCCTAATTAGTAGCATGTATGTGTTGGCCCAATGGGGGATGGACACATGTCACCCTTAGGGGATGATATATGTCACCCTCTTAGGAACATATATATACATAATATATGACTCATAAGTCATTTCCTTGCACAAAACATCAGCCAAACAAAGACCAAAAACCCTAGAACTAAAGGGAAAAGAGTGACGGCCTAAGAGAGAAAAAAATAGGTAAGTCCCAATTTCATTCTGTGTATTAATTATATCGGGTATAACACGATGATACATAGGTATTAATATTATAAAATCATGGTTTGGATAGCACAAAAGGGATAGCAAGCAGCCACGATGTTTTAATCGCGTTAGAAGAGTTTCTGAGGCAAGTTTTGGCTAGTTTTGGCCAATTTTGGGAAAGGTAAGTTCTTTGATTTCGATTTGAAGTTTATGATTTTTTCATAGGGTGTGTTAAAAATCTTTGATGTTACTGTAAGTGTGATAAATTCATAGGAATGATCGACAATAGAAACAATCTAAATTGAAGTCGTTATAGCTAAATTAAGTCGAATAGTGGGTTGTGTTTGTGATATGGTTGTGATGCTGCAGCTGTTGGTTGTGTGGTGGTGTGTTGAGGTGCTGGAAAATTCTTTAAAAGAGGTATGGGTTCTGCTTCTTTCCTCAACCCGACCCTCTGTTTCGTATAATTAAAGATTTTGCAAAATGGAAACTAGAAACTCTATTTTGATATCGTGGTTTCGAGCGAGTCGTTAGGAGTTTGTGTTGTAGAATGTTGATATGAATGGCGTATATATACCTTTAAGGTCATTTTTGTTTGTTGGTTGTAGCTATTAGGAGTGTAATTGGAAATTTTGATAGGGCATATTATAGGGGAGGTGTTGCTCGATTTTCGTTAACTCTTTAACTCGTTAAAGAACTAATCGAGGAGGCGAGCAAAGAGTTGAGTTCTATGAATACTTATGTGTAACCTAAGGTGATGGACAGACAAGGGTTGTTAATATTCATGCTGCTTTTATCTTACTTAGGTTCAAAGGACGACGAGACGAATAGAATAAAAAGTAACCCGTAAGAGGTATGTAAAGCCTATCCTTTTTCTTTCTTTTGGCATGTCTTAGAGGTAAGTAAAAAGTGATACGATCTCTGAAGTAATTCCATTCCTAAATGTCTCTTGTTCTCTTCTGGATAGTGAACTCTCACTGTGGTTGAACTACTTTCCTCGAACTTACTATATGTTAAGAAGACGATGAATATACAGGTTTCTAATCGAAAAACCTATATGACTACATGTACTTTGAAATCCTTAAGCGGTTAGAGTTAATTTGGTATGTGCCTAAGGACCCCGAAATGTTAATTAATATAGTCCTAATGGACTTTACAGGGCACTTGAACTGATTATATTACCACCCTGATTCTCAGACGCTAGTTTAGCCTTCATATATTGTTGAGTCTCTGATAATGATTTAAACTACATATAGTTACTCACTACTCTACTCGTGTATACTGTAACACTTCTTTCACTGTGTACCGGTTCGTGAATAGTAATCGGTCATAATTCACTGCATTATCCACCGAGCCCTTCACTAGAGGGCCGGGATACGTATATATATATATATATATAATGATGTATTATAATAAGGTGGTGATGGCACTGGGTTGTGATGATCTTATAGATGTATCCACCGGACCTCTAATAGGGCCAGATATATGATATAATTTAAACATGCATATTTTATGGTTCACAGAGCACAGGTACAGAGGCTTCTTTTATAGTGTATTTAATTCCCTGCTCCTCCATTTCAAACATGTTTCAAGTTATGCTATATTATGTTTTACATACTCAGTACATTTGTCGTACTGACCTCCTTTCTTGGGGGGCTTCATTCATGCCCATAGGTGCAGGTTAACAGTGTGGGGATCCGCAATCATAGGAGTCCTACTCAGCGGTCCAGAAATGCTCCATTGTGCTGGAGCCTGATTTTTGGTACTAAACCTTGATGTATATATTCGTTTTGTTCATGGGTACGGCGGGGGCCCTTTCCAGCCTTATGTTACTGTTCTCCTTACTCTTAGAGGTCTATGGATACAGATGTGGGTTGCATGTGTAAATGAGTTGTATATGAGATGTATATGAGTTGTATATTGGTGGAATATAAGTCGTATACGCGTGTATGTATAGCTGTACTAATATGACTTATGAATTGGGGCATTCCCTGTATCATGGTGGCCTTGTCGGCTCGCGTATATGTGTACTATAGAATGACCCTATATGTTACAACAACCTTGTCGGCTTATTTATTTTCTTACCTACTAGTGTATTTTAAGTATAAAAAGGAGACGTGTTTTGTGTAGGAGGTAAGGGTACATGTATATGTACAGTTCGGGCACCCTTCACGGCCTATGGGGTTGGGTCATGACAATTACTACTCTTCCTAATGTGCCTACTCGGGCCTTAAGATTGAGGGATTTTACACGAATCAACCCTTCCGAGTTCCATGGTTTGAAATTTTATGGGGATCTCCAAGAGTTCATTGATGAGGATTATAATATAGAGAGTATCATGGGGATGAATTTAGAGGAGAAAGCAAAGTTGGCGTCTTACCAACTCAAAGGTGTTGCGCAAGTTTAGTACACTCAATGGAAGTTGGAAAGGGTAGACGAAGGTCCGATTGAATGGGAAGCCTTCAAACTTGCCTTCCTTTATCATTTCTTCCCTTTTAAGCTAAAGGAAGCTAAAGTATTGGAGTTCATTTATCATCAACAAGGAAACATGGGAATGAGGGTCTATGCCCTCAAAGACTCAAACTCAAGAATAACTACTCAAATACTCAAAACTCAAGAAGGTATTAACTCATAAACAAGAATAGGAATATTACCTTCAACATCGACACTAGAAGGGATGAATAGGTGCGGGTACTTGGTATTCATATCCTCCTCGGTTTTCTATGTAGCCTCCTCAACAAATTGATTTCTCCATAAGACTTTGAGTGAAGCGACCTTTTTGGTCCTCAATTTATGAACTTGACGATCAAGAGTTTGGACATGATTCTCCTCATAGGACAAACTATCTTTCACACCAATGTTTTTAGTAGGAATAATGAGTGAAGGATCTCCCAAGCATTTCTTAAGCATAGAAATGTGGAACACTGGATGCACGACCTTAATTCTGATAGAAGCTCTAACTAATAGGCGACATTGCCAACTCTGTTAGTAATCTGGTAGGGACCAATGTACGGGAAAAAAACTTCTCTTTCTTCCCAAATCTCATAAAACCTTTCATGGGTGAAACCTTCAGATACACCCAATCATATACCTCAAACTCCAAGTCTCTTCTCCCAACATTGGTGTAGGATTTTTGAAGACTTTTCACAGTTTTCAGCCTCTCTTGAATAATTCCCACCTTCTCTATAACTTGATGAACCAAATCTAGACCTATCAACTCAACTTTATCAACTTCAAATCAACCAATTAGTGATCTACATCTCCTCCCATAAAGGGTCTCATAAGGAGCCATTTGAATACTCGAATGGAAACTATTATTGTAAGAAAACTCAATTAGTGGCAACTGGTAATCCTAATTACCTTTGAAATCAGTAACGCAAGATATCAACATGTCCTCAAGAGTCTTCATTGTACACTCCGCCAGACTATCTATCTTAGAATGAAAAGCGGTACTAAGATTCACCCTTGAACCCAAACTTTTCTAAAATGACTTTCAAAACTGAGCAGCAAATTGAGTACCTCTGTCAAAGATGATATACAAGAGAACTCCATGAAGTCGTACTATCTCTTGAATGTACAATCTTGCATAATACTCTACTAGATCTGTATTCCTAATGGGAACAAAGCAGGCTGAGTTGGTCATCCTATCCACAATCACCCAAATCGAATCATGTTATTTGTGAGACTATGGTAAAACTATAATGAAATCTATGTTTATTATCTCCCATTTCAACTTTGGCAACTCTATATTCTGAGCTACACCACAAGGACTTTGATGCTCAACTTTGATTTGTTGGCAATTCAATCACTTGGAAACAAAATTTGCAATGTCTCTATTCATACTATTCCACCAATAGACTTCTCTCAAATCATGGTACATTTTTGTAGGCACAAGATGAATTAAATATCTTGAGCTATGGGCCTCTGCCACTATTCTATATTGAAGACCATCTATACTCAGAGCACACAACCTGCCTTGATACCTTAACACTCTATCTCCCTCTTTGGAAAAAGCCATCACTTTTTATTTGTGGGCATATTCCTTCAACTAAAGTAGAATAGGGTCTTGGTCTTTCTATTCCTTCACCTCAACAACTAGTGAAGACTCAGCCTTACTCTAAACTATAATATCTCTCTTATCAGAGTCCACAAGACAAACTCCCAAACATGCAAGTCTATGTATTTCCTTAGCCAACTCTTTCTTTTATTCCTCAACATGAGCAGTACTCCTCATGGATAACCTACTAAAAGCATCGACAACAACATTAGCTTTACCTTGATGGTAAAGAATGCTCATATCGTAATCCTTGAGAAACTCAATCCATCTCCTTTGCCTCAGGTTCAACTCTTTTAGACTTAACACATATTATAGGCTCTTGTGATTAGTGAACACTTCTACATGCATGCCATAAATATAATGACGCCAAATCTTGAGATCAAATACTACCACTGCCAACTCTAAATCATGAGTCGGATAATATCTCTTATGGATCTTAAGCTATCTGGAAGTATAAGGTATAATATTACCTCTCTACATCAAAACACAACTCAATCCAACTCTGGATGAATCATAATAAATGAAAAAACCATTAGTTCCCTCGGAAAAGGACAAAAGTAGAACAGTAGTTAATCTCATTTTCAACTCTTGAAAACTCTTCTCACAAGCGTATGACCATTGGAACTTAGTGTTCTTCTAAGTCAACTTAGTCAATTATGACAATATAGATGAACATCCTTCAACAAACATCTTATAGTAACCCGCTAAACTAAAGAAACTTCTTATGTCTATCAGAGATGTGGGTCTGGGCCAGTTCTATATTGCCTCAACTTTTTGTGAATCTATTCAAATTCTATAACTCAAAATAATATGGCCTAGGAACAACACCAATGTAAGACAAAACTCACACTTGGAAACCTTGGCATACAACTCTCGGTATTTAAGAGTTTGGAGACCAATTTGAGATTATCACACTCCTCCTTATTTCTCGAATAGATCACAATACCATTGATAAACACGATAAGAAACATATCTAGATACTGCTTGAATATTCTATTCATGAGGTCCATAAATGTCAGAGGAGCATTAGTCAAACCAAAGGACATAACTAGGAACTCATAGTGACCATATCTGATTCTGAAGGTTGTGTTTGGAATGTCACTTTCTCTCACTTTCAATTGATGATAGCATGATCTAGGGTTTATCTTAGAGAAACAAGTGGCACCCTAAAGTTTGTCGAACAGTTCATCGATTTTCGGAAGAGGGTACTTATTCTTTATGGTGACCATATTCAACTTACAGTAGTCAATACATATTCTTAGGGAACCATCTATCTTTCATACACATAGGACAACAGCGCCCCAAGGTGAGACACTCGGCCAAATAAATGTCTTATCTAAAAGATCCCTCAACTACTCTTTTAGCTCTTTTAACTATGCTGGAGCCATTCTATATGACAGAATAGAGAGGCTGAGTATTGGAAAGAACATTTATTCGAAAGTCTATCTCCCTATCAGAAGGAACTCCAGGAAAATTTTTAGGAAAGACTTTAGGAAACTCACTCACAACTGCAACCAACTAAAGGGATGGTGTCTCCACACCATCATATCTAACTCGAATAATGTGGTAGATACATCCCTTAGAGATAAAAGTTTAGCCTTAAGGTATGAAAAGAATTGAACCTTACGCAAAGTTGGACTAGCCTTTCAGTCAATAACTAGCTCATTAGTAAACAGAAACTTGACAAGTTGGGTTCTACAATTAACTGAGGCATAACAAGCATAAAGCCAATCCATACCAAGAATGACATCGAAGTCAACCATATTTAACTCAACTAAATCTGCAAAAGTATCCTTATGATAGATAGAAATTGTACAATCTCGATAGACTCTATTCACTAGAATAGACTCACCAACAGGAGTATAAACACTAAATGGCTCTAACAATTATTCGGGAAGGATCCCAAACTGTCACGACCCAACCTAGGGCCTAGTTATAACACGGCCATCAAAACCCCGAAGGGCTCCAACCAAGCTTCTTGTACATATCATAAGCATACATAAGGTAAAATAAAAGTAGAAACATCATAAGAGAGTCTAAACTATGAATAGAAATTTAAGAATTTCACATGACAACATAGACTCGAAATATTTATCCAACTAGATGCCTCTACTCATGAACATGGGCGGGGGCTAAGACATGTCCCTAGCTCACCCTCAATATAAAACATAACAAAAATCTTTGAAAAATATTAACCAACTCGATGACTAGTCCCCGATAGATGAAGACTCACCACAAACACTGCAGATAAGAAAGCTTAACTAGCCACATAGAAGAATATGATCTTCAACCTCAACCCCTACATTATGAGACAATGTAGGTAAAAGTATGCATTAGTACATTGGAATGTACTAAGTTTATAGGCAATTCAATAAATAGAAAACCATTTTTGTGCACATGACCATTTTAAAATAGCATGATAGGAGAGGTAGTAAAAATCATAAGTAGTCCTTAATAAGGATCAATGCATAATAAACCATAAGAGTATTATATAAAGTAAAAAATAGGATTAGTCATTTAAAACCTAACAAGGACCACACATATGTGGGATAGGAACCATAACCGACAATAAGACCATGTGAGCTATAACATGGAATCCCAATGTTGCCCCTACATCGGAGGAAAAGAGAATCTACTTGCCAAGGTAGACTCTACTCCGCTAGGAGGGTCATGCATATGCTATATGTGGATCCACTAGCTAGGCCAAAAAGGAAATCCTACGGTGGTACGTAGTTATGAGACAAGAGACTTTATATAAGGACCCCTTATTTTGAGCCCGCACCTCAAGTCCACATTTGGTGCTAAGTCAAATTCCACGGAATATATACATAACATAGAAATCATAATTTCATATATCATAGTCATTATCATAGGTTTGAAATAATAGAGTAGCTCACTTTCATAACATAAGTGCAATGAGGGCATTTTCCTTCCATATTAAAAAATCATACATACATAGACATAATTAATACTTGAAAATTCATGATCATAGATTATACTTGAAATTAGGGTAAGACATGAATGCATGATCAATTCACTTGAGAATCATGAAATTAAATTGAAAACATGCATGATCATAAACTTTATATCAGCCCATACATAATTCATATAGATAGTATCACTAGAAAGTATAATTGAAAATACTCATAATTTTCATATGAACCCTATAAATCAAAATAGGAGAATTCATGGAAAAACTTTTCAATTTAATGCAATAACCATCAATTTATATCAAAATAGACTCATGATCATACTTTGAATTATAATTCATGCAATAGGAATAGAGATTATAAAACTCATAAAATACCATACTTTAATTTGATAGAAAACTTGAGAAATTGATTGGACTTCATGGATGAAAGAATCCATGAATCAATACCCACATACCTTAAGTGAGAACACCAATTAATTTGAAAGAACTTGAAAGTTTTGATGGAGAGCTTGAGTGAATTTACTTGAAGTCTTCAATAAAGTCCTTGAGAGTCTTTTGTAGAGAGAGAAATATTTGAGTATGTGAATTGTAGAAGAATGAATAGAATTAGGGGTTTGGGTTAATTTATAGAGTTGAATTAGGTCCTAAAAATGTCTAGGTTCATTAGCTAACAATTTAGGAAAAAGCCTAAAGTGCACTTACTAAAAACTAAATTCGGCCAGAAAACCCTTGCCAGGTCCGTGATGCAGAGGCAAGAAAGTCCGCGATGTAGACTTTTTCCGGACCTTACTGGTTTGTGCAGTTCCTTGAAAAATCTATATTTTGATCTACGGGTCCTAAAAATCCACCAAAACTATTTTTCTACAGGTTTTGACCCCCTGATCGATATTCCGAACTCAGATTTTCCAAAAAGATAAGGATAATGTGTTGCATGAGCGGCCTAATCCCAAGGAATTCTTAAGGCACTTGTGAGCATTTTTTAGGAATGTTACAAAAACATAATAGCTATATAAGGAGTCACAAAAGACAAGGTAGCACCGGATCAAGTAATTCATAAACATCATGTAAGACCCTGTAAATTGAAACGAAGGAAGAATTTTGAGAAAATCGACTATATCACCCTCTATGGCTCAACTTATGACTCGTAGGTGTTACACCCCATACTTTTGTACCTTGGAACACGTTCTTAAGTCGCTTGAAAGGATCTTGAGTTTCTTGCAAGAATCATAAGCCTCAAAACCACATCATAATTTCAATTTGAAAGAGAAACCCTTACCTTTCCCGGAACTCATCAAACACGTCGAAATTAATGCATAAGGATGCCCGACACACTACGCGGCTTCGGTTTAACTACTACGAAAAATTGCATAAGGATGCTAGACTCTAGAAATAAACTAGATTAAAGTCGTAGTAGTTAAACCGAAGTCGCGTAGTGTGTCGGGCTTGTGGTGCTGCAGTTTAAGCTGGTTGGGTTGTATGTTGAAGGGATGTAAAGTGTTCTAAAAGGGGTGTGGGTTCTTATGTTTGAAGCCACACGACCCTCCATTTTGTATGGTTAAATATTTTGCGAAATAAAGATTAAAAACTCTATTTTGGTATCGTAGTTTGGAGCTAGTTGTTTGGAGCTTGTATTGGGTAATGTTGAAGTGATTTACTTGTAAATATGCTGATTTTTGTTTTTTTTGGTATGGTTGTTGATACTTTGGCCGATTCTAAGTCTCGGGGATGTTGAAGTTACAGGGGAAATGTTGTCCAATTTTCGGTAGCATCGGAACTAGTAACAAACTAGTCGAGGGTAATGGATAAGGAAATAACTCCTATTAGTACTTGGTTGTAGAGTGGGATATTGGAAGGTGAAAGGCTATTAATTTTAGTATTACTTTCAGTTCAAATAGGTTAAGGAGGTATCAAGGCAGGCCGGATTGCAATTAATCCCGAAAAAGGTATGTGAAGCTTTCTCTTGGCATGTTTTGGCACAAGTATGTAAAACTACCCTTCTTCCCTCTTGATATATCTTTGGCATATGTATGATGTAGTAATTCTATGATTAATCACCGAGTCCCATCATGGTCCGGGTACGTTATATGATGGTAAGGTAAATCAATGAGAAAGTTATGATACCAATCTCATGACGGTCCGGGTACGGTATATATATTTAATGACTCTATGAGGGAAAGTAAAGGGTATGTAAATCTTATTTTCTTCCTTATTTTGGCATGACCCATAGAAATCCAATGGACAAAGAATGCACGAAGTCTACAAAAATCTCTTATTCTTAAGTATACTAGGATGGCTAATGTTTTAATTTCCTAGAACTTATGTCCTTTTGCCTCAATACATGTGAAAGTGTCCAACCATCCTAAGTTGGTATAATTTATGTTGTGGTATAAAGCATGACTCTTATTCACTCCTTTAAGCTATAACTCTTCCAATAATGGAATTATGGCTTTTCAAGTTTTGCTATACCTTGGGAAGTAGTAAGTAGGTACAGTTAATCTTCTTTTTTTGGCATGAGCTTTATGAAATGAATAGACGAAGTATATGTGATCCCAAGGAAGTCACCATTCTCAAATCCACTAAGATGGTCATTTTCTTGACTTCCAAAAGATATTTTATTATGCCTTGATACGAGTAGATGATTTCAAAAGTGCTACTTTGATGCAAACCATAATGACACTCCAAAGGTACTTGTTATGGCTATTATCCTAATTTTTGAATAATAGTTCATTTTGATTATTTCCAAGTCTCCAATGATGGTTTAAATTTCATATAGTTACTCACTACTCTACTCGTGTATACCATAACCCTTCTATCACCGAGTCTCCGGCCGATTATATAATCGTACGCAGTTTACTGCATTATCCACCGAGTCCCTCACTAAAGGGTTGGGTACGTTATATGAGGAAATGATAATGCAATGATATGAAAAACTTACCAAGTCTCTCACTAAAAGGACGGGTATGCTATATAAGGAAATAATAATGCAATGACATGAACAGCTCACCGAGTCCCTCACTAGAGGTCTGGGTATGTATGTATATATATATATATATATATATGATGTAATGTGATGTGATAAGGTGATGATGGCGCCGGTCCCTATGATGGTCCTACAGATATATGTTTCACCGAGTCCCTGAAGGGGTTGGCTATATTGTATAATATGAGCATGCATGTTTTTATGATTCACAAGGTACAGGTACAGTGCTTTCTTACATAATGAATTTATCCCCTGGCTCTTTTTATTTCAGATATACTTCTAGTCATGCTTTGTAAACTCAGTACATATGTCGTACTGACCCCCCTTACTCGGGGGGTTGTGTTTCATGGCCACAGGTATAGATACATACTTTGGGGATCCTCTAGCATAGAAGTCCCACTCAGCAGTTTAGAAGTGCTCCATTGTGATGGAGCCTAGATTTTGGGTACTAACCCTCGATATATATGTTTATCTATTTATGGGTATGGTGGGGGCCCTGTCCCGCCTTATATTACTGTTTTTACTCTTAAAGGTCGGTGGATATGTATGTGGGTGGTATATGTATGTGTGTATAGTTGTTCCTATATGTTACGATAGCCTCATCAAATTAGATGTTATCATGCCTATTGATACATTATAACTTAAATAGGGGTTTACTTATAGTTGGCAGAGCTATATACGAGTGTCCAGTTCGGGCACCCATCACGGCCTACGGGGTTGGGTCGTGACAAAAGTGATATCATAGCGGTCCTTCTTTGGAATGTCCACAAATCATGTATAGTAGAGTCCTATTTATCGGTGTGTCATGCACCACATCTATAAGCAGGTGGCTACAGGACATTTAGGTTGTTATCTTTCTTTCTTTTCTTAGATCATGGGATAGAGTTGTTCTATTAGGATAATCCCTCCTTAATAGACTACTAGGGGTACGGTAATACCTCTAAGGAAAACTTGTTTCTGACCTCTTTTCTTGCAGATGGGTACAGGTTGAGGTGAAAAATAAAGAGACCAGCTCTAGATAGTAGAGGGGGTGTGGAGAAGGCCCCCAGGGTACACATGGGACCTCAGGCTCCAAGACCAAGCAGGCGGAGCCCCAGTTATTCGATTGAGACTGATCCCTCCAAAGACCCTAATTATGTTATAGAGATTGATCCCTTGGAGGGTCGAACGATAGAGCCACTAGAGCATTTGACGACCAGGGAAGTGGCTACGAAAGCCATGCCAACTTCTCTCATGACAGAGCACTATGTCCGGCTGGCTTCCACGGCAAGTGTCACGGCATATTCGATCCCTTTTATCTTGGTCATCGGTGAACCAGGAATTACCTAGCTATCAATGTCTTTCCAATTCAAGCGAGTAAGACGACGAGGGACAAATAAGCCAGTGGAAACCAGATGGATACGGGGAGCACACTTCACCTCCTAGGTTACCGGATTGAACTGGGGACTGATCGACTACAGGTATAGGAGGGTGATAAGAATAGTTTTATTGGCTATATGGGGAAATTTATTCGTTTTGGTTCGGTTTAATATAGGAAGCCCTGTGTGGCTATAAACTGAGATGCTATAAAACATGTACATATTAGCCTTGTGAGGCATTACGGTTGTGATATAGTATGATATGGATTTATATATACGTTGTCCTCGCATGGCATTATTGGTATTTCCTGAGTGCAGGTTTGGGATATGAAGGAATAAAGAGGAAACTCTGCCGAATTTATTTTTAGGGATAGAAAGAAATGAGATACAGGTTCATCATACGGTCTAGAAGTTTATACGGAGTACCTTATTATGATGAATTAAAGTGTAGGGGTACCCTCCTTATTATTGGGAAGGGGGCTCATGTTTATTTAGGAAGTCTTAAGTGGAAACAAAACTCCTGTTGGAGGGCAAGGTGTCCAGCAATTGGGTTCCACTTTGGTAGGGAAAGTACAGAACCCTCAAACATTAGTGGTGAACGGGATAGGTTGTTCATGACTTAAGAGTGAACCTAGAGGGAAACTATATGAGTTAGGCACTAAACAGTATTGTGGTGCTGATGGGATCTTAATTTCCTTCTGGTAGTGGTTAGAGGATGCTTTATGTTAACCTTTATTGGTTATTAAGCGACCAGAATAACTGATGGACGAAAGGCATGAACTTAGGGACTGTCCTGAATCATGTGCTTCATATATTGGATAACATACTAGAAGGATGCAGAAGGGTCGGTGATACCAAGGAATAATTTTCCCAAGAGATATAGGGGTAACATGAAACTCCTCGGGCACAAAATGTCCATGGACTGAAAGAATAGAAGGACTACTGCAGGAACCACTCAAGATAGACGTGATCAATTAAGTACAAGCAACGAACGAAAAAGGGAATAGATAGTTAAGAACTGAAGGTGTAGTATGAAAAGGCAAGAAGATAGGACCAGTATTAAAGTAAAAATTGACATGAGACTGAGGAGAATTGGATGTTAACCTCAGGTACCCGACAAGGATAAAAGCTTATGAGGTATAAAGAAGTATTGGAGGTATGTGACTCTTCCATGGAAAATATAAAAACCCCTCAAGGATGAGGGAGGTAGCTATGCAAAACCATTGATGCATTGCAAGTCCATTAAGAGGAACAAGTGGTATCCACTAGGATCAAGATAGTGTTATAGAAGGGCTAGAAACACGGGTCACTGGAGTACAAGTACCGCCTAATAGGGAAGTTGAAACGATTATGAGCGCTAGCTAAGCACTGGTGGGGAAGAAAGGAATGTGTCCCTGGATAAACTACTATATTAACTATATGACTCGAGTACTAGTACTTGGACTAGATTGGGTACTAATTATCAAGAATTCTAAGCACCCCATGGTTGTATTAAGGGTTTCTGCAGGAGCATAATCATATGCGTATGAACAATTGAAAATAAGCAGAGGATGACATGGGTACACCCTAAAGGGGGGAAGTGGACTAGAGAAGTACAAGTGTGGGATGAAGTCAATTAACACTATCATAAGTTAACGGGAATGCTTAAACTTCAAACGAGATTCCATGCGGGAACGAGTTAGCAAGGGCTAAAGGCCATCAATAAATGAATAAAAGCTATGATATCTGAGGCCGTGCAGAGAACCATTGACAAAGACCTGAATGGATAGATGCATACAAAAAGGAGTGGATACAATAAGAGGGTAAGACTGAGCGATCTAAGGATCGTGCAAAAGGTAGTATGGCCATGGTTGAGTAAAGGTTAAGATATGGCAATAGATTTGTTGGCCGCGGAGATATGACATACAAGTAGCAAGGAGAAAGAATAGAAAATTAGCTATGGTAGGAAATGAGGAGACCAAGGAGTACCCAAAGGAAAAAAAGGGTAGGACAGAATAGCGTTAGCGTGAGCAAGCTCTAGTATGGAAGTGATATGTAAAGAAAGATGGACCAGGAAACAAAAAGACTGTGTCTACCTCATACTAGCGGTATAAAAGTAGTTGTGAAACCTACGAATATATATATACAACATAAGATAAAGCAGAAGAGTACATGAGGGAAAGAGGGTTATGATATTTTGGACACGTTACAGAGATATACAAAGAGAAGTTAAATTAAATGACCAAAAAGGACATGGTCATGGTGGAAATAAAGATCTACCCCGATATCAATTGTAAGATAAAAGAAGAAAGGGCAAGGCAAAATATGAAGACTAGCGAGATGACTCTAAGATAAATCTTGGGATAAGTTGAGTACCTTGTATATTATTGCAAGGATTGCAATAAAATGTGACACGAGGACTTCCCGGGGGGTCACCCATCCTAGTACTACTCCCGCCCAAGCACACTTAACTTCAAAATTCTTGTGGGATCTGGTGTGTTAGGGCTAGTATGATCGCACGAGAAGGAAGAATCCAAACTAGCGGTGAAAAACCGACATGAGATTATGTACCTAGAGTGTTATCAGTTATGTTAAGGGAATTGTAAAAAGGGCTTAAGCAAAACAAGCAGGACTAGTTGATTACTAATAGATGACGCACTTGTATGCCACAGTTCTTCAACATAATACCAGTTAATGATATAAAAACCATGAAATGTCTATATAGGCCATTGTGTTAGGGAATTTCGATACCACTTGGCAACCAACTCTGATGGGAAAAAAGCAAAACCCAAAAGGTAAGGGTACCAGTTGATATCGTCTAAATAAGGCAAGAAGTAATACACGAGGTCAATGATTCCACAATACGACCTTGGCTACAAGACTCACTTCGCACTTCATGGACAGATGATTTTGGAGGGAATGTTACCCGCACGGTAACAATATCAGCCTATGCTCCTTCAATCGAAGACAACCTGCTCAACCGAGAAGGGGTGAAATTATAGATCAAGAGAATAGTGAGACTTTACGGAGTTCCCCTATCTATTGTTTCAGACGAAGGAGCCCGAGTTACAATTAACTACTGAAGATCAGCCCACAAAGAGATTGGGAGGATAGGTAGGTCTTTGTACGCCATTGTACCCTCAGAATAATGGATAGACTAAGTTTACTAGCTAATCGCTAGAAGATATGTTACGGGCCTATACGGTTGACTCCAAAGGTAGCTCGGACAATTGCCTACTACCTGTCAAGATTACTTAGGATATTAACTATCATTCCAATCTCCGGATAGCCCCGTATAAGACTTTGTATGATAGAAAGTGTAGGTCGTCATTGGTTGGTCTAATGTTAGCGAAACACAACTAATAGGCTCGGACATGGTCCAACAGGCTATGGATAAGGTAAAGCCTATTCAGGAGAGATTATTAGCTGCCCAAAGTCGACAGAAGCTATATATAGATAATCGACTTCGATCTTTGGAATTTCAAGTGAGCGATTGGGTGTTTTTCAAGGTGTCTCCCATAAAAGGAGTAATGAGGTTTATCTAGAAAGGGAAGCTAAGTCGGAGATATATGGGTCCTTACCAGATCCTTCATCGAATAGGCAAGGTTGCCTACGAGCTAGACTTACCATCGGATCTGGAAGCAGTATATCCAGTCTTTCATGTATCAATGCTCGTAAATGCATTGGTGATCTACCCGAGTATATCCCATAGATGATATCTAGGTTATAATAGATTTATCCTATGAAGAGCAACTTATCGCCATCCTGGATCGGCAGATTAGAAGATTGCGGACTAAAGATGTAGCTTCCATCAAGGTACTGTGGCAAAATGAGAATCGCAAAGAAATGACCTAGGAAGTCAAAGAGGAAATGAAACATAAGTATTCGTACCTATTCCCTACGTCTACAGGTAATCCCAACTTTTGGAACTTTTATACTGGTTACTTGATGAAAGTGTGGGTTATTGCAATAGACAGGAATTTCCCCATAATCTGTATAAGATCTTGAGAAAGATTTTGATTCACATTTGAGGAAGAATTTCCTAAAAGGGGGAAGGATTTTACACCCCATACTTTTGTACGTTGGAACACATTCTTAAGTCGCTTAAAAGGCTCTTGCGTTTCTTGCAAGGATCGTAAGCCTCTTAAATTTCTTAAAGTTTTTTAAAGCTTCTTAAGATTTCTTAAGAACTCTTAAGCTCTTAAGAGTTACCATGTGATCCGGATAATCTATAACGCTATCAAACAACTCTAAGGAAAGCAGAATGCGATACCCCATAGTAGAGAAGATTGGAAATAGAGTTATAAGAATCTGGGAGAAATTAGAGACCAAATAATGATTTGTAGGACTCGACTTATTAGCGTAAGCTACCAATTTGTAAATCTTACATATTTAAGATACTTGAGCACATACCAAGGTTATGTAGTAGGGATTACATAGGTCCGTAAAGCAAGACGAGATTACGAACCCACAAAGAGGAAAAGAAAGTGACACATGGCAGCCCATGAGAGAGTGCCACATGGAAGTATGAGGGAGTGACATGTGGCAGAATCTGTAGAAAGGGGGTGTGCCCCCACATGCCATGTGGCATACCCTAAGTGGAGGAGGGGGTGCATTGGCCCTATGAGGGCTTGACACATGTCACCACTTAGGGCTTGACATGTGTCATACCCCTAAGGTGGTATATATATACATATTTGATGACTTTTCAACTCATTCTTATCCCTTAATTTCATGTTTATCAAAGAAAAGACTACAAGAAAATTCTAGAGAAAACAAAGAAGAGAAACTTGAAGCTAGAGAGAGAGAGCTCGGATTTGGGAGGAACAAAAGATGAGTCTCTGATTGTTTTCTGTGAATTAATTATATAGGGTACACCACAATTTTATGAAGGTGTTATTAGTGAAAATATATGGTTTTTATCAGCCACAAAACATTAGCAAACAGCCACGAAGTTTAAGTCGCGCTAGAAGAACTTTCGAGTTAAGTTTCGATGAGTTTGACGAGTTCTGGGAAAGGTAAGGGTTTATATTTCAAATTGGAAATTATGATGTGGTTTTTAGGTATATTACATGTATTAAATAAGGTTTGAAGTGGAAAAATTGAATAAGGATGCTAGACGCTAGAAACAAACTAGATTAAAGTTGTTGTAGTTAAACCGAAGTCGCGTAGTGTGTCGGGCTTGTGGTGCTGCAGTTGCAGCTGGTTGGATTGTGTGTTGTAGGGATGTAAAGTTTTATAAAAGGGGTTTGGGTTCTTCTTTTTTTATCCACACAATCCTCTGTTTGGTATGGTTAAAGATTTTGCGAAATAAAGATTAAAAACTCTATTTTGGTATCGTAGTTTGGAGCTAGTTGTTTGGAGCTTGTATTGGGTAATGTTGAAGTGATTTACTTGTAAATATGCTGCTTGTTGTTGTTTTTGGTATGGTTGTTGATAATTTGGCCATGTCAAAATCTCGGGGATGTTGAAGTTACAGGGGAAATACTGCCCGATTTTCGGTAGCATCGGAACTAGTAACAAACTAGTCGAGGGTAATGGATAAGGAAATAACTCCTATTAGTACTTGGTTGTAGAGTGGGATATTGGAAAGTGAATGGATATTAATATTACTATTACTTTCATGTCAAATAGGTTAAGGAGGTATCAAGGCAGGCCGGATTGCAATTAATCCCAAAAAAGGTATGTGAAGCTTTCTCTTGGCATGTTTTAGCACAAGTATGTAAAACTACCCTTCTTTCTGCTTGATATATCTTTGACATAAGTACGATGTTGTAATTATATTATTACTCACCGAGTCCCATCATGGTCTGGGTATGTTATGTGATGGTAAGGTAAAGCAATGAGAAAGTTATGATACTGAGCTCATGACGGGTCGAGTATGGTATATGTATATAATGACTCTATGAGAGAAAGTAGAGGGTATGTAAAGCTTATTTTCTTCCTTTTTTTGGCATGACCCATAGAAATTCAACGGACAAAGAATGCACGAAGTCTACAAAAAGCTCTTATTCTTAAGTACACTAGGATGGCTAACGTTTTAATTTCCTAGAACTTATGTCTTTTTGCCTCGATTCATGTGAAAATGTCCAACCATCCTAAGTTGGTATAATTTATATTGTGGTATAAATCATGTGTCATGACCCAACCCCGTAGGCCGCGACTGGGGTCCGATCTAAATCCCCATATACGTGTCTATCAGCTGTGGTCAACTCGAACTATAATTAACATTATACTATACAACGAAACCCTATTGGGTGATAACATTTTCATAAATCAGTAGCCTCTTTCATTTGAATCACATAATGAAAGGGAACGTAAACCAACAAGGTTGTCATACATATAAATTTTTACAAGATTTCAAGTAGACCCAGCTGAACAATACTTACACATACAACCCACATATACATGTCTGCAGACCTCTAACAATATCAATGACAACATATGGTGGGACAAGGCCCCCGCCTTACCCCTGAATAATAAAACAATACTATACATCAATGGCCAGTGCCAAAAACTAGGCTCCGATACAATAGAGCCTCTTCCAGCTGAGCTGAGCGGGATCCTAAGATGACGGACTCCCAAAACCTATACCTGTACCTGCGGGCATGAAACGTAGCCTACCGAGAGAAGGGGGTTAGTACGACATAGATACTGAGTATGTAAAACATAACATAGTACAACTGGAAGCATATCTGAAATAGAGAAGCAGGGGGTAAATTATCAAATCAACAACTTATACTTGGGAAAGTAACTACTAAGAAGCTTAAGAGACATTCCGAGCTCCAGAGTGTGGGGTATAACAGCATGAATCTTATTCACTCCTTTAAGCTAGAACTCTTCCAATAATGGAACTATGGCTTCTTAAGTTTTTCTATACCTTGGGAAGTAGTAAGTAGGTAAAGATAATCTTCTCTCTTTTTGGCATCAGATTTATGAAACGAATAGACAAAGTATATGTGATCCCAAGTCCCCATTCTCAAAGCCACTAAGATTGTCATTTTCTTGACTTCCAAAAGATATTTTATTATGCCTTGATACGAGTAGATGATTTCAAAAGTGCTACTTTGATGTAAACCATAATGACACTCCAAAGGTACTTGTTATGGCTATTGGTCTAATTTTTGAATGATAGTTCATTTTGATTATTTCCAAGTCTCCAATGATGGTTTAAATTGTATATGGTTACTCACTACTCTACTCTTGTATATTGTAACCCTTCTATCACCAAGTCCCGATCCAGGTATGTAATTGTGCGTAGTTCACTGCATTATCCACCGAGTCCCTCACTAAAGGGTCGGGTACGCTATATGAGGAAATGATAATGCGATGACATAAACAACTTACTGAGTCCATCACTAAAGGGTTGGGTACGCTATATGAGTAAATGATAATGCAATGACATGAATAACTCCCCGAGTCCCTCACTAGAGGGTTGGGTATGTATGTTTATATATAGGATAATGTGATGTGATGTGATAAGGTGATGATGGCACCGGGCCCTATGATGGTCCTACCGATATATGTTTCACCGTGTCCCTGAAGAGGTCGGCTATATTGTATAATATGAGCATATATGATTTTATGATTCAGAAGGTACAGGTATAGTGTTTTCTTACGTAACGAATTTATCCCCCTAGCTCTCTTTATTTCAGATATGCTTCCAATTATGTTTTGTATACTCAGTACATATGTCATATGGACCCCCTTTTCTCGAGGAGGGGCGAACTGTATTTCATACCCGCAAGTATAGATATATATTTCTGGGATCCTCTAGTGTAGGAGTCCCACTCAGCAGTTTAGAAGCACTCCATTATGTTGGAGCCTAGATTTTAGGTACTAAACCTCGATGTATATATTTATATGTTTATGGGTACGGCGAGGGCCCTGTCCCACCTTATGTTTCTGTTCTTACTCTTAGAGGTCGGTGGACATGTATATGGGTGGTATATGTATATGTGTATAGTTGTTTCTATATGTTATGATAGCCTCATCGGCTTATATGTTATCGTACCTATTGATGCATTATAACTTAAACAGGGGGCAGGTTTACTTATAGTTGGCAGAGGTATATGCGAGTATCCAATTTAGGCACCCGTCACAGCCTACGGGGTTGGTTCGTGATAGTAGGTACTTCTACACATCATAGGACTTACTCATATAAGTGATGTTGAGTTAAGAATTGAACTAAGTGGGGGGAAATGAGTTTACAAGCCAAGTTTATCATTAATAGAAATTATGAAAAGCTACAGACACGACTCGTAAAAATAGTTCAAAGACTCAGTTCTCAAGATTTCTCAGACCCTGCAGAATGAGTCCCTTCTATTAAGAGTAGAAGAGTTTACGACTCATAGCGATGAGTCGTAGGAAAAGTTTAGAGAGTCAATTCTCAAGTTTTTCTCTGACCCTGTAGGACGAGTTATTTCTATGAGTCTTCAACACCTCTATGACTCATAAGGATGTTTTCATAGTGTCAGTCCGGCTAATTTTAAAAAGGGGCATTTTGGTCTTTCCCTATGTTTTATCAGTTAATGAGGTTGTTTTGGTATTAAATCCTCCCTATTTACTAACCCTAATTTTTTCCCAAACCCTTCATTCTCACAATACCTTCAATTCACTAAAACTCTTTGCTCTCAAGACTCTTCTCAAGGCTTCCTTTATCACCAAGTAGGTTCTAGTGTTCCCCAAGATCAATTTCCCCTTCCAATCTCAAGTCTAAACCTATCAAGATATATGGGTCTTTATCTATGGGCTCTTCCACCCATGGAGCCCAAAACCCTTTTCATACTAAATCTTTGGTTTCAAGTAAGAATTTCTTAAGGGTTACTCTAATATATGTTCAAAAGCATTAATCATGATTTAACCATTCATTATTGGTCCATTTTGATGCTACATGATTCCAAATGCATGGATTGGTTGATTACACGTAATTTCTCTACTTAGTTCCTTGAAGGTTCTTGAGATTCATAGTGGGTTATTTAAAGCATGATTTTAAATTGATGAATTTCATAGTTTTTATGCATGATTTCAATTACATACATGTTAGAAGGTTGTATTGACTTGAAACCACCTAGTTTTACCCTATTTTCATTAAAGCATGATTTGAAGGTTATGGAATCCAATTGAATGTTTATGAAATCTAATGATTATGATTATGGAATTCATCAAATGGAAGATTGAATGTTGGTGAGGGGCTTTCTCACCTAATCTAATGGATTCTTTATCAATAAGGACAATTCTTGCATACTTGAATCACTAAAGATTCTAAGGAGCTATTCTACCGAATGATGATTTGATATCTCAAAATATATGTATGTTTATGATACTATGGTATATTATTCCGTGGGATTTGACTTAGCATTGAATGAGGCTTGAGGTGGAGTTCGGTAAGGGAATCTTAGTAGCAACCTCTTATTTCATTAACTATGTGCCGACATAAGAGCCCTTATAAGTTAGGCTAGTGAATCCACAAATGGTCATTAAATGTTAAAAGAAATGAATGTTGATGGAGTTCTACCTTGGAAAGTAGTCTCCCCTTCCAATGTAGGGGGTTACATTGGATTCCATGTTATAGCTCACATGGTCTTAATGTCGGTTATAGTCATCTTCCCATAAATGAATGTTTCAAATGCTATTTACTTGATCACTCATGGATGCACTCACTTATGTACTTTACTTTATAATTGTCTTAATATTTTCCATTATATTGCATGCCTACATACTTAGTACATTCAAAGTACTAACGCATACTCCTGGCCTACGTGATATCACCGTGTAGGGATTGGTGCTCCTTCTCATTCTCCTCCATGCTGCTAGGTTGGATCATTGAAGGATACTATTTGGTGAGTTCCCATATTTCGGGAACAATATTCCTTTTCTTTCTAGATTATGTTATATTGAGACCTTTAGACATCTTTCATGGTATTTTATTTCTATGTTATTGAGGGTGAGCTAGAGATATGTCTTAGCCCCCGTTAAGTCTAAGACTAGAGGTATTATTGGAAAAATATAAGATAAATCTCGACTTTTAATGTTCATTATGATGTTTTCTCCATAGTCCCTTTTCCCCTTTTACTTTCACTTATTATTTAATTGTCATTACCTATGAAAGGCTAAATGAATTCTATGAGGCTTGGTTCATGACAAACCTGGTATCAGAGCTGAGATTTTGAATGGTCCACAGTGTCTAACATACCATATTGAATAGGGTCTTATTCATGGTTGTAAAGTACGATACAACTATAAATAGGAGACTATAAGACATTAAAAAAAAATTCCTTCTTTCATGATTCACGTCATTCCCTAAAGTTGTTCTAATACTTCTTCTAACTAATGAATCATTTCAGTTTCTCTAAATAATGCATCCAAGAAGGGTACCGCCACCTAGAGTAAGGGCTGCTGATGAGGACTAAGCTCCTCTAGTTCCCGAGGCCCCATATAATGAGGAAGGAGTTACACATGCAGAGTTCTGGAATATTGGCCCAAGCCATAACCAACTAAGTTAATCAAGGCGTTGCTCATCCTCATCCTCAAGTGCCTACCCCAACTTCTAGGATTTAGGAATTCAAGAGGATGAATCTACCCAAATTTGATGGTTCCAAGGTAGATGAGGACCCTATAGAGTTTATTGAGGAAATTTATCGGATTGTGGCTATTATCGGAGTACCTCAAAATGAAAAGGCCAAGATAGTGGCCTATCAACTCAAAGGAGTAGCGAGGGTTTGGTATGAGCAATGGGTTGTTGAAAGGGTGATGATATAGGACCCATAGAATAGGAAGATTTCAAGGGTGCCTTCCTAAATCGCTTCTTTCCTTTGGATCTAAGGGAGACAAACATTCAAGAGTTCATCAACCTTTTCCAAAGGAGCATAAGTGTGAGGGAGTATGCCCTCAAATTCATCAAATTGTCTAAGTATGCACCTTTCATGGTCTTTGACCCAAGGGAAAGAATGAGAAAATTTATCTCCAGTGTTTCTAGTTTGATGTCCAAAGAATGAAGGACAGCTATGTTGGTCAAAGTGATAGATATCTCCCAACTTATGACACATGTGGATTAAATTGAGGATGAGAAACTAAGGGATAGGTCAAGAGGGTTTAATAATTCTTGAGTTGATGGTGGAGGGTTCACTCACCAAAAGTCTGGGTATAGTGGTAGTGGAAAGGACTAAGGTGGGCAAAGATTCATGGGACAAGGTCCCATCAATACTCCTACTCCAAGGTTCAACAAATACAAGGGTGTCAATCCTATGGTTCCAAGGGAAAATGTAGGTGCTCAAGCTTTCCCTACTTGCAAGAAGTGTGGGAAGATTCATGAAGGGGAATGTTTAGTCGGCTCCAATGCATGCTTTAAGTGTGATAAACTGTGTCACGGCACAAAATTAAGCAAGACATTTATCTACCCAACTACCCTTAGTCTATGAAATGACATTATATCAAAGAATCGCACATAATTTGGAAAACCAACCTTAAGAGGGGATACACACAATACAGCACAGGGAGGGAAGAGTTCATAGATGAAACTCGATTAGACAATGCGAACCCACAAAATGAAGATTACAATTACTAGACTAAAACCTAAAGTTGTATGGATGAGTATAGGATAAGGAACTTCAACCAAGAATAAAGAAAGAAAAACAAAAACTTTTGAATTTGAAAGGTCAAATGGAACTTTTCAAATCTTTAGAGCATTTGTGATATTCGACTAATGTCGTTGAATATACTCTGTGACTCGAAAATTAGGTCTTAGACCACCAACATTCACAGTGTTCAGTCATTCCATAGGTGTAAAGGGTGAGCTCGGTCGAGCTCGCTAATCAAATTCGGCGGCTCACCGAGTGAGCTGTAAGATCGCCAAGTTTTCCAGAACCTCCCTCATTTTTGACCTTCTAGGGGCAATGCATTTAGGCGATTCATTTGGCACTTTCGGTGACTAGCCGATAGAACTGATCCATCGCCCATTTGCCTCTCTTGGTGTTTTCCTCCAAAATTCAAACTCCAACCTACACAACCAACAAACGTTATTCAAATAACAAAAAGTAAAGTTTGGGTTGCCTTCATAGAAGCACCTTAGTTAAAACTGTGGCACAATGCATACATACATCCAAGCATAATCTAAATACACCACATCAATCATAGCTACAGCGGTATGCTCTCCAAAATAAAGCTTCAACCTTTGATCATTCAATTTGAACCTCAAACTATCCTCATTTTCCACCTCTATCACCTTATTTTCAAACATACGAGTATATTTGAATGGACCCAACCATTTTGACTTGAGTTTTCCCAAAAAAAGTCTTAAACGAGAGTTATAGACCAACACAAGATCACATACCCTAAACTCTCATTATAGGATTTTGAGGTCATGTCATTTCTTCATTCTTTCATTATAGAGGGATGAACTTTCGTCTAAAGCGTAAAGTTGGTCAGCTCTATCTTTCAATGCAACTTCCCAATTCAAATTCATAGCCTTTAATTCCCATAAAGCTTTATGTTCAAGGTCCCTTATAAGATGACAAGCATTACCAAACACCAATTGATATGGCAAAATGTCAATTGGTGTCTTGTATGCAGTTCTATAAGCGCAAAAGGCATCTTCCAACTTCTGGGACCAATCCGATCTATTAATATTCATTATTTGACACTTCAACTTGCCCACTCATTTGTGGGTCATAGGGTGTAGCCACTTTGTATTTTACACCATATTTGCTCAGCAGCGAAGCGAACACACAATTGTAAAAAAGAGACCCAGCATCACTAATAATAGCACGTGGAGTGCCAAACCTTGTGAATATGAACCTCTTGAGGAATCGAACAACACTTCACCCCTCATTATTAGGTAATTTCACCTACTCTACCCATTTTGACACATAATCAACCGCGAGAAATATGTACTTGTTCCCGTAGGAACTTATAAAAGGACCCATAAAATCAATCCCCCACATATCAAATAAATCCACCTCTAAGATCGGAGTGAGAGTCAATTCATGTCGCCGAGATACCCCTCCTTGCTTTGGCATTGATCACAACTTTTGACAAGCGAGTTGGTATCTTGACATAATTTAGGCCAATAGTAGACGCTTTGAAAGACCTTAGCCATTGTTCGTACCCCACTATGATGGACACTAACCGGTGACGCATGACTAGCATGAAAGATCACCTCAACCTCAACTTTCGAAACATACCTCTGGATCATATGGTCTACACATCCTCAAAATAAATATGGCTCATCCCAAATATATTTCCTTGCATCAAAAAGAAACCTTTTGTGTTGGTAAAAATTCAGCCCATCAGGAAGAATCCCACATACTACAAAGTTTATAAAATTAGAGTACCACATGAGTGAGCTATTACATACCACCATCACCAACTCATCCGAGAAGGCCTCTTCAATCTCCTTCTATTTGAATACCACCATGTCGGATTAGAGTCTCGACAAATAATCTGATATCTAATTTTCACAACTCTTACGACCCTTGACCTCAAAATTGAATTCTTGCAACAATAACATCCAATGGATCAACCGAGGTTTTTCATCTTTCTCTGCCATCAAGTATCGGATCACTGCATGGTCAGTGTGGACCATAACCGTAGTACCCAAAAGGTTCACAAAATTTCTCAAAGGCATAAACAATAGCCAACAACTCTTGTTTGGTGACCAAAATAATTCTTTTGGGCCACGTTTAACGTCTTACTAGCATAGTATATAGGATGGAATAAATTACCTTTCCTTTGGACAATAACAGCCTCTAAAGCAACACTGCTCGCATTACACATGAGCTCAAAAGGGATGCTCCAACCCCGTTGCAATAATAATCAAAACCGATATGAGCTTTTCTTTAAGACTTTATAATGGAAGTATCTATACAGATTTGAGACTGAAGATAATTATCAATGCAACTATTAATGTGATTATTCCAACTATATTGAGTATCATGCATGTATCACTCTTTTGGTGGTTTGTCAATTTGAATCTATTTTCTTTATGCTACCGAAAGATGAAAAGGGGAACTGACTCCTTCCTTCCTTGGGGAGGATGAATCAAGGACAGGAATGCTTTGACACAAGCATCATCGAATTCAAACACACTCTCTTTTTCTAGTAGCTTGCAAAAACAATAGGCCACCTTAGAAAAAAATTTGATAAACCTCTGATAAACCCCGGCATGTCCCAAGAAACTCCAAAATCCCTTTACCAAAATAGGAGGAGGTCATTGAGAAATAACTTCAACTTTTGCTTGATCAACTTGTATATCATCTCCTGAGATTTTATGGCCCAGCACTATACCTTCTTTTAGCATGAAATGGCATTTCTTCCAATTAAGCAAAAGATTTATTTCCACACACCTTTGCAATACCCGACCAAGACTCTCAAGGAAAGTATCAAATGTATCCCCCACAAATGGAAACTTTATCCATAATGACCTACATCGTATCCTCTACCATGTCGGCAAAAATAGACAGAATGCATCTTTGAAAAGTTGTGGGAACATTGCTTAAACAAAAAAGCATCCGCCTGAAAGTAAAGGTGTTGTATGGGGACGTGAAGTAGTCTTCTCTTAATCCTCGAGAGCAATAGAAATCTGGTTATACCCAGAGTACCATCCAAAAAGCAGTACCAACCACAACCCCCAAGACGATCTAACATTTGGTCCATGAAAGACATAGGGATGTGGTCCTTTTCCATGCAAATATTTAATTTTTTGGAGTCCATGATACCCTCAACTGGTCACCAGTCACATCAATACAAGTTCATTTTTTTTATTTGGCACAATCGTCATGCCACCTTTCTTAGGGATGCAATGTATTTGGCTCACCCATTTACTCTCCGCAATTGGATAGACAATATTTGCATCGAGACATTTGATGATTTCCTTCTTCACAACCTCGTGCATTGGAGGGTTCAACCTCTATTGGTGCTCAATTCTAGGCTTTCTATCAGTACCCAACTGGATCTTATGTGTGCAAACACCGAGAGGAATACCCAGGATATCGGCAATTGTCTACCCAATAGCCTCAATAAACTTTTTCAGCATACTCACTAGGTCTTGGACTTACTCATCAATCAAATATAAAGCTATAATAACGGGAAAAGTACTATTTTCCCCTAAAAATACATATCGAAGGTGAGAAGAGAGTACCTTTAGCTCAAGCTTTGCTGGCTCATCAATAGAAGGCTCTGCGGGTGGTGTGTATCTACTCTACAAGTCGATATCTAACTTCATGGTATTATTGGTATATGACCCAATACCCAAGAGATAATCCACCACCTAATCATAATAGGTAATCTCTTCCCCATCAAAATTCAATAATACCACCACCAATGATTCCCTAATATTAGAAACCTCTTCCACACTCTCAATCGCCTTATCAATAACATCAATGACCGATATCACATGAAGGTCATTTGGTTGCTTCATAGACTTGCAAAACTTAAAGATGACTTCTTCACCATTAATCCAAAACTTAACTCACTACTTTCCACATCAACAAGTGCTCTATCGATAGGCAAGAAAGTCCTATCAAGAATAATAGGGAGCTCGACGTAGATCTCACAATCAAGAATCCAAAGGTTGGAAGGGTTTGGGTGTTGCAGATGTGTGGGGAGGGGAGGAGTCTCCACTTAGTTCTGGTGATGAGATGGCTTGTTTGGAGTGCTTTTATTTGGTATGTCGAACAAGCAGTATTTCGTATTCATTTGAGTGTTCCTCCTTAGACCCCATATTATTGATGTCCGTTGGTTCATTCCGTATTTATTTCTTTAGAATCTCTACAGCTTCTTTTCATAAAATCTGTTTCTTTCCACCACCTTTCTTTGGAGTTTGTTTGGGAGGCATTGTTAAGGAAGAGTTAGTCCGTGAATATAACATGAAAAACAACTAAAGAAAGCAAGAGCTAGAAGAAAGAATATAACTAGAAAGTAACTATTTTTGGCTCTACGAGGGAGAATCTATGATTTGTAGAAGAGTCTACAGTCCATGAATCAACTCATAGGATCTGACCTACAGGTCTTCAATCTCTGAAGTTTGTCGATGAGAGGACCTTACGACCCACAAAAGTTTCTGCGGATCGTAAGGTTCAGTCATTGACTCAGAGCTGCACTACTAGGTTTGGGTACTTGACTTGTATGAGTCAACACTATAGGTCGTAGACAAGTCTATGACTCATAGGATGTACTCGTGCAAGTTGAGTTTCCAAACACTTAGCTACTGTAATTTTGTTAATTTATTTTGATGAATTCAATTTATGATTCGTAGAAGATTCTACAACCTGTAATTAGACTCATAACACTTTTTGGTGAGAATATTGAAGCACTGATCTTAAATTCCTTATTTACTAGGGGTAACTATGAATCGTAGATTGTCCTACGACCCATAGAAAACCCTCAATTGAAAAAAACTTCAACATCAGTGTTCATCACAAGTAAAGCACAATAAAACAAGCTTAATGACCCCCACTTATTTAACCTATTGTTAATAAATCACAACTTTATCAAATAACCAATACCCTCACTACACAAATCAGTTCAACAGTTCTGTTTAGATATTTCTTATAGAAGAACCACACAATAAGTATAATAATTCCATTCATTCATCAAATTATTGTTCTCAACACTAAATGAGTCATCTATTCAGTTCTCCCATCACAATTAGTTCAATGATCTAATTTTAACATCGTAAAAACCCTAATATCATACTAACTAGTTCTTTAATCCCACTACACTTACTGAATTAAGTAACATATGGTTTAAAACAAAATAACATGGGGAGATTAACTTACCACAATTTGAGCCTTGAAGTTTTAATTTTGTGATGGGACTTTTGACACGATTAAGGGCTTAGGGTACTAAGTTGTGTGACTGTGATGGGGCTTTAATGAGGGGATAGAATGCTGGGTGGTTTTTGGCAAAGATAAAGTAGGAGACGTTGTTTTGAGAGGAAGGTGAACAGTGGGGTTGCTGTGTTTGAGAAGAATGGGGTGATTTTTTTAAACTTCATTTTCTTTATTTAATTTAGAACAGGTCAGGTCGGGTGTTTATCTTACTAAGTCCGTGAAATAGGTAAGTTACAACCTATAATAATTATTATGGGTTGTATACATGCATTGCAGATTGTCTTCAAAGGAAAGAAAACATACCTGGAGTCTTTGAGTGTAGGCTACGAGTCGCAGAAGTTTCTATGGGTCGTAGAGTACAGTCGTAGAATTAAAGATATGTCATGTTTTGAATCTATATTTTGATGAGTCAAGTGTACGAGCCATAGAGGTTTCTATGGCCCATAAAAATGACTCATGTGTCTCTCTGAATCCTTTTTAGGTTTTAGTATTTTAAATTTTGACATGGGCACGTACACAACCTTTGGCCTTTTTCTTATGATTTTTGTCACTCCAA
This sequence comes from Solanum dulcamara, assembly GCF_947179165.1. NCBI lineage: Eukaryota > Viridiplantae > Streptophyta > Magnoliopsida > Solanales > Solanaceae > Solanum > Solanum dulcamara. Next base: position 45,712,135 of record NC_077238.1, read on the forward strand.
TTTGATAGTGACCCTAACAAAGTCTATGCTATCCTAAAAACTATCAAGTAAAAATAGAAAAAAATAAAGATGAAATACACTAAATGAATAACAAAGTAAATTGGATTGCCTCCCAAATAGCGCTTGATTTAACACCATGGCACGACATAGATATACTTAGTTACTCACACTTCACTAAGCTTCCATGCCTCCACAGTTTTGATTTCATCATTTGTGCCCATGTATTCTTTGATTCATTGACTATTAACTTTAAACTTTATACTATCCTTCTTTTCTAGCTTGACCGCACCATGTGGAAAGACTTGACTCACTCTAAGTGGTCCTAACCATTTAGACTTTAGTTTGCCAGGAAATAAACGCATCCTTGAGTTGAAAAGATGGACCAAGTATTCAGACGCAAATGTTCACTTTTCAATCTTTTGATCGTGATACTTCTTCATTCGCTCTTTGTACAAGGTTGCACTTTCATAAGCATTTAGGCGAAACTCGTCAAGCTCATTTATTTGATTCATCCTTTGCTTTGATGTGGCATCCCAATCCATGTTTAATTTATTCAACGCCCACATAGCTTTGTGTTCCAACTCTACGGGCAGATGATAAGATTTCCCAAAGAGAGGTTTATAAGGAGACATGCCTATGGGCTTCTTGAATACAGTGCAGTAAGCCCATAGAGTGTCATCAAGTTTCCTTGATCAATCCTTTCTATTTGTGCTCACCGTCTTTTCAAGTATTTGCTCGATTTCATAATTTAAGACTTCAGCTTGTCCACTAGTTTGTGGATGATAAGGAGTTTCTACACTATGTCGAACCCCATACTTTCCAAATAACGCTTTGAATAATCGATTGCAAATGTTAGAACCTCCATCACTGATTATTGTCCTTGGTATACCAAATCTTGAGAAGATGTTACGCTTGAGGAAGATGGTGACACTCCTTGCTTTATTGTTAGGAAGTGTGATAGCTTCAACAGATTTAAACACGTAGTCAACTGCAATGAGGATGTATTGCATTCCACTTGAACTCACAAAAGGTCCCATGAAGTCAATTCCCCATACGTCGAATAATTCAATGACTAGAATAAGAGTGAGTGAGAGCTCATGTTTCCTTGAAATTCCCCCTTCCCCTTGACAATGATCATAAGACTTAGTGAAATCATAAGCGTCTTGATGAATTGTTTGCCAGTAGTACCCACATTATAGGATCTTATAGGTTTTATGTATACCACTATGATGGCCTCCAGCGGGCGACCAATGACATGCTTCAAAAATCCTCATCATCTCTACTTCGGGTACATAGCGATGAATAATCCCATATGCACAAACACAGAATAAGTATGTTTCTACCCAAAATAACTTATTCACATCGGGACATGAATGTGGGGTATTGGTGAACATTTAAATCGAATGGCACTTTATCACTAACCAAATAGTTGGCAACATCGGCAAACCATGGAATTCAGTCATGTGATGCAGCCAATACTTGTTCGTCTAGAAATGTGTCATTAATCTCAACTCCATCTTCGAACTTTAACATCGCCTCTTCTTCAGGCCTAGAGAGATGGTTCGCAACTTAGTTTTCTGTCCCTTTTCAGTATTTCACTTCAAAGTCGAACTCTTGTAACAGCAATACCAAATGAATAATTCTTGGCTCGGTATCCTTCTTTGCCATGAGAAATATCAATACAGCATGGTCTTTGTGTACAATGACTTTGGTGCCCAATAAGTAATATCTAAACTTCTAGAATGCAAACACAATGGCAAGTAACTCATGTTCGGTCATGGTGTAGTTTCTTTGAGCAATATTAAGATCTTTGCTAGTATAGTATATTGGATGTAAAATATTCTCATGCCTTTTTCCCAATACTACACAAAGTGCTACTCCACTTGCATCACACATGACTTCAAAGGGCGACTCTCAATCTGGTGCAATGATGATAAGAGCTGATACTAACCTTTTCTTCAAATCTTCAAATGCTTTTAGACAGGCTTCATCAAAAAAAAAAACTTCATCTCCTTCTCTAGTAGATGCATAAAGGATGATCTATTTTGGAGAAGTGTTTGATAAAGCGGCGATAGAATTCGACATATCCCAAAAAGCTCCAAATACCTTTGACGGAGATGGGAGGAGGTGACTTTGTGATTACCTCAATCTTTACTCGATCTACCTCAATGCCTTTGTTTGAAATCTTGTGACCCAGAACTATGCCCTTTTTCACCATAAAGTGACACTTCTCCCAATTAAGCACAAGGTTACACTCTTCACACCTTTTTAGTACATCTTGGAGATGAGCCAAGCAATCCGCGAATGAGTCTCCAACCACTGAAAAATCATCCATGAAAACCTCAATATTATCTTCCACCGTGTCCAAAAATATAGACATCATAAAACGTTGAAAGGTTGTCGTGCATTACACAATCAGAATGGCATCCTTTTAAAGGCAAATATCCCATATGGGCATGTGAAAGTGGTATTCTCTTAATCTTCTGGTGCTATAGAGATCTGATTGTAGCTCGAATATCCATCAAGAAAATACTACCAACCTTTGCCAGCAAGAAAGTCGAGCATCTGATCTATGAAAGGCATTGGTAAGTGATATTTTTCAATCCATGAGTTGAGCTTACAATAATCTATACACACTCTCCAACCGGTGATAAGCCTCATTGGAATGAGTTCATTCTTTGCGTTTGGCACCACAATAATACCACCCTTTTATGGTACATATTGGACAGTACTTACCCAATTACTATCTGCTATTGGATAAACAACTCCAACATCTAACCATTTGATGATCTCTTTTTTGACTACCTCTTACATATGTGGGTTTAGACGTCTTTGGTGTTCAATACTTGGTTTGAAATCCAGCATGATTTGGATTTTATGAGTACATATGCCTAGTGGTACACCAATGATGTCAGCTATGGACCACCCTATTGCTCTTTTGAAATGCCTCAAGACGGATGTAAAAGCTTCTACTTGCTTTTGGTGAATATTAGCAATTCTTATGACCGATAGCGTATTTTTAGGTCCAAAGAATGCATATTCCAAGTGAGATGGCAGTGCTTTTAGTTCCAAAGTTGGAGGTTCCTCGATGCATGGCTTCACATACGGAGTTGCTCTATTCTTCAAGTCTAAGTCGAGTCTCTTGGGTGCATGATTGAAAGTCCCAAGGCCATTTAGTGCACAAAATATCTCATCATACTCTTTAATGTGATATTTATCAAAGTTCATGATGACGGTAGCTAGAGCTTCAACACCCAACCTCTCTTCAGTAGGTATGTCTGGTTGCAAATCATCGACAACATCAATCACGAAAATAATTCATAAATCATTGTGATGATTTATTGCTCGACATACACCAAAGATCACCTCTTCATTGTTTAGTTAAAACTTTAGTTGGCCAGTTTTCATGTCTACCAAAGCATGTCCAGTTGCCATGAATGGTCTACCCAGAAAGATAGGAATATCAAAGTCTACTTTGTAGTCAAGAATGAAGAAGTCAGCAAGGAATATGAATGATTCAACCTTCACTAGAACATCATAAATAATGCCCACGAGCTACTTCACAATACGATCTACCATCAAGAGCCGCATTGATGTCGATTTGGAGGCTCCTAAGCCCAATTATCAGAACACTGTGAGTGGCATTAAGTTAATGCTCGCACCTAAGTCGCACAACGCTTTTGCAAAGTTGAATACCCCAATGTTACATGGTATGGTGAATGAGCTTGGGTCTTTTTTATTTTGCATAAGGGAGCGAGTGGCGATTTCACTACAATGATGCAAGTTATCAATCAGTTCAAATATTACCGCTCTCTTCTTTGTCACAAGATCCTTCATAAACTTAGAATAACCCGACATTTGTTCTAGCGCCTCTAACAAGGGAAAATTCACCGAAATTTGTTTCAACATGGAAATAAACTTAAGGAACTTTCCATCTTCGGCCTTTTTCTTTAATATTTGCGGAAAAGAAGGAGAAGGTCTTGGTATTGGAATTGGAGTTGGAGCAGCATCTTTTGCATTACCTACTTTCTCATCATGTTTTGCCTCTCCTTTTTCAGGTTGTTTGGTGCTTGGCTCTTCGCCTACTACTTCTTCCTCAATTTTTCTTTCTGTTTCATCCTCACTAACAACCATGTCTGCACATCATCCTCAAGTTCTGGCATAGATGGATCAACTGTCTGAATGCCACTATGGGTGGTCACCATCATGCATTGCCCATCATTTTTTGGATTTTCAATTTTATTACTTAGAAAAGTTCTTTTTTGGCGTGGGTTCAAAGATGATAAAATCTTCCCCAATTGTTGCTCAATCAGCTTTATGGATTAGAATGTGACTCAACTTTTTGATTCAATCTAGAAAGATCATTGCATATCTCCTTAAGATTATACTTTGTTGCATCATACTTTATCATCATTTAGCCATCATGTCTTTGATTCTTGCAAGTCTGGATCCCTCATCTCAATTTTTGGGAGGGATGTATGCACCACTATTGTTGTTATCTCTATTTTTCCAATCACCTTCTCTATCTTACCCGCGGTTTAGATCATTGTATCCATTTTGGTTGTAATTGTTCTCATTATTGTATCTTATATCACGATTGTAGTTGTTCTCGCGGTTGTAATGTGTAACATCCCCTAAAAATGTTGTATACGATGTTTTAATTCTCGCCTAAAAATGATACAGGTTTTGTATTTTGGGCATAACGTTTTATAGGATTATTCCAATTGGGTGATTTATATTTCTGAGTAACCACAAGGTCATTACCTACAACTTTTGTGAAGACTATAATTTAATTTTTGGAGGTTAAGTAGGTCAAATAAATTAATTATTATAAGACAGTGTGTTGTGACGAAATAGAGTGTTTGTAGAAGAAAATTCATATCTCACTATAGGATGCTCCAAATTAGTTGATTCTTGAACTAAATGAAACTATACTTCTATATCTACAATTCTTAAGAAAACACCAAATCCTAATAAGGAATTTATCTTGTTCAAAAGTAGCTCCAAAAAGGAGTATTCTGTCAAAAATAACTCATTTCACCTACCATGGAAAGATCTAGATACATTTGACATCACTCATTATATAAATTGTCCTCCAATTAACATCATCCATGACATCATAATTTTCCATTAAATTTTCAGATTTTTCTTTATAATTATTTTATTTATTGTTAGGTCCCTCTTTCCCATCTATAAATACCCACCTTATTTCCTTATTTTATTCATCAAGCTTTCAAGCAAGTCTTCTCTCTATACACTTCTTTACACATTCTCAAATATAGTTTTAGTTCTTAGTAGTGAAGAAATACTATTGCAGTGATTCATATACTCCGGGTAGTACACAAAATGTTCCGACGAGGAGAAAATCTAGGACTCAAGAGTGTTCATTAAGTCTTTCGATTCCGACTAAAGCTTTGGATTCCAGGTATGTAAGGTTTCAATGAGAGTATTCATTCCACTCTCATGTCTAAATTATTTTGATTATATGATAAATTATGTTTATTTTCTTTAAGTTTTACTCTAAGTTATATGGATATTAATCCATGGGTTCTTCCACCCATGTAGTACAAAAAAGTTTCAACTAAATCTCTTGATTTCAAATAATATTTTCTTATGTTAATTCTTATTTTTACTCAATAGTATGAATCATGGTTAAACTAATGATTATTGCTCTATTTTGATGCAACATAATTTCATATGTATGAATTGATGGTTTACAAGTAATTCCTCTATTTATCTATTTAAAGATTCTTGAAATTCATGGTGGGTTATTTAAAGCATGATTTTTAATTAATGGATTTCAAAGTATTTATGTACATTTATTTACATACATATTTGCAAGTTGAAGTGATTTGAACCCACCTAATTTTACTATATTTTTAATAAAGTTTGACTTGAAAGCCTTGACTCCAAATGAATGTTTGTGAAAGCAATATCTATGATCAAAAGGGAGTCTTATGAAAATAAAGAATGATAAAATGGTATGAATGATGCATTCTTTATGCAATAAGGACAATTCTTGCATATTTGAATTTTCAAATGTTTTAATGAGCTATTCTACCAAATATGATGTTTGAATTCTCAAGTTATATGCTATGAATATTTTAAAGTATTAAACTATTCTGTGGGATTGACTTAGCACCGAATGAGGCATTGAGGCGGGATTCGGTAAGGGAATCCTTGTAGCAACCCCTTGTCTCATTAACTATGTGCCAACATAGGGGCCCTTGTAGGCTTAGGCTAATGGATCCATAAATAGACCTTAAACTTAAAGTTAAAGAAATAAATGAAGTTGACGGAGTTCTACCTGGCAAGTAGTCTCCCCGGCCAACGTAGGGGGTTATGTTGGATTCCATGTAATAGCTCGCATGGTCTTAAATGATGGTTATGGTTATTTTCCCACAAAATAAATGTTTTAAAGGATATCTATATGATTTATTATGCATGCATTACATTATGTTCCATATTACATATATGTTATAATATTTCCTCAATGTTCATGCATCCGTACATACTTAGTACATTCAAAGTACTAACGCATACTCTTTTGCCTACATGATATCACCATGTAGGGACCAGTGCTCCTCCTCGTTCTCCTCTACGTGGCTAGTTGAGATTTCGCTAAAGACTACTTTTGGTGAGTTCCCATGTTCCGGGAACAATACTCCTTTATCTTTCTAGCTTATGATATATTAAGATATTTTACTATGACATTTCTTCTATTATAATTGAGGGTGAGCTAGGGACTTGTCTTAGCCCCGTTAAATCTAATAGTTAGAGGTATTGTTGGACATATATAAGTTGAAAATTTACTATTATGATTTCCGTTTGTTTATTTATCATCATTACCTATGAAAGGTAAAAGAATGCTAAGAGGCTTGTTTGAGGTACTTTCGGGTTCCTCATTCGCCATGTCATGTCTAGGATGAGCCCGTAAACACCAAAAACACTTTCCTTTAGTGTTGTGATTCCTCAACCAACTCTTCGACATAGTTTCCTCCAAAATATGCACAACCAACATCAAATATCCTAACACATGCTTAAAAGACATGCACATTCTTAAGTTTTAAAGTATTAAAAGTATCCTAAATCCACTGTACATCAACCCTCAGGAATTTTCTTAAGGCAGGCTCCACGGACACCCACCACGGGTCGTGAAACTCTCCATAGAATGTGGTAAATCCTCGTGGTGGACACTCTGCAGGTCCACTTACAGAACTGCACCACGGCCACATTTAATGGCCCATAGTAATCTTCACGGACAATGAAGATGTCCTATAGTGAAGCTTCAGAGACTACCTCTGTGGGATGCTACCACGGATCATGGAGATCACCATGGACCATGAACGGTACCCGTGAAGTCATTTTGATCAAATTTTTAAAAGGGCATTTTAGTCGTTTCCTGCATTTCAATTCAAAATGGTATCGTTTTAGAGGTTGAATTCTTCCATCTAAAGATACTAAACCCTTTTAAGACCTCATTCTTAATACTTAATAATTATGACTCTCAAATTCTCTCTTCCCAAACTCTCTCAAACACCTAGAGTCAAGACTAGGGTTTTCAATTCAAGGCATTCAAGTCACCATTCTTCTTCAAGTTTTCTTTTGGGTTTTGTCTCCTACAAGGTATATGAGCTTTTCATCCATGGATCCATCCACCCATGGAGTCCAAATTAATTTTCAATTTGATATTCCAACTTTCTTATGATGAATTCTTATAGGCTTTCATATAATGAGTTTAAATGCATAGACTATGATATATTCGGAGTTTATATACCTATATTGATGTATTTTGACTCTCAATTGCATGAATTGAATGGTTTAATAATGTGCCTTTATGAAGGCTTGAAGGAGGTTTTGAGTATGAATGGTGGGTTATTTGAGATATTCTAAATTGATGCATTTCATCACTCTAATGCATGCAATAATTCTTCAAAATGCATTTAAAGGTTTTATAAAGACAACCCACCTAGTTTTCCTCATGATTTACGTAAATTTGAAATGAAGTTTGACTCTAAATGAATGCTATGAAGTAAATGTTTATGTAAAGGGAGTCTTTATGAAATGATTGATTGATAAAAGGGTTTCTTAGCCGAACTAAGGTTTCAATGTGAAAGGACAATTCTTGCATTGAATCAAATGAATGGTTTTAATGAGCTACTCCACCGAATGATATTTTTTTATGTCAAAGTTATATATTATGCAATAATGATATTTAAACATATTCTGTGGGATTTGACCTAGCACCAAATGTAGCATGTAGATGAGACTCGACTGAAGGGGTTCTTATGTAAAGTCTTATGTTATATTAACTATGTACCACCATAGGGGGACTTGTAGGCTATTTTTAGGCTAGTGGATCCATGATTAGCCATTAAAGTTAAAGTTGAAGAATGTTTAAAGTTGATGGAATACTACCCTGACAAGGTGGTCTTCCCTGTATCGATGCAGGAGTCATCAGCCTGCCCTGATCCAAGAGTCATCGGATTCCATATAATAGCTCGCATGATCTTAAATGTTAGTAACGGTCACTTTCCCACAAATTGATGGTTTAAAGGTTTTATCATGATATTTCTCATGCACGTATCTACTTATGCATGTTGCTCATATATATGACTTGTTGTTCTCATTTTAGCATACTCTCGTACTTAGTACATTCAAAATATTAACGCATATTTTGTCCAACATGATATCACCATGTAGTAACTGGCATTGCTCCACACTCTCTTCCCCGTGGCTAGATTATTCGTTGAAGACTACTACTAGTGGTGAGCTCTCATGGTCCGAGAACAACACTCTTATTCCTTTCTAGCTTATTATGATGTTTAGACATTTAAGTTATCTTTGGTATCTTTTGAATAAATCTTGAGGGTGAACTAGGGAAATGTCTTAGCCCCGCAGAGTCTAAGGATGTAGAGGTATTTTTGGACAAGTTGATAATGTCTGATGTTGTGAAAGATTGTTATTCTATGTTATCTCCCTTAGTGCTATTACCCCATTTATTTTTGCTTTTGTTTATCATTATCGATGAAATTCTTAATGAATGCTAAGAGGCTTGGGTAAGGTACCTCCGAGTACTCCATTCGTCGTGTAACGTCTAGGTCCTAGGCTTGGGTCATGAAAAGTTTGGTATCAAAGCACAAGGTTATGAAATTGTCACGACCAAACCCGTAGGCCATGACGGGTGCTTGAACTAGACACTCGCATATACCCCTGCTAACTATGAGTAAGCATGTCCCCTATTTGGGTTATAATGTATCAACAGGCACGATGACATATAAGTCGATGAGGCTATTGTAACATATGAGTACAACTATACACGCACACATATACAACCCACATACATGTCCACAGACCTCTAAGAGTAAGAACAGTAACATAAGGTGGGATAGGGCCCCCGCCGTACCTGTAAACAAATAAATATATACATCGAGAGTTAGTACCAAAATCTAGGCTCTGGCATAATAGAGCACTTCTGAACTGCTGAGTGGGACTCCTATGCTGGCAGATCCCCAAAGTATGTATATGTACCTGCAGGCATGAAAAGTAGCTCCCCCAGGAAAAAGGGGTCAGTACGACATATGTATTGAGTATACAAAGCATAACTAGAAGCATATCTGGAATAGAGAGAGTCAGGGGGATAGACACGTTACTTAAGAAAACACTGTACCTGTACCATGTGGATCATGAAAATATGCATGCTTATATTATATAATATAGCCGGCTCTTTCAGGGACTCAGTGAATCATAACTGTAGGACCATCATAGGGTCCGGCGTCATTACCACCTTATCACATCACATCATCATACATATATATATATATATATATATATATATATACGTACCCGACCCTCTAGTGAGGGACTCGGTGAGTTGTTCCTGTCATTGCATTATCATGTTCTCATATAGCATACCTGGACCTTTAGTGAGGGACTCGGTGGATAATGCAGTAAACTGTGCACGATTACATACCCGGCCTGCAACTCGGTGAAAGAAGGGTTACAGTATACACGAGTAGAGTAGTGAGTAACCATATGTAATTTAAAACATTGTCAAAGACTTAATGAAGTAATAAAGATAAATTGTCATTTAAAAATCAGGACGATAGTCATATCAATCATCCCTCAAATATCACTATTGATCATATCAAAAAAAACTTAAAAATCATAGGCTTGAATCAAGACGATACAAAATAACTCATAAAATTCAAGGATATTAACTATCGGAGCATCTTTAAGAACAGAAATCATGAATCACCCTCGAGACTTATGAATAGAATTACCCCCAATGCTCATATTAATCCTTACTTAATTCTAAGACATGCAAAAAGAAAGAAAGGATGGCTTTACATACTCTCTATTTTCCCTCATGTAGTTGCCATATACATATGTGCCGAGGAACATAAGGCCCTGTTACACTTTTCTTATACAAAATAACTCATTGGGGTTGTTGTGAGTAGTATCACTTTGCTCATAGTTCAATTTGACTACAGTTGATAGGTATGTATATAGGGTCCAGGTCAGACTCCATTCGCGGCCTATGGGGTTGGGTCGTGATAGAAATGGTATCAGAGCAGTTCATCCTTGAATTATCTACAGACTGTGTCTAGTAGAGTCTTATTTATCAGTGTGTTGTGCACCACATCTATAGATAGGAGTCTACAGGACATTTAGGATGTTACTTTCTTTCATATCTAAGATCGTACAATAGAACTGAGTCATAGAGAATGAAATTCCTCTTACTAACATGTGATTTCAACAGAAGGACAACATTGATAGAAGAAGTGACTGACGATATTGGAAGTTACAAGGCACATAGGTAAGAAAAGGTATGAAGGACCTATATCAGGTAAGGTGTTGAAATACGATTGACATATAAAGTTAAAACATGAAAGGAAAAGTATACAGGAAAGTGCAACAGGTGCAGTTCGAGTGGACATATGAGGTAAGTCCATTTTCATACTGCTAATTGTGGGCGCCCTGTGTGGCTGCGATATGAGATGATATGAATATATATATGTGTATGCCCTGTGAGGCACTGTTGGCATTTTCTGCATGCAGGTGTTGAGATAGTAAGAAATACAGAAGAAACTCTGCCTAAATTTTCCTAGAAATAAGAAGAGAATGAGGTATAGGGCTCTAGTATGTCTTGGCAGGTCGTTCCCACAACAATGATGCAATTTGATTAAACCACAAGTATGGCTAACCTCGAGAAATGAGTTAATTACTGAATTGATGGCAATAGAAACTAGAAGGTCGATACTGGAATAGTGGAACGAAGTTGGAAAAGACGTATAAGCCAAAGAAGATGATTTAGAGAAGATTGATAGATCTGGATAAAACGATATGTTAAGGCATCGCCTGAATTGATACATAGGGATAAACTATGATGAGTTATAGTTGAAAGAAGTAACAGTATGATTAAGACAAAAGTGCAAGGGAAAAAGAATTGTGACGGAAGTAAAGTGTTAATAAGACAGCTTATGAGATATTAAGGATGAGACTAGCTAAGAAGGGTAAGTAACCCATAGTAAGAATTATGAAGAAGGTCAAGCAGTATTATACTATGGGACTGAATGCGAATAGGATACCATGTGAATATAATGAAGGTCGTTATGAGAATAAGTAAATCTTAATAAGGAAGTTCTAACAGAGGCACCCACGATAGACATAGGTAACTGAATATGAGGATAGAATGAAAGGAGAATGTATAGTCATAGATTTAAAGGGGTAGTACAACAACATGGTGTTAAGGTAAACCTAGTATTGGGGCAAGCTCCATATGCTGTTGAGAAAGTAAGCATCGGGTGTACAACAAGGATGAAGGTTCATGAGGCATAAAGAAGTATTGTGTATACGTGACTCGAGTACCAACACTAAGACTGGATCGGCACCTCACAATTATGTTAAGATGTCGTACATGGGAAACCAAAGGTATGAGTGATATAAAAGAAGGCATAGATATGGTGCAGTATACCAATGGTGTTGGAAAAGAATCATACGCATTGGAAAATTGGAAATAAGGACGTAAGGTAGAACACAAACAGATAGTGACATAGGTACACCTAAAGGGGGGAAGTGGCTTCAAGTGAGATCCCATACTAGCACGTGTTGATAGGATTTAAAAGTCAACAATGAACGGATAGAAGCCATGGAACCGAAGACAGTGTTGAGAATTACTAGTAAGGACCTTGAATAGTATAACATCAAAGAATGGGTGCATATAAAGGGGATGAATACGATAAGGGAATCACGATAAGAACTTAAAGATATTATAAGGGATAGCCAGGCTACACTTGACTAAAGGTCAGGATATTGGTAATAGAGTTACTGGCCACCGGTATTGTGAGATACAAGTAGCCAAAGAGAAGGGATACAGAAGCCTCTCCGATATTGGAATATAAGAAGACTTAAGAGTGAGTGAAAGAAGCAAAACAGGTGTGACAAAAGAGGCTAGTATAGTGATGCTAAGGCATTTTTTGGACTGCTCTAAGCACCTACACACGTTTGTACAAAGATTATAATATGATGTGTGATAAAAGAACTAGAGGAAAGATCTGAGTAAAAGTACAGTATAACATGCCTAAAGTGTTACAAGCAGGGATAAGAGGGATTGTACAATAGCCTTAAATAGAACTGAGCATCAAAGGTTCAATAACCTATTACGGAGGATGGAAACCCCAACTTAGAAATGGAAAGCAGTTAATATGGATTATAGTATAGGTTGACCTTACATTCTAAGGAAGTATGAATTCATACGGGTGATGGTAAATAGGCTGACAAAATCAACCCAATCCCTTCCAGTTAAGAAGGCATATTCAGCTGAGGGTTATGCGAGATGACATAGAAAGGAAACAATAAGATCTCACAGAGTTCCCACACCTAATATCTCATACAAGGAAATTCAAGTTACAGCTAACCACTAGAGATCATTCCAAAAAGGATTGGGAACACAGGTGAATCTTAGTATGACATTTTGCCCTTTGATTAATGGATAGGCCCAGAGAGGATCCAATGAGTTATTGATGAAGTAAAGCTTATTCAAGAAAAACTATTAACAGCCTAGAGTTAACAAAAGTCATACACAGATAGTTGACATCGATCTTTCGAGTTAAAGTGGATGAATGAGTATTTTTGAAAGCGTTACCAAGGAAAGGTGTAATAAAATTTGGCAAGAAGGGGATACATTGGTCCTTATCGTATCATTCATAGAATAGGCAAAGTTGCCTATGAGTTGGACCTACCATCCGATTGGAAGCAATACACTCAGTTTTTATAGATCAATGCTCCGCAAATATATAAGCAACCCTCCCAGAATATTCTTTATGGATGAGGTCCATACAACAGAGAAGTCATCCTATGAGTAGCGACCTATCACCATCTAGGGTCGGCAAATTAGAAAGTTGCAAACTAAGGACGTGACTCCCATCAAAGCATGTGATGAGACAATGATAGAGAAGGAATATTCGTATGGGTTCCCTATATCTACAAGTAATCTAAACTCCTAAATTAGTGGTATTGATGAGTAGGAGACCTATGGGTGATAACTGATATTGAGAATCCCTAAAGTCCCAGTAAGACCTTATAAGATTAAACAACATTCGAGGATGAATGTTCTAAAGGGGGGGGATGTTGCACCCCACACTTTTAAACTCAAAATGTCTCTTAAGTTCCTTAGACATTATCATGTGAGCCGAATAATCTACGACACTGTCAAACGACTCTAAGGAGGGGAGAATGTGATACCCCATAGCAGAGAAGGTTAGAAATAGAGTCATAAGAATCTGGAAGGAATTGGAGGCCAAGTAATGAGTCATAGGACTCAATTTACCTATGTAAGCCACTAATTTAGAAGTCTTACATACTTGAACTACTTGAGAAAACACCAAGCTTATGTAGCACGGATTACATAGGCTCTTAAAATAAGATGAGATTACGAACCCACGAGAAAGGGAAAAAGATGACACGTGGCAGCCAATGAAGGAGTGACACGTGGCAGAACCTCAAGCAATCAGGTGAACCACCTGCTTGGGGTCAAGTAGGTGACCCACCTTCTTGGGGGAAGGTGGGCCCCACTGCCACATGGCAGCCCCTCCTTGAGTGCATGGATACGGTGGCCCAATAGGGGCTGGACACGTGTCCCCCTTAGGGTATTACATGTGTCACATCCTAGGACCACCTATAGATGCATAATATGTGAATAATCTTCAGTTTTTGATCCAAAAAGCTTCAGCCAACAAAGAAAACAAAAACCCTAAAGTGGAGAGAAAGTAGTGATGGCTTGGAGAAAAAAATAAGGTAAGTCCCGATTTTGCTCCATAAATTAATTATCTAGTACATACCATGATGATATGGAGGTATTATCAGTATAAAATCATGTCTTGGTGCAGCACAAATTGGACAGCAAGCATCCACAACGTTTAAATTGTGCTAGAGAAGTTCTGAGGCGCAATTTTGGCGAGTTTTGGCCAATTTCGGGAAAGATAAGGTCTTTCCTTTCAATTTGAAGCTTATGTGTTGTTATGGGGTGTATTACACATATTTTATTCTGATGTAAGTGTACGTACTTTGTAGAAATTCTCGACGTTAGAAATAATTTAAATTGAAGTCGTTGTAGCTACATTAAAGTCGAATAGTGTGTTGTGTTGTGGTGCTGCAGCTTCTGGTTGTGTGGTGGTGTTTTTCAGGGCCTAAAATATTATAAAAGAGGTGTGGGGGCTTCTGTTTGCATCCACACGACCTCTCATTTCATATAGTTAAAGTTTTTGGCAAAATGGAAACTAGAAACCTTATTTTGATATCGTAGTTTCGAGCTAGTAGTTTGGAGTTTATGTTGTATATTGTTGATGTAAATGGCTTCAAAACATGCTGTAGGTGATTTTTTTTGGTTGGATGTAGGTGTTAGGAGTGTAATTGAAAAATTGGATAGGGCACATCATAGGGGAGATGCTGCCCGATTTTCGTTAACTCTTTAACTAGTTAAGAAACTAGTCAAGAAGGCGAGCGAGGGGATGAGTTCTATAAATACTCATGTGTAACCTAAGGTGCTGGAAAGACAAGGGTTTTTAATATTCATATAATTCTATGTTAAATAAGTTAGGAGGACGGCGATGTGAACGTGATTAAGAGAAGTCCGTAAAAGGTATGTAAAGCCTGTCTCTCTTTTCTTTTGGGCATGTCTTAGATTTAAGTGAAAAATGATATGTGTATAAAGCCTGGGTTAATTCTATTCATGAGCTCTGAACATGATTCATGATTCATAATTCATGTTCATTTCTGAATGTTAAGACTCTTAAAGTAGTTAGGCTCCCATTCCTCAAGTCTTCTATATGCTGAAAAGTAGTGTATGTAAAGCTAACGTTTTCCTTCTTTTGGCATGTCTTCAAGTTAAATAGTGAATGATATGAGCTTAAGGGTAAATCTATTCATAAATGCCAAGTGTAATTCCCTTGATGAAAGTATCTTACAGTAATTGAACTAGGGCTTCTCAAGCCTTCCATACGTTAGAAAGGGATGAGTATGTGAAGCTACCCTTTCTTCTCTTTTGGCATGACTTAGATGTAAGTATTAGGTATAGGAAATTGGGAGTTATTCCACTCTTAAAACTCTGAGTGTGAGTTAAGTCTCTCTTTCACTTCCTACTAATTAGAACTCCTGTAACAAGTTGAGTCATTACTTTTCAAGTCTTCCAGGTGATAGAAAGTGGTACATGCAAAGCTTGTCTTTTCCTACTTCTAGAAAGACTGGACTATAGGTACTATAGAACATGGATTTGAAGATAGCTCCATTTAAGGATTCTATATGTAACTCATGACTTGTACCCACTTCTGAATGATAAGGGCCTTGAAGTAGTTAAACTACAACCCTTGGGCCTACTATAGGTTGAATAGTGTTGGGATGTGTAAGATCCTATACCTAGGGGCTCTTGAACATGTTTTATGGTGATATCTAAGGGATGTTTGATATGTTATAGAATTTTATGTGCACTTATATGCATTATGATATATATGGATCGGGCCGAATGTACCTCAGCATATTTTGCTATGTAAGGATCAGACAGTACGTTCCATGGCATATTATGCTATTTACAGATTGGGCCATTGTACCTCGGTATTGTTACACGATATATGGATCGGGCCATCATACCTCAGTATTGTTACATGATATATGGATCGGGCCATCATTCCTCGGTATTATTATATGATATACAGATCGGGTCGTCATTCCTCGGGATTATTATAAGATATATGGATCGAGCCGTCGTTCCTCGGCGTGTACTTTGTATATACATGGATCATGATGTACGTTCCACAGCGCTAATGGTATATATGTTCTTATGATGACAAAATGATATAGTTATTACACAAGTCCCCGAACGGGCTGGATACAGTGCGTGATGATAGCGTGTATGCCTTTATTTTATAAAATGCAAGTACGGTAGATGGCTAAATGTTATACTTGCCCCCTGCATCCCCATTTTAGTTGTTGTCTCGGTTATGATGTTTTATGCTTTATATACTCAGTACATATATCGTACTGACCCCCCTGTCCTTGGGGGGATGCGTTTCATACCCGTAGGTACAGATGTTTATTTTGGAGATTCGCCAGCTTAGGGTTGTCACTCAGCGATGTTGGGAGTGCTCCACTGTTCTAGAGCCTAACTTTTGATACTGGTCATGTAATATGTATATATTTATTTGTCCAGGAGTACGGTGGGGGCCCTGTCCCGCCATGTGTTGCTGTTACTATTCTTAGAGGTTTGTAGACATATGTATGTGGGTTGTTTGTGAGTTTGTTTTGGTTGTGCCTATACGGCATGTTGTAAATATTTTTATATTACGGTAGTCTTATCGGCTTGCGTGCCCTTTCATGATATGGTACGAATGAAAGAGGCCACATGTACACGAAAAAGTTTTAACTCATTGGGGTTATTGTGAGTAGTATCACTTTGCTCATAGTTCAATTTTACTACAGTTGACAGGTATATATACGGGGGTCCAGGTCGGACCCCAGTCACAGCCTACGGGGTTGGGTCGTGACAAGCCCAATCCTTGGATAGTAACGTATGCCGAGGAACGTTCAGTCTGATCCTTATATAGTCACATATATCATACTTGGACCATCAAGGGACTCGGTACCATAAAATTTCATCATAACATCATAACTTATGTCAAAGATATATCAATAGAGAAGAAGGGTAGTTTTACATACTTATGCCAAAAACATGCCAAGAGAAAGAAGGTAGCTTCACATACCTCTTATGGATTACTCTTAATCACGTTTGCCCCGTCGTCTCTTGTAGCTATTTAACATGAAATTAATACTAAGGTTAATAACCTTTTGCTTCCCATTTTCCAACTCCACAACCAAGTATCCATAGGAATCGTTTCCTTATCCACTTCCCTCGACTAGTTTATTACTAGTTCCGAAAGTTACCAAACATTGGGCAGCATCTCCCCTATAACTTGCCCTATCCAATTGCTAATATTATCAGACATATTACCAACCACAACCAGCAGCTATATATACAATCAAATCACTTTAACATTACTCAATACAACTCCAAACAACTAGCTCCAAACTATGATGCCAAAATAGAGTTTTTAACCTTTATTTTGTAAGACCTTTAACAATACGAAACAGAGGGTCATGTGGCTGAAATAATAAGTAACCACACCCCTTTTATAACAATTTACATCCCTGCAACACACAATCCAACCAGCTGCAACAGCAGCACCACAATCACAACACACTACTCGACTTCGATTTGACTATAACAACTTCAATTTAGTTTATTTCTAATATCAAGCATCCTTATACAATTTTTCCACTTCAAGCCTCATTTAAGACATGTAATATACTGAATAACAACATCATAAACTCTAATTTGAAAGGGAAAACCTTACCTTGCCCGAAACTCACCAAAACTCTCCTCGGAAATTCTCCTAGCACGGCTGAAACTTCGTGGCTATTTGTTATCCTTTTGGTGGTGCTCCAAACCATAAATTTACATTAATAACACCCTCATACCCTTGTGGTATACCCTAGATAATTAATTCATGGAACGAAATTGGAGAGCTTACCTTTTTTGCTCCAAATCCGTGGCTCTCTCTCTCTAGCTCAAGGTTTCTCTTCTCTTCTCTTTTTTTCTAGACATTCCTTGGATAAGAATGAATAAAGGATAAATATAAACTAAAATTCATAAAACATATATATATAGGCTACTTTAGTGGTGACATGTGTCAACCCCTAAGTGGTAACACGTGTCAAGCCCTTATTGGGCCAATGCATCAAGCCTTCACTCATGGGATTCCATGTGGAAAAGAGGGTACACCCCCCTTGATTCAGCTTCTACCACATGGCACTTCCATCTTCTTTTATGTGGCACTCTCTCTTGCTGCCATGTGTCACTTTCTTTTTCCCCTCGTGGGTTCGTAATCTCATTTTACTTTACGAACCTATGTAATCCTTGCTACGTAAGCTTGGTATGAACTCAAGTAGCTTAAAAATATAAGATTTTCAAGTTTGTAGCTTATGTAAGTAAGTCGAGTCCTACGATTCATTACTTGGCCTCTAACTTCTTCCGGATTCTTATAACCATATTTCCAATCTTCCCTACTATAGGGTATGTCATTCTCCCTTCCTTAGAGTTATTTGATGACGTCATGGATTATCCGGCTCACATGGTGACTTCTAAGAAGCTTAAGAGCCTTTCAAGAAACTTAAGAGCCTTAAGAAGCTTACGTAACTTAGGAACCTTCCAAGGTACAAAAGTATGGGGTATAACAGAAATAGTCCTCAGAGTCCAATATACCGCGTCAAATAGGGTCTTGTTCATGGTTGTGAAGCATGCCACAAATACGAATGGGAGACTATGAGACATTTAGGAAAGTTTTCACTTCTTTTAATTCATGTCGTGCCCTAGAGTGTCCTAAGTTTTCCTCTACCTAATGATCGGTTTTATGTTCTCTAGATAATTCCTAGGGGAAGAGCACCTCCAAGATCAAGGGTTGATGATAAGGACCAAGTCCTCTAATTTCAAATATTCACCACCATGAGGAAGGGGTAACCCATGACGAGTTCCAAAACATCATCACATTATTGGCTCAAGTCATAGACAACCAAAGGCATCAAGGTGTACCTTATCCTTAAATGTAAAATTCGGCCTCTAGGATTTAGGATTTCCAAATGATGAATTTTCCCGAGTTCGATGGTTCTAAATTAGATGAGGATCCTATAGAGTTTATCGATGAGGTATACCAAATTTTGGCCATCATAGGTGTGACACTAAATAAGAAGGTTGACCTAGTGGCATATCAACTCAAAGGTATAGCTTGAGTATGCTATGAGCAATGGGTTGTGGAGAGGGATGAAGGGATAGGGCTGATAGGATGGGAAGACTTCAAAGGTGCCTTTCTAGACCGCTTCTTTCCATTGGAGTTAAGGGAGGCCAAAATTCAAGAGTTCATCAACCTCCATCAAGGGAGTATGATTGTGAGGGAGTATGCACTTAAATTCACGAAATTGTCATAGTATGCTCCTTTTATGGTCTCTGACCCCCGTGCTAGAATGAGCAAATTTATTTTCGGTGTCTCAAGCTTGGTGTCTCAGGAGTGTAAGAGATAATGTTGGCGCCTAAGATTTTCCCCCATGTAAGAAGTGTGGGAGGACCCATAAAGGGGAGTGTTTGGCTGGCTCAAATGCATGCTTCAAGTACGGCAAACTGGGTCAGCATGTTCGGTATTATAGAGGTGGTAGTGTTGCTAGGACTGAAGTCCAAGTTGATCATGGACAAAAAGCTCAAGGATGTGGCCAACTCACCAACCATTTTTATGTGTTGCATGGGAGGAAGGAGGTTGAGGAAGTACCAAATGTTGTTATCGGTATGTTAAAGTTCTTTACTTTTGATGTATATGCATTGATGGACCCAGGGTGAAAACTTATTATTTGTTACCCCATTCTTAGAAAATATATTTGGTATCTTACTCAAAATGTTAGTAGAGTCTTGTTTGGTGTCTACCCCCGTGGATGAGTCGGTTGTGGCTAGAAAAGTCTATAAGGGTTGTCCCGTGTCCATCATGCATAAAGTTATCCCTTGTGATTTAATAGAGCTTGACATGGTGGATTTCGATGTTATACTTGGGATGGATTAGTTACATTCATCTTATGCTTCCATAGATTGTAAGACTCAACGATTCAAGTTCCAATTTATAAATGAGTCCGTTCTTGAATAGGAGAGTCATGATTCGGTTGTGAAGGGTAAGTTCATCTCTTATTTTAAGGCCCAAAAATTGATTGCTAAAAGGAGTATTTACCACATAGTGAGGGTTAGGGATGTCGATTCCAGAAGTCCTCTTCTTGAGTCAGTGCTCATAGTCAATGAGTTTCCTAATGTCTTTCTCAATGACCTTCCTAGTGTCCCTCTCGAAAGAAAAGTTGATTTTGGTATCGATCTCCTCCCCGATACCCAACCTATCTCTATTCCTCCTTATTGGATGGCCCCGACAGAATTGAAGGAGTTGAAGGAACAATTAAAGTATTTGTTAGAAAAAGGGTTCATAAGGCCAAGTATTTCACTGTGGGGTGCCCTGTTCTATTTTAAAGAAAGAAGGATGGGTCACTCTGAATGTGTATAGACTACCGACAATTGAACAAGGTGACCATTAAGAAAAAATACCCAATTCCTAGGATAAATGACTTGTTTGATCAATTGCAAGGGGAAAGCCACTTCTCCAAGATCGACCTTCAATTCAGTTATCACCAACTAAGGGTGAGGGAGCGTGACATTCCCAAGACGGCTTTCTGAACAAGGTATGGTCACTTTGAGTTTGTAGTGATGACTTTTGGGTTAACTAATGTGCCAGCAGTGTTCATGGACCTAATAAATAGGGTGTTCAAATCCTACCTTGATACTTTCATTGTGGTCTTCATTGAGGATGTATTAATCTACTCTCGGAATGAGGAAGTACATAAGAATCACTTGAAGGTTGTGCTCTCAATGTTGAGGGATAGGCAATTATTTGCAAAATTTAGTAAGTGTGAGTTTTGATTGAAGGAGGTGGAATTTCTTGGTCATATAGTATTCGGTAATAGAATCAAGGTCGATTCTAAGAAAATGGAGGCGGTCAAGAATTGACCTAGACCATTATCTCCTTCGAACATTAGGATCTTCTTGGGTCTAGCCGATTACTATAAATGATTCGTCAAAGGGTTTTCTTCCATCTCATCTCCTATGACAAAATTGACTCAAAAGAAGGCAAAATTCATATGGACAAATGAGTGTGAAAGGATTTTCTAAACTTTAAAGGATCGATTTACCTCCGCTCTAACTCTACCGGAAGGATTAGAAGGCTTTGTGGTTTATTATGATGCTTCAAAGATTGGTTTGGGTTGTGTCTTAATACAAAATGGCAAGGCCATAGCCTATGATTCTAGGCTCTATGGAGTGCATGTGGATGTGTTTACCGATCATAAAAGTTTCCAGTATGTGTTCATCCAAAAGGACCTTAATTTAAGGCAAAGAAGTGGCTAAAACTCCTCAAGGATTATGAAATAAGTGTGCACTATCATTCGAGTAAATACAATGTGGTTGATGATGTACTTATTAGAGTGTCTATGGGGAGTGTGTCCCATGTTGATGAAGGGAATAGGGAGTTGGTGAAAGATGTTCATCGGTTGGCTAGAGTAGGGGTGAAGTTGTGTGGTACAAATGATGGTTGTATGGTTGTCCAGAATGGGTCCGAATCCTTTTTGGGGGTGGATGTAAAGTCAAAACAAGACCTTGACCTGACACTTGTTGAGTTAAAGAAGTTAGTGAAGGGAAAGAAGTTAGAAGTCTTTTCTCAAGGGGAAGATGGGGTGTTATACTACCAAGGTCGGTTATGTGTTTCGAATGTGGGTGGCCTAAGGAATTTAATCTTTATGGAGGCTCATAATTCTTCATACTCCATTCATCTCGGTTCAATGAAAATGTACCAAGACTTAAAAAGTTCTACTGGTGGGGTGGCATGAAGAAGGACATAGCAAGGTTTGTGTCTGAATGTCTGAATTGTCAATAAGTGAAGGCCGAACATCAAACGTCGGGTGGCCTAGCGCAAGATATCAAAATACCTACTTGGAAGTGGGAAGAAGTGAATATGGATTTTGTAGTAGATTTACCTCATACCCGGAAATATCACGATTCGATATGGGTAATTGTGGATAGAATGACTAAGTTGGGTCAGTTCCTACCGGTTAAGATTTCGTACCGTGCCAAAGATTATGCTAAGTTGTATATTCGAAAGTTGGTAAAGTTGCATGGTTCCGTTGTCCATTATTTTAGATCGTGGTACCTAATTAACCTCTCACTTTTAGATACCATTTCAAAAGGCCTCGGTATTAAGGTGAATTTAAGCACCGCATTCCATCCTCAAACAGATGGCAAGCCAAAAGGAAGATTTAGACACTAGAGGATATATTAAGGGCTTGTGTGTTAGAGTTCAAGGGAAATTGGGATAATCACCTACTGCTCATCGAGTATGCCTATAATAATAGCTACCACTCGAGTATTGAGATGGCGCCACTTGAGTCTTTGTATGGGAGACGTTGTAGATCTCCTGTTGGCTAGTTTGAAGTTGGTGAGATGACCTTGTTAGGTACCTATTTGGTACTTGATGCTTCAGAGAAAGTGATAGTTATTAGAGAGAGGTTAAAAATGGCCCAAAGTCATCAGAAGTCCTATTCTAATGTTAGAAGAAGGGATCTTGAGTTTAAAGTGGACGATTGGGTGTATTTGAAGGCTCACCCATGAAGGGTATGGTTAGGTTTGGTAGAAAAGGTAAATTGAGCCCTAGGTATGTGGGGCCTTATAGAATTTTAAAGCAGGCTAGTAAGGTAGCTTATGAGTTGGAATTACCTTTGGAAATGTCCATGGTTCATCTGGTGTTCCATGTGTCTATGTTGAGAAAATGTGTAAGAGATCCTAGTTTCATAGTGCATTTGGAGATAGTGAAGGTTAAAGAGACTCTGTTTGAGATTTTGGACCGAAAAGTCAAGATATTGAGGAACAAAGAAGTTGCATCCGTTAAAGTCATTTGGAGGAATCAACAAGTTGAAGGTGCCATATGGGAAGCGGAAGCGAACATGATGAAATGTTACCCTCATATTTTTCATTCTACTCAAGACTAAGGTAACAAGTCCTCCATGCTCAAGTATTTAAGACACTTATATTTCAGTTGTCCAAGTCTTCATATGCATGCATATTCATGAAGTTGAATTTTAAAGTTATGTTTTATGCAAAAGCTTAAAGGTTTCATGTTTGGTGTATTTCGAATGTCATTGTAAATATGTTGGGTTGCTAATACTCGTGCCATGTACTCTCCTATGTTAATGGTTCTTATTTGAGGAAAATGTTCCCAAGAGGGAGATATTGTGAGATCCCAGAAATATGAAAGGTCCTAAACCAAGGAACCAAGGATGAATTTCCAGAGAGATTACAGAAACTGGCACCTGAAGCTGCCCAAGAAAGCCTTCACAAACCATGGTAAGGACCATGAGCCGTGGTAAACCACCGTGGTGGAGATTCAGAGACTCATACTATAGGGGACAAACCATGATGGAGGACCATGGACCGTGGTGAGCACCACGGGCCGTGAAGCCCTCCGTTGTGAGCCTTTCCCTAGGACCCTCAGAAATTTTCTTAAGGTAGGGTCCACGGATGCCCACCACGGAATGTGATGAGTCCTAGTGGTGGACACTCTAAAGTTCCACTTGTCTACCAGCACCACGGCCATATTTCACGACCCGTAGTGATCTTCACAGACCGTGAAGATGTCCCATGGTGAAACTTCAGAGACTACCCCAGGCCCTTTTTTGAGATTTTCTAAGTCCCTCATTGAAGGACCCCACCATGTACCGTGGTGAGTACCATGGACCATGAAGGTCCCTGTGAAGTCTTTTCCGGACAGATTTTTAAAGATGCATTTTAGTCATTTTCTGCATTTTAATTCAAAATGGTGTTGTTTTGGAGGCTAAATTCTTCCATCTAAAGAACCCAAACCCTTCCAAGACCTCATTATTCACACTTAAGACTTAAAACTCTCAAATTCTCTCTTCCCAAACTCTCTCAAGAACCTCAAAGCAAGACTAGGTTTTTCAATTCAAGGCATTCAAGTCACTATTCTTCCTCAAGTTTTCTTTTGGGTTTTGTCTCCTACAAGTTATATGAGCTTTTCATCCATGGGTCCATCCACCCATGGAATCCAAATTAATTTTTAATTTGATATTCCAACTTTCTTATGATGAATTCTTATAGGCTTTCATCTAATGAGTTTAAATGCATAGACTATGATATATTTGGAGTTTATATACCTATATTGATGTATTTTGACTCTCAATTGCATGAGTTGAATGATTTAATAATGTGTCTTTATGAAGGCTTGAAGGAGGTTTTGAGTATGAATGGTGGGTTGTTTGAGATATTCTAAATTGATGCATTTCATCACTCTCATGCATGCAATAATTCTTCAAAATGCATTTAAAGGTTTTATGAAGAGAACCCACCTAGTTTTCCTCATGATTTAAGTAAAGTTGAAATGAAGTTTGACTCCAAATGAATGATATGAATTAAATGTTAATGTAAAGGGAGTCTTTATGAAATGATTGATTGATAAAAGGGTTTTTTAGCCGAACTAAGATTTTAATGTGAAAGGACAATTCTTGCATTGAATCAAATGAATGGTTTTAATGAGCTATTCCACCAAGTGATGTTTTTGTATTTATGTCAAAGTTATATATTATGCTATGATGATGTTTAAACGTATTACGTGGGATTTGACCTAGTACCGAATGTAGCATGTATATGGGGAATCGACCAAAGGGGTTCTTAAGTAAAGTCTCATGTTATATTAACTATGTGCCACCATAGGGGCCCTTTTCGGCTATTTTTAGGCTAGTGGATCCACGATTAGTCGTTAAATTTAAATTTTCCAGCAAGGTAGTCTCTCATGTCTCAATGCAGGAGTCATTGGCCTGCTCCGATGCAGAAGTCATCGAATTTTATGTAATAGCTCGCATGGTCTTAAATGTCGATTACGGTCACTTTTCCACAAATTGATAGTTTAAAGGTTTTATCATGATGTTTCTCATGCACGCATTAACTTATGCATGTTGCTTATATATATGACTTGTTGTTCTCATTTTAGCATACTCTCATACTTAGTACATTCAAAGTCTAACACATACTTTTGCCTACATGATATTACCACGTAGGAACCGGCGTTTCTCCACACTCTCCTTCCCGTGGCTAGATTGTTCGTTGAAGGCTACTACTAGTGGTGAGTTCCCATGGTCCGGTAACAACACTCTTATTCCTTTCTAGCTTATTATGATGTTTAGAAATTTGAGTTATCTTTGGTATCTTTTGACTAAATTTTGAGGGTGAGCTAGGGATATTAGCCCTCGCCAAGTCCAAGGATGTAGAGGTATTGTTGGACAAGTTGATGGTATCTGATGTTGTGAATGACCTTTGTTCTATGTTAACTCCCTTAGTCCCATTAGCCCATTTATTTTCTCTTTTGTTTATCATTACCGATGAAATGCTTAACGAATGCTAAGAGGCTTGGGTGAGGTGCCTCCGAGTACTTCATTCACCATGTCACATCTAAGCCCTAGGCTTGGGTCGTGACAGTCCTGAAGATCAATAGTTATAGTTTTTCAAAACCTGCACTACGAGTGGTGTCTACGAGTCGTATATGTCTTTACGAGTCATCAAACTACTCATAGACCCACACACTTCTCTTATAAGATTTCAGCTTCACTTTCACGAGTCAATGTTTATGACTCGTAATAGTCTCTATGAGTTGTAGACTGGCTCGTAGACCTAGGGTCAGTCCCCTTTTCTTGAGATTCTTTCCTCGTTCTAACTTTCCGACTTTCAGAGTCTTATAATATACTATTTTAATATATTGAATAAAATCTAGATTTTCACCACAACTAAAAGGCAAGTCAGTAACAACAATCATTTTAGCTAATTCTTCAAGATCTCTTTCTCTACTATATGACGATGTGTACTAGGGTCAAAAGCATTAAAGGGGTTTAATTATTATTGGACCATGTTAGAGCCCCTACTCCTATAGATGCATCAGGAAGGGGAGTATCATTTTTATAGCGTCCGCTATTGGGTTGGCTTCCAAAAATTCTCTTTTATAACATACATCAAATGATTTCTTAAATATCCTATACCACCCCCCTTCCCACGGTTCTATGATTCATAATATGTTTACATTTATTACAAAATTGCTTGAGTTTTATCCTTCCTTTGAATCATAAATTGCCACACAACAGAATTTTTTTTACGTTAAGGCTTAGGCTTAGCCCTAGTAGGATGTACAGGGGGAACGGGAGCAGGAGTGAGGAGTTCAGTAGCGGGACTAATAGTCGTAAGTGGCTCAGTTTCATCATCATCAAAGGTATCATTATCATTATTATCTACAATATCATCATCATCTAGTTCATTAAAATTACCAAACCTTCTTTCTAAATATTCATGTTCTAATTAAGTATTACTATTAATATCAAAACAAGTTTCATCGACATGCATATAATCATCCGTATTAATTCTTATTTGTCGTTGTCTAGTTTTAGATTTAGAAGAACTACCACCGAATTTATTTTTTTCGCTTAATGCATTAGCAACACTACCAAAAATTGAATTTTACCTTTTTTCCAATATTTTTATCACCAAAATCCATATTAAAATTTTAGATGTGGGCAAATTGAATATAATACAAAAATTAAATGCAAAAAATAAATAAGTAATTAAACTAGTAAAGACTAAAGAGATGAAAGTTGAAAGTTGGAACGAATGTACCAAACCTCTGCGTAAAAGCAGATGAAAAAGCCAAAAATTGATAGATGAAACTTGAAGCTTGAAACTTGAAGATGCTCCAAAATAATCCATCAAAATTTTTAAACTAATAAAATTAACAAAATTGAGAGTTGAGAGTTGAGAATTGAGAGAGTAGAATAGTAGAGAAAAATAGTGTAAGTAAATAATGAAGGGGTGGGGGTTTTTTATAGTTAAAAAATAGGACCTAAATGTATTTTTAATAACTTTAGAGTATTAAAAAAAGTTTGAGGGGTAGGGGGTGTTTGGGGACGGGGGGCTGCTAGTACCATGTCGTTCCCAACATCTAGCCCAACGAATCTTTGAAAAGAAATTAAATTTTAAAAAAATCCCGCCAGAATTTCTGGACCTGGACGATCTGATAAAATCTCCCCAAGCCCGTCCCATTTCCTACCCCCCCCCCCCCCTCCCCGCCTTGTTACCCAATCAGTAGCTACCTGTAATAGACCAGCCCAGTTCTGTTGCCAGCTCGACCGCTCAGTCATTTTAATTCTTTTACATGTTTATATTTAGTTGCTCATGACTATGCTAGTATCAAGGGTTGGCTTGGGGTCACTTGTGATTCTAAGCACCATGTTACAACTTGGGGTAGTCTCGGATCGTGACACTTTAAAACTAACTATGTTTTTCTGAAAATCTGACTATGCAGTGGTGGAGCTACAATGTCCTGAGGGTGTCCATGCGAACACCCTTCGTATCTTTATAAATTACATTTAATAGTTTGAACATCTAGGGCTATTTAGCCCAACAGTCAAGCCTTTGATCCTAAAGCTTAGCCCAACAGCAGCTACCAGGTTCGATTCCCTGTAGCCTGCTTTTAATTTCTACAAGAATAATCACTATTTTATCTTGGACTTGTCTTTTAACTCTTTTTTCCCTCATTTAGTTTTGTAAATAAAAAAATTGTATTAATTGTGTAGTTTGGTTTCAAAAATTTTAGTGTCATGTTTAATGTTTGATTAGCACGTGGTAGGATATATTTTTGTCGCTGAATTATTGCTACTTGCTGGTTTAACATTTTTTAATTTAGTTTTATTTTTTTTGTAAAAAGATCTTTTTGCAAAATTATATTTACAAAAATCAATCTCCGAAAGTCGTCTTTTGACTGTTTTTAATAGTGTAATTCATTCATAAAAAAATTATCTATTTAAAGTTTGAACATCCTTTCCGAAATTTTTGGCTACACCACTGTGACTATACATTCTCAAAGCCGAGGTATACTTTCTTTAAAACTGAACATGTATTTTTTAAAAAAAAATTGATTTTGCTTTCTTTATGAAAATAAAACTTTCTTGAAAATATGTACCACCTATTTAATTAAAGCTCACGTGTCATCTCATAGTTATGTTAAAAGGAAAGCATTTTTAATCATAAAGGACAATTGGGGTCCTCTATGTGAAAGGATGGGCATTTTTAACCCAAAAATAAACGTTAAAAGCAATTGATCCCAATAGGTAGAGGGAAGACAAATTAAACTATTTTCATTAGTTATGGACATTCTTTACCCTTGTCCGATTTAACTATAGCAGGTTGAAGAATCTCTACAACTGAATAGTCTTTGTAAGCATGAACCAGAAGAGGATACCACAACATTTTCAAGGGTTGATCACCATTCACCAGATAAACAAATAACGTAATCTAACGTGAGGCTTGCCATGGGAAAATAGTTATACGATAACAGAGCGCCTAACACTTCAAACAATGATGCAAGTGTATCTGAAGAGAGGGTTCTTGAGATGTAGGCTTTAGGTTTAGAAAGCTCAAGTTAATCCTATTCAATTATTTGATTTCGTTATTTATGTTTCTCAAGTTAGTTTTGAGTTCTGAGTGAGCAGAGATTTTCTGGACTGCATGCACAAATCTACAAAAAAAGCACAACCAGATAAGAAAACGAAACGTTGGTACTGACAATGAGATAAACAATGAGATTGATGGATCTTGAACATAACTACACCCACTCTTGTAGAGAATGCAAGTAGGTACAAGCACCTTTTTATGCTCTTATCGCATTTGCTAAGGCCGTCAATTGACCCAAATCAGATGGGTAAGGAAAACATTCTGTTAGGATGTCCCTCTGATCTACTTGATTGGTTGTATCTAAAAAGATTCAATCAACACAAGTTTTTCCCAAGTTAACACAACTAATTGGCTACACTACCTATAACTAACTACATCTCAACAGCCATCCCTACACAAAATGGGATGGAGTAAAAGAAAATGTGTATGGAAATTTTACAGATGACTCGAAAATATACAGCAGGAGAAATTGGGACACAAGTTACAACTGTACAGCAACTAATCTTCTATCCGTTGTATCTCACCCATCATGATGCGATTGCTTGTAACCTTGAAACCAAGAAGAGCAGGATCAATTTGTCTTCCTTTCTTTCCTTTCTTCTTACCACTACGGGCATACTGTGTTGCATCCAATGCCTCTGATGCATGTACCTCCTGAGCAGTTGCCTTCTTAGCGTTACTCTTCAGCATGTCACTGAATGATGTCTCTGAAACATCAGCATCACTACAAGATGCAGTTCCTCGGAAGCGCCCATCTTTCTTACCAGGCGTCATAGCACCAGGACCTTGATTTGCTGCATTACCTCCCGCTTCCCTCTTACCCCCTAGTGCCAGAATTGATACAAAGGATGAGTTAGCAATTAGGATGGATAGAATGAGTGTGGTGGAAGGGGATTGGCAATAACTATTATAAGCCAGAAAGGAATAGCAGACATCAAATTAACTAGTCCCTCTGTCCCAATTTATGTTTTTTTTTTAAAAAAAGGGCATGGAGTTCAAGAAGGAAATGAAGACTTTTGAAACTTTTGATTCAAAATAAGTTATAGATATTTGTGTGGCTAGAAATCATCTCATTAAGGGTAAAATGGAAAGTTTAAACTAAAGTGTTAATAAAAATAGGAAGAATCATTATTTTTTGGACAGACCAAAAAAAAAAAGAGTATCGCATAAATTGGGACATAGGGAGTAGTATATCCCTCTCACAGCTTCAAGGTGCAAAATAGCTAACAAAGATAGTAAATATCAAGACAATCAGAAGACAGCGATAGCAACAAAAAGGAGAAAGACATCCTACCTTCAGAAGCCATGGCATCTGAAGGATTTTTGCCTCTCACAAGGCTATCAGAAGTTATCTCCGATAGACCCTCCTGGGTTGAAGAAACGCGCAAGACAGGTGGACGCTTTGGCAAGATGTTATCTGGCCTTTTTGATGTCACAGCCATCCTACCCAAATAGAAACAAAATACAGATGCACATAAGGAAAGCAAAATCAAAACATAAACTTCATTGAGGGATAGGAGCTAGTCCTATAAATGGAATATAGTTGGCAAAACTCTTCCATTGACTTTTACAAAAAAAAGCACTGATTAAAGAAAATATCAACCATTGAAAGGAAAAAGATGAGGAACAAAACTTTTTGAGCTAAGGAAGAAGTAGCACCAAGTAGAAGTTACAATCAGACATATTTGCACAACACAGTTTTACAGGATTATAACACAACTACAAAAAAATAAATTCAATATATGACAATGATTCGTCTAATCATACAGAATGGGAAGTTTTTGAACATCTGAATTGATGCCAAAACATCACCTTTCCTAAAACCGAAACCTAGTGGTAATCACAGTGCGGATCTTCTCTGGTTACAATGGGTGTAAGGTCTGCAAGGTAGAAAACTTGACAAAGCTCTTGGATTTTTTAGGACGATACGAGGATTTAGGAGAACTGCACTACTAAACTGTTTTGTACTCCTCACAGTACCAGCTTGGTACTGATTTAGTAAATTTACTTTTATCTGACCAAAACAAAAGTACTCATATACGACGTATAGATATCAGTAAAATGAAGATGGTAGACAAGTGAATGAAATATCATAACTAAAAAGTTCAGTACTCTAAAGCAGAAATTCAGTTTCTTCATAAGCCAACCTACTTCTATACTAGTACATTCTTTTGTAATAAAATCTTAGCAATAAACTCTACACTCCAGGAATTACACGTAGTGATTTCCTCTTTTAAAGAATTTTCTATGATAAAATTGTTGCAGCTACTAAAGCATAAACTTTTCTTGATTTCCCAAACCACCAACTACACCCATTAGAATGACATACATAAAAATAAGTCCTTTCCAGGAAGAAACAGAAGACAGCACATACCGTTCCTTAGGAATTTCCTCCGCAGCCGAATCCCTTCTATCACTCTTTTCATAGTAGAGGTCAAGACTTCCACCTGAAGATGATTTAAAAACATTACAATCTGTCAAACAGCAAAATATTCTTTTAATAAAAGGATATATAAGCAGACACACATATATATAAGTATTCAATATAATAAACATATGTCTATGTATATGTGTGTGTGTGTGTGTATATCGAGAGAGTAACCTCCAGTCCCAACTGAAGTGTGCCTGCTGAGCAAGTTAATTGGCATTTCCCCATCTACAGTTGTCACACCAGCTTGCCTAACGATACTTTCGCGAGCCTCTAAATATACCTACAGATAACCATCATGACATGTTAGAGCTCATCTTCATTGCCAACACATATAAGATGTCTATGTCTGGGATCTTGTAAATTACCTGAGAGGCATCATTGATGCTGGAAAAGACAGGTTCAGCTTCAGCTAAAGCTCCAGAGTGAGATTTGAAGGGCAATCTCTCACAAACATCAAGACTATTGGCAATCTCATCGACATGATCTCTCTGTGGCGGCAAACCTGAATTAGAACCATATGACCCAACAGTAAAAGCTTGGTTAAGACTCGTATCCTGGTCCAAAAGAGGATTGAACAAACGGTTTGAAGCATTTGTTGCAGAAAAGTGACCGGATTGAAATCCCCTCTCAAACAAAATCCCTCTGGTCATTTCTGCTTGCTCAGTTGACTGCTTGCCAGATTTTTGCTGGAGCAGTTCCATAAGTAATCGCTTTGAACTGTCCTCATTAGCACCAGCTGACATCCACATACTTTGATCTTCAGAAGCCCTTTTCACGTCAAAATCCCTTCTTTGCCTCTCACCATTAAGATGTAGTTGCTGCATCCTAGTTTCCATCCAATCAGATGGTAACTGACCATTTCTTTCAGACCAATGGTTTTCAATTGTATCTACATTTGGAGCATGAAATTGGTTTGAAAACAGAGGACGGTGAGGAGATGGCAAGTGGATGCCAGTCGAGAAACCAGGCATTTGACCAGCTGAGTGCATTCTTGAATTTGGATCTTGCATTTCTAAACCCTGTGCGCGTACTAGAGGATTTACTGCATCCAAATTAACACCAGGACCACCACCAGGTACTGACATCGTCCGTTCCAAAGGCAGAAATCCAGTGTCATAGAGACCCCGCTGAAGTCTATCCTGCATTGACAAATTCCTTTCCAGATGACTAACATGCTCTTCAGGAGGGGGTATCTGTTGCTGTTGGTAAATATCTAATGGACATAATCCAGAGTTTGCTCGACGAACAACACCTGGATTTCTTAGATACTGACCAGTTTCATCAACAGGCCAGACAGCACCAATCTTTCTATCTTCCTCCATTTCCAAACGTTGTCTTAACCTCTCATGTGCTTGTTCTTGTTGAAGGGTTTGATGCTCCAAAGGGTGCAACTGTCCATGTGTTGCCCGTGATAGGAGCTCCATTAAATCATTTTGAGGCCCTTGATTCGGTATTTGACCAAACTTTGCTTGAATGAGATGCTCAATAGACGGTTCAGCATGTCTTGGTGGAAGATGTGGATGCTGTTGCAGTTCACTCAGAATTTGTTGCTCTATCAACACCTGCTCCAGAGCACTGCTATGCCTAATAGCATCAAGACGTGATTGTGTGTGACTTGGATCACGTACTTGTCTCTGCAATAATTGTTCAAGAACCAGCTGCCTAGCATGGGACTGTTGTTCTTTCATTAGCATTTGCTGTTGATGAAACTGTTGCTGTTGCTGCAGTTGTTGAAGCTGCAACTGTCTCTGCTGTTGCAGCTGAAGTGCCATAAAGTGTTCCAGATCCTGCCCAGTCTGACTTGCCAACTGTGGTTGGTGTATTGAATTATGATTTGCCCCACGTTCCATCATAGCTTCATTTAAGAGACTATTATGAGAGGACATCAAATTATGAGGATGCTGTTGCTGAAGTTGTTGGGAAAACAGCTTGTCTGCCAACTCAAACCGGTTCAGTTCATGGTCCTGGTGCAACAAGCAGCTAGCATCCATAGCATCTTGATATATGTTGGGTTCAGATCCAACATGTCTTCTATAAGCATCAGTCCATGTCTCCACAGCAGAGGTTGAGTCCGTCTTGGCACCAAATGTCCCAACCCTTGCAGCACCAGAGTTTAGAACTTGATCATGGCCACTTCCTCTAAAAGGAACGTCTGAGATAGGACCACTCTTTCCTGTAGTGCCTTCAAGCTCTGACCATAATAAACCAAGTGGGTGCAATGTCTCTTCATGATTTGGAACTCGACCCTCACACATTGTGCTTGGAGTTGCACGGTAGATATTTGAAGAATCAGTAAGACCTGTGGAAGTTTTTCCAATAGGATTGCCACTGCTTCCAGGTCTTCCTGGAAACACTATTTCTGCAAATGAAGATGGAAATTTAAGGAATTAAATAGCAAAATAACAGATAAAGGCCAACCACATTAAATATCATTGGCCATGATCTTGATGGCCTATTTGCAGGGAAAGAGGCTACACTCCCACCTCCAAAGCCACAGAAGGTTATGCATTGACATAAACAATAAGGATCCAAGCTGAAAATGCTAACTCACCTTCATCTTGAGCAACAAAATTGTTATAGTCTTCATTTTGTGAATATGGAGGTTTAAATTGACGAGCTGGATGATCAGGTATTGACTGCATACGATGTCCACCTAGGCCATCAAAATCAGATGGCGGCCAGCTCGAGCCATCAAGGGCAGCAGAACCAACCATCTCAGAAAGAGAAGCTGAGCTATGTAAACCAGAATCCAACTTCCCCTCTAGTATAGCAGATGGTTCTGCCTGGGAAAGATTGGTGTTACCAACATACTCATGTTCAAATTTCAAATGCAGCATTACGTCACCAAGTTCAAAGAAAGGCGAATCTTCAGGGGCATCCTCCAAGCGAACTGGTAAGTCCATACCAAAAAATCCCTGCTCAAACCATGAAATGATGTCAGCTCCAAGAAATGGCCCCTGGATTTCGCCCTGAGGATCACGATAGTACAAACTCAACTCCTCTGGTGGAATACCCCTTCCTAGAATGTTGGTCCAATAGATTTCATAAGAGGACTTCACAAATACAGAATTTGAATCATCAGAAACCTTCAAACTGCCATCAAAAGAAACATGTTGTTGATTGTTCTCAAAGATAGGTGTCCTGGTTACTCCGGAATCTGGTAAGTTGTGCACAGAAATATCAGATTGAGACCCACTAATGCAGTTAAAGCAGTCTCTATAGTCAGTTCTCTTCCTGGTCAACAAAAATCCATCTGCAGCAATAGCTTCAGAAACTTTGTCTTTCTGTCCTTCATGATTATCTCCTCCTGAATCGCAAACAAATTCCTTTGTCAGAGTCAACATGAAAATCTACCCTAATGAGTCAGATTTAAATAGAGGTAATACTTTACTCACCATCCAACTTGACCTTGACACCGTTCTCGCAAGCAAAGCTATAGGTATTGGCTTCTTCAACACCTATTGAAGTTTTCAGTAACCTATCAACTGTCTCTTCAGTGACATCAGCAGAGGGAGCACCCATTTTTGCATTGTTGGGCTCCGTATCCCCTGTCTCTGGAAGATACAAAAACAAATTCAGAGAGAATCCCGTATCCTACTCCAACAAAAAGACAATGGGCAGGATGGGAGTAGCAGTCAGTACTTCATCAGGACATAGCGTTCGAGAAACAATTACCTGTGATATTATCCATTGATTGACCCTTTCTAGAAGATTTGTACGAAACATCACCACCAGTAATTTTACCCATCCATATATCATTGAGGACAGCCTATAAGATTGATCAAGCAACTTTATGGTATCAAATATTTTTTGAACACTTGGAAAATCTACAAGTCTGAACAAATGAAGTAATAGAAGTAGCTCACCTCCTCCTCAGTATTAGGAATAACAAAGGCTAATGGTTCAATAGCAATTACTTGAGTAACTGGGGGAACTTCTTCCATATTTTCAGGCATGCTGCAAAGAGATGAGCCAAGCTTTTGCATGCGGTATATGTCAAGAATTTTCCCCCTTGGATAACAAAATATGCCAGTCAAGATTCTTGAGTTTCCAGCAACAGAATGCTCAAATGGTGAAGCACCAATTGCACCACCAGAGGAAGGTCTTACACTAATCCCAGTAGACCTCCCACGACCCAAGTTAAATCCCACATTTGACCCTACTACTTTTCCTCTCTCCTGTCCAAAGCCTGGAGCAGCTCGATAGGAACTTGGAGCTGCCGAGTTTCCCTCCATTCTATAGCGTGGACGCCACTTGTCACGAGAATCTGACTCCCGTTCTGAGACAGTACGGTTAGCAACAAATGTTTGACCATCATTATGAACATCTTCCTTATCTACATCTATCCTTTTCTCACTGCGATTTTCTTTTTCTTTGTCATCAGGACCCCACCTAGAAGACCACTTGCTATCACGTCTTGTATCAAGCCCAGAATTGCGGTTATTAACATCATGCTCAGCACGGCGATCGGTTTTCCTTCGTTCTCTCCGACCAAGCAAGCCAGTTTCCCTCTCTTCCTCACGCCAACGGCAACCACTCTCAGTGTCCATTGTCGTTCTTCTCCAATCCCTTTTGTCCTCAGGTACATCGGTACGCCAAGCCTCCTTCTGACTTGAATCAACAGAACTTCCAAGTGACAGAGAGCTTGGTGGACGCGTTTCCTATGATGAATAAAACACGGTAGAAAACATTTTACTAGAAACTTCAAACATTATAAAAGAAATTTGGGCAAGTGTAACATCTGAACATCTGGCACTTGAGATATATAGAAAGAGAAGAAAGGAAATCCAAATCTAAAAAAGATCACAGGTGAATAAATCTTTACATGAAGGTCGCAAATGAAGCAAAATTTTCTTCAGTTCTGCTTAATATTGCAGCAGAAATTGGTAACTGACACTTCAAGAATTTCATATGCAGAAAGTCTAGGAGGAAATAATGCTACATCATGGCAGAACTCAGGCAAAGTTTAAAGGAAAAGTGTTTTTGGGCTGTTTCAAGGTAAGTTTTTTTTGTTTAGATCAATAAGAGGAGCTTGGCTCAACAGTGACTTAAACCTCAGTTTTATGACGTAGAACTGTTATGAAGCCACAAGTAATGGACGACGTTCATGACAAAAGTATTTCCTCCGTGGTAAATACCATAAAAAATCACAGGATTAACGAACAAAAACCTTTATTACTCTTCTACTCCAATTGCTCAGTGTGATCCTTCAAAGGGGTGAAATTTTCTGTCTTAAACTGGCCAAACACACTTAATCAACACCTCTGGGTGCTACAACATCAAAGTCAATATCTTGGTAATGTCTAGACATAATATGGCTGGATGCCAACACCGACAAGATTTCATGAAGACTGTCTAATTCAACAACAAAACACTTCATTCTCAAGGGTTTCCTATATACTTAGAAAGGGGAATTTCCAGATGGAACAAACCACTTCCTTTTTATTATTGACTTATAAGTGCAATTCATCATATCATAGAGAAAGCAAGTACAAAGTCTCAATCATGTACAAAAAGCATTTTTAATGTTTACAATGACTTTATATGATCTATTGAGATCGAGATGATGTTGCAACTCCAGGAGGGACTATTATACATCCACATCTCGACTGGTCTGACGAGAATCTGCGAGTTTTCTCAAAGTGCAAACCATCTCTCAAGTATTCCAAATAATAAGAGACAAAAATGAGTATAAAACGCATCGTATTAGATAGTGCCACATAAGCAGATCTTAGGGTAACTGTCAAGTTTCGAATTCTACTTATCAATCTCTTCCAAGATAGTTTGTATCATGGAATTATCCATTGAAGAGCAGAAATGGGGAAACAGCTACTCTGAAAAGTAAGCTTGTCACAGAATTTCACCAAAAACTCACCATCTTTGTGTCACTTGGTTTAACATAAAGCCACTGCGGAGACAAAGGAATGCTGCTGTCCACCATTGCTTGATCTAAAGCAACGTCAATCAAGGATAGGAGAATTACGAGAGAAGGTAAAAAGTATCAGAAGAAGATCCACAGCCCGCATGTAATCAAAATAAAAAATGAACAGAAATACCTTTGGAAATATCAAGTTGGCCGATGAAAGGCTTGTTGTCATCATTACCTGCAGATGTTTCTTAGCAACTGTCAAACATGACAAAATGGGACCACAATCTTATTCCAGAAGTAAATAAATAAAAAGACCTGAAGATGGATAGTGAAAATTTACTTGCAGCAACTGGGCTGAATATACCTATATATGTAGATCTAAACACTAGATGAACATGACATTTTAGTGAGAAAACCAACAACCTCCTACTGATATTAAAACCCGTAAACTATTAATGTTAAAAAATGTTCACGTGCATCATCTAGAAGCAATCCCTTGTCAATTAGTCAAATTAAGATTGACCAAAAGACTGGCCGCTACAGTGTCTGCAGCATTTTCAAGTAAGTAGACGCATGTATTTTGAGTTGGCAATAGAACAAAACCCGAAGAATTTGACAACAATTTTCTTTTCTGGATAGACTGAAATCTCAAGGAAAGCAAATCCACACAAAGAAATACAGATAAAGAGCACGCCTGATCTGAAGCCCTAGAATTCAAGTTGCGTCTAAATTGAAGATTCAAAAATAAGATCAATGAACCCTAAACTAAGCATTAGTCAATCGTCCATCAAAACAAATCAAAATAAAATACAAAGTAACAATAGAAAGTAAACAAAATATAGAGCACCTTTGGGGGTCAAGGACTGATCAGAAGTCTTAGAGGAAAGAAGATCGTCAGGAAGATCAAGATTTCCTTCAGCCATGGCCTTGTCGAGATGTGTCAGAAAGAGGATCGATACAGATAAATGAATCGAACGGATAAGGAGAAAAAGGGGAGAGAGTGAAATGGAAGAGCCAAATGAGAGTGAATGTGGATTTGAGGAGCGAAGCACAAGCCAGAGAGTTTTAGGGTTCCGAGAGCTATTGATGAGAACTGTTGCAGAAAGAAAGAGAGATGCGCGAGTCGGGGGACAGGTGACGAAGAAGAAAAGGCTGAGGGTTTGGGTGGTCACTAGAGCCAAATCATCTTCTGGAAAACCAAAAACTACAAGATAAAAAGGAGTTTTTACCCATATTATCCTCTCACTCTATTTTGGTCATTTAAATAAAATATTAAACATCCTTAACCCTTTAAATTTACTCACCACAAAAATCAACTCAAAAAAATGACCAATTTTTGTTTTTAGGAGTACTACTTTTTGGTAGTCATTATTAGGGCTCGTTTGGTAACTAGTAAGAGTTATGCAAGTATTAATTATAATGAATTAGTTATGCAGATATTAATTATGTCTTATTTAGTTATGCAAAAATTAATTATGCAGGTACTAATTATGTACCTATTAATTATATAGGTATTAATTATGCATGATTTAGTCATATATACTAGTGAGCTAATTCTTATTATACCCATTAAAATAAATAATTATCTAAATAACACATTAAAATTAAATAAATATCATTAGCTAAAAAAATAAAGTAAATGACAAATAACTAGCAATTAAAAGTAATTTGTATTGAATAGGATTAAGCAATTAAGTAATTTAAATTAAAGTAAATAACAAATAACTAAAAAAATAAATTAATACATTTATTGACAAAATAATTAAGAATAAATGAAGCAAAGATATTAAAAATAATTAAGCAATTAACAGATAAAAATTCCAAAATGGTAGTGTTTTTTCACATGTATTAATTATTTGAAGTGTTGTAAATTAATATACATTTAAAAGTAAATTAATAGGGGTAAATAGATAATTTAAAATTTAAATTCATGTATAACTAATAGGGTCTCCCTCAATTTAGAACAATAATCAAACTCCCCCTTTTATCATTTGCATTGTCTATTTTACCCTTATTATATCACATCTATTTAATATCTCTTTATATTATATATAATTTACTTTTTAATGTAGATATTTATAATTTTTTCTTTAAGTTCTTCAACATTATAAGTAGAATAATATTTTTAAGAATTTATCAAAAAATTTAAGATTATTCTTATGACCGTTATTTTAATATAATATGCATTAAGTGTGTATATGTATTTATACGTATATTTTTTCTTTTCTCCACTATTTTACTTCATGCGTTTCATATTACTTGACACTTTTTGATATATATGACACGCCTTAAAAAAATAAATTAGATATGTATTTTACTAAATTAACATTAATAATAATATTTTTAAAAAATTGACTATTACTACTTTATGCAGTTATTTAATAGTAAAGGTAGAAATAAAAAGATATTAAAAATTTCTTAAATTTTATAAATTAGACAAGTAAATAAAAATAACTATTTTTAGAATGAGAGTCAAATAATATAAATGGCGGTTGGTATTTTCTTCTATATAAATAAACAAGTTTTGATTGACATTGATGGAGTATTACATAAATTATAATGTAAAATAATTTAAAATCTAAATAATACAATCTTTAAAAAGTTGTCCTTAATTAAATTAATTATTTGTATTTCATACATTGAAATATATTTGTATAATTATTATTCTCTGTTATTTTCAGTTGTATAAATAAATATTAGAGTTTTGATCATTATTAATAAAATAAATTTTTTCATTATGCTAATGTACTTCATTATAGAACATCATTAACTTATATACTTAATTAGAATTTTTCACTTTTTTGTTCAAAAATAATGTTTATGTTTATATGAAAAATTTGTTACACTAAATAAAAAAATGAAAATATCATGATTTCTAAAGAAGTAAAACAAATTGATAATGAAAGGGTATAATAGGCATTTTAAAATTTTAATTAGGATAAAGGGGGGAGTTTGATTATTGTTCAAAGGTGAAGGGGGAGTTTGACTTTAAAAGCAAAGTTAGGGGTGAAAAATAACTAATACCCACATAATTTATTCCACCTTCTATTCCGCATAAATTATAATAGATTTCTTCATAAGTTATGTAAGTAATGCAGAATCACCAAAAATGCAACCAAACACCGTATAAAACTAATACATGAATATTTTTTATACAACATTTGAAAACCTACCAACCAAACATTGTATAAAATTAATGCATGAATAACTTTTATCATGTTTACAAAATAAACATGGCATAAAATTAATACATGAATAACCATGTATTAGGTACTCCTTAAACCATCTATCAAACCACCCCTTTAGTTTTTAATAAGTCTATTTTATTAGTTGAACCAAACGTGTTTCAATTTAAGAGATTAAAGATGCTCAAAATTGTATTTGAAAGGATCAAAATAGATCTATTTCATAAATAAGAGACAATTTTAACTTTAAACAAAAAAGGTGATATAACTTCTTCTTTTTTCCTTTTTTCTTTTGAACAAATTTGTATAAATATACCTCCCAACACAATCTGTTACACTCACCTAGCTATATTTTCAATGTAAGCCCAACAACAACATATGCAATGTAGTTTCACAAAGTAGGATCTGCGAAGGTAAACTATGTGTAGATCTTACGTAAAGAGGTTGTTTATAATAATATTATCAGAGCTAGACTTTGATTAGTCCCTTGTATGTGATGTGAGTTGTAGAACATATTAATTGGTCTTTGAACATAATATGTATCTGTTATTGAATTAAGTTAATGATGTTGGTAAGAATAAGCATGTGAAATTGTTGAGCAGTCTATTCTAACTAATGTTTATAATGTGAAATTGGAATTATTATGTACTTATTGTGTTTTTCTGAGAGATAAACGGAACAGTCAGCACATTGAGCTATACAAATGTCGTAAGAATATATTCACTATTTTGACGATGAGTGGCTCAAGTCCGATGTGAGCTTATAGATAAGTGGTTGTATGTATTGGATCGGGTACCATGTCGTACGGTACATGGACACCTAATGTCACGCCCCAAATCTAGGACCTAGACGTGACACGGTAATTGAGAACCCCGAAGGATCCCAATCAAGCCATCTTAGTATACATCACATACATAAGGTAAAGAACTGTAGCATCCCCTTTGGGAGGATGCCACTTACAAAACAAAAGATAGTTCTTTTTTTATAATCTCAAATAGTCAACATATTTAGAAAACTTGTTTTGAAATTCTATTTCCATTTCAACACCATTGCGGGTCCATAAAATATACAAAACTCGAACTAGTAATTATCACAAAACTCTTATCTTCCTTTGTGCATAATGACAAGTCAAAGTATAAACCTAGTACATGTCATGACTTGAGTTAAAAGCACACTCCAAAAATAGCAAAACTAGTCACCCAGTTCAAGTTACAAGCATATGCTTTTGTTTTCACAAGCCTTTAAATTTTCATACATAAGTGCCACATGTATCCTGTACAAGTCTCCAAAATATTTACAAAACTAGATGCATATGCAGATGTGATCTTCACAAGGGCTCCAAAAAGTCTACTCCAAATGGCCATCTTCATATCTCGTCCCGCACATTACCTACGATAGAAAATAACTATCGCTAAGCATAAAGCTTAGTGGTGTATAAACTTTGGGCTTGGAGCCATTAAATTCTTCAATTCCCTTGTTCATTGCAGGTGGCTCAATAAGGTAAAAGTAAGCCCAAGTGAACAAGTATATCAAAGTATCGAACACAAACCTTGGATAATTTCAAAATATCAACACTACTATTCGAAGGCTCAAGTATCAAGAAAGCTTATAATTAAATTCAAAAGAGTTGTCAAATAATTAATTTCGCTCAATATGTATGTCATGCCATCACTGTAAGCACAATCATTATCAAGACGGACCGAAGCCCCAAAATCAAGAAGGATCAAAGCCCATATCAAGAAGGGTCGTCACCTAATATCAAGAGGATCAAGAACCATGTTGAAAGTGGCTCTCGTACTCGAAAATGGATGAAAATACATCGTCAAAATGAAATGTAAATCCAAAGTCAAGATGGGCAAGATCCGAATCGAGAGGCATGCCAATATCGATGAAAAGTCACCGTAACAAGAAGGACAAAGTCCTAACAAGAATGTAAAATGATCAAGCAACTCGTACAAGTGGACGATTTAGCGAAAGTTTGGCAATACTTGAGATAATAAACATACCATAATATAAGACGAAGAGTAAGGAAACAACCCATCAAGATACTTCAAATTTCAGAAAATAAAATATTTCAAGTTCAAGTTTATACACAAACCTTGGTGTTTTAGCACATAACAAGTTCTACCACAACTCGAGGAGTTCAATTCATCTACGCTATAGACCAACAAAAGTCCACTTCGTCAAACAATTCTCCTTAGCTTGTATAAGAGAATATACACCTTAAATACACAATCAAATATCTACTTAAATTTAAAAGTCTCAGCATATCGAAACTCAACATGAAATCAATAAAAATCAGCCCAAACTATCAAAATAAGAATTTTGGACAGCACTACTATCTTGTATTGTTGCTCAGTTTCAAAGGGGTAAATGGGGGAAATAGGCTTTTTGGCCTCAATTAAAGTTATAGACATATGTATTAGGGTCTAAAAAAATTTGAATCACCCCTACAACAGTTCTTTACAAAAAGATATGCTCAAAATACCAACAGAAGTCCATGTAGGATTTTCAAAATAAAAATCTGGGCAGCATCTCCCCTGTACTTCATCATCCTTTTTCGAGTAGATAAAAGAAAAACTGGGTTTTAGAGCCTAAATAAAAGTTTTATGTATATGAAATAGATTTCCAAAAAATCTTGAATCACTCAAAACTAAGCTATACACAAGGAGTTATACTAAAATTACTAACAACAGTCCTATCCAAAAATGGGTTTACAGAACAAGAGTTTATTCTCCCAATTTCGAAAATAACAACTTATCAATAACATCAACAATCTTTATACATCATAACTTAACTAATTGCACCCATTTAATCCAACCAAAATAGCTCCTAATCCTTAAATCTCAACCAGGCACAAACAAGTTTATAACGCTACTATCCCATAACTCTAGGTAAATGACCTCAGAATGAAAATATAACAATTTCATCAGTTTTAAAATAGCTAAATTAGGCTAGTTGTGTGGTTTACATGAGTATCGAGGCAATCGATATGAGTTTGGGGCCATTTGGCTCTTTGCTTTTAAAATTTGGCCTATGGTTGACTTTGGTCAAATTCTTGGAAAATGCACTTGAATGAAAATTCTAACAGCACGGTTAGTTCCAAAATATCAAATTTCATCTAGAACAACCCTTCATTCGCTTTCTGAGACTTTCAAACTCATTCCGAGCCCCTTTGTGAAATTAAGTTAAAAATGGCATTAGGAGTGGGAACCAAATTCAGTCATAACTTTAGTTAAAAATGGCGTTATCAATCCATATTTATAAAACACATTAAGAGTAGCTCGCTAACTTTAGTGATCCATAAGAATTCATAAACTTTGGTGAGAATTGTCCTTATCACCATCTTAAACATGATTGTGTGAGAATTGTACTTATCATACCATAATAACTAG
The DNA here is from genome assembly GCF_947179165.1 of Solanum dulcamara. Lineage (NCBI taxonomy): Eukaryota > Viridiplantae > Streptophyta > Magnoliopsida > Solanales > Solanaceae > Solanum > Solanum dulcamara. The sequence continues at coordinate 45,755,696 of NC_077238.1, forward strand.
CTTGTATCATAATTCATCATCATCATATTTTCATCATTAAATCATAATCTCAACTTCATTTGTAAAAGCTTTCTTTTGAAAATCATTGAACTCATAATCAAACTCATGTAAAATCATATTTGAACTTCATACTCATGATTGAAAATAACTTCATGCATGGACATTCATAATTCAACTTGAAATCATGTAATTCATGTAGAAACATGTTTAGAATAATTATTGATAACAATTAAAAATAAAATTAAGACAGTCCAATGCAATTCATCAAAACTAGGGTTAATAGAGCATTTGAAAATTGATGGAAACTTTGAGAAAACCTTGGGAATCCATAGGTGAAAGGAACCCATGGATCCATCCCCACATACCTTGAAGAAATCAACCCAAAATTGAAGTAGAATCCTTGATGAACTTGAAACTCTAGCTTGAAATTTGGAAAAAAAGCTTAAGAGGATTTGTGATCTTGCCTTAGAAGAATTTTTGAAGAATGATTTAGAATAGAGGGACGTTTGAAGGGATGAGTAGTTATAGGCTTGAACTTAGCCATAATTATATCTAGATACATTATTGAACTTTGGGAAAAGACAAGATTGCCCTTCATTAAAACTCAATTTTGATTACGACTAGGGTTCTACGAGTCTTCCTCAAGTCTATGAGTCATCAACTTGAGTCATAGTGCAGGCCTGATAAAACTCCTAAAAATGAGGCCTCTGATGTTGCATCTAAGAGTCATAGTTACGACTAGTCATCAAGATTATGAGTCATTAACTCGATCCTGCAGGTTTGAGAAGACCTTGATTTTTAGGGTCTCTGATCTTTGGTTACGATTCATTTTTATGACTCGTAAAATTCCTTACAAGTCATCAAAACCAATCATTCTGCAGGTCTAGGAAACCTGCAAAGTATAGGTCTTTGAAGTTTGGCTACGAGTCATCCTTACGACTCATCAACAAGATGACGACTTATCCTGTTGAGTCATAGGACTTCTCCGGAGGGTAGTCCTAACTCAGACTCAAGAGTTAACTCCATGACTCATCCTTATAAGTCGTAAGGACATCTACGAGTCGTGAAAGGACTCATAACTCTAGATCAATAAACATTTCCTTGAGTTTTCCCTTTAATCCGACTTTCCAACTTCTGAGGTGTTACACCTAAAATCCCCTGCAAGCCATGACTAGATGGGCCAAATTAAAGACCATTTTAGCATGTGTGTACATATAAGATTGATGAGTTACAGAGGTTGTACAGTAGTAAGATTAGTAGGTGAACTCCTCAGTCATGTGCCTAGTTGATTATTTAGAGTTGGCTGTTATTATTATATATATGTATATTCTACATGTATATGTGTTTGGTGAATCCTAGGTAATGTTATTGGGAGACATCGGTATGTTAGAGATGAGGTTAGTGAATTGTGAAATATCATTAATGACATATTGAAATATTGATCTCATGATGCTCATGTCTATCTGATGTGACTAGGTGTACATTTCTCTTTCTGTGTGGAATGTCTCTTAATAAGTAATACGGATTATGATTATAATATTCTAGATGGTTAAAATATTAGTACATTTAGATGCTGTGAAATAATAATGTTAATTGTTTTAGTACTTGTGCTAATCTTCGTTCTAGTTAAATCTACATGTGAGTGATGCTAATGACATAACTACGGTTAAGCTAAGTGTATGATGAATCCTAATTTTTTGTGAAGGGCTAAGACAAGAGGTACGTGTGAGTGAGAAAATGTAATGTGAGGTATATTATTATTGTTGTTATTGCTGATTTTGTGATGAGTTACGTGGATCGAATCTAGGGTGGCCTATAATGCCTATTAGTATGTGTGGTGTACTGATTCTACTTTTGTTGCACTTTTTATAGTTGCATATATGTTTTCAGGTCGTCTAAAGCGTGTTGATGACAGATATTCATCATCAGCTTCACTCACTCTTTTCTCGAGTGGAAGTTGTGTCTATTATTTTCATATCCTTATCATGCATAAAGGCTCTTACACATATCTAGACTATGTCTTTGGAATGTGTCAAAAAGATTTTATATATAAGAACGAGTTTCCTTTATATTTTGATTTACTATGCTTAGCTTAGATGTTTTTGCTTGAAACTTTCTATTAAAAGGACAGTGGGGGTAGGATTTTCCTATTAGATTAAAATTGAGTAGGTGTCAGCATGATTCGGTAATTTGAATTGTGACAGTTGGTAATTAAAGTCTAGGTTATCAATCTCACAAGCACAAGAGTGTTGACACCCAATTTTGATCGGCTTATACCCTTTGTGATTGATATTCGATTAATTAAGTACTTTTTTTAAAAAGTCACTTATATTATATGTGTAAGTTTTTGTCTAATTAACTATATATTTGACATTCATAATTTACATATTATTATTATTATTATTATTGTTGTTGTTGTTGTTGTTGTTGTTGTTGTTGTTGTTGTTGTTGTTGTTGTTGTTGTTGTTGTTGTTGTTGTTATTATTATGTGAGTGAGAAAATATAATGTTTGATATATTACTGTTTACTGTTATTGCTTATTTGTGATGAGTTATATGAATCTAATCTAGGTCACTAGAATCAAATCATCTTCTGAAAAAAAAAAAAAAGATAAATAGGAGTTTTTAGTAAAACTTATCATTTTAAAGTCTATTTTGGTCTTTGAAATAAAAATTGTGTTTGGTCGGTAACGTAATAAACTTAAAAACTAAAGGTGACTATTCAAAAACACGGCAAAAATCGATGAAAAGAATGATTGACTTTCGTTTTAGTAATACTTTTGAATAGTCACTGTTAATTTTTAAGTCCGTTCTATTAGTTGAACCAAATGCGTTTTAATTAACCAAATTTAAGAGACTAAGGGTCCATTTGACCATGTGAGATGAAATCATGATATGAAATTATATGAGATGAAGTTGAAGTTTTATTTGGAGATGCAATTTTGATTTTTAAGTTGTAATTTTTGCTCATAAAATTTCATAAATTGTACAAACTTTTAAAATTGTTCCAATACTTTATACAATCTTAAAATAAAAGTTCATAACAAAAGTATAATCCACTATCACAAAGCTATTCTAAAAAAATACAATATTTATTAAAAGAATACAATATTTATTGAACAAAAGTTCTATCAATAAATGTTGTATTTTTTAAGAATAACTTTGTGCTGGGGTACTATACTTTTGTTATATGAGTTTTTACTTATTTGGTAATATTATATAAATAATTGGAGCAATTTTGATCATTTTCACAACTTATGAAATTTTATTTTTATGAACAAAAAGTACAACTCAAAAATCGAAATTGTATGTCCAAATAAAACTTCTACTCTATCTCATATGAATTCATATCATGATTTTATTTCACATAGTCAAATTGGCCCTAAAGTTGCTCAAGATTATATTTAAAAGACCAACATAGACCAATTTCATAAATAAGAGACATTTTTGACTTAAAACTCAAACAAAAAAGGTGATATATTTTCTTCTTCTTTTAATTTATATATATATATATATATATATATATATATATATATATATATATATATGTGTGTGTGTGTGTGTGTGTGTGTGTGTGTGTGTACCTCCCAACACAACACATTATACTCACCTAGCTATATTGTTCAATGTAGGCACAATAATAACATATCCAATATAGTTTCACAAAGTAGGGTTTGGAGGATAAAGTGTGTGTCGATCTTACCTCTACCTCAGATATGAGGTAGATATTTTCTAATAATATTATTGGAGTTAGATTTTGATTAATCCTCGTCTGTGGTATGAGTTGTATAACATGTTGATTGATTTTATGGATATAATATGTATTTGTTATTAAATTTAGTTAATTATGCTTGATTTAATAAGGATGTGAAATTGTTGAACCGTCTATTCTGACTGGTGTTTTTAATGTGAATTTGGGAGTATTATGTGCTTATTGTATTGTTCTGAGAGATAAATGGAACAATGAACATACTGAAATATGCTGATATAGTAAGAATATATTCACTATTTTGATGATGAGTGACTCGAGTCCAATGTGAGCTTACTGACGAGTAGTTGTAGATGTTGGATCGAGAACCATGCCGATATGATACATGGTTACCTAGAGTTCCCTACAAGTCATTACTAGATGAAAAAGATTAGAAACCATTTAACATATGTGTACAAATGAGATTGATGAGTTATAGAGGTTGTACAATAGTGAGATTAGTGGGGAATATGAATTCCCCAATCGTGTGACTACTTGGTTATTTGGAGTTGGCTACTATTATTATATATATATTCTATGTGTAAATGTGTTTGGTGAATTCTAGGTAAAATTATTCTAAGACACCAATATGTTAGAGGAGAGCTAATGTTCTATGAAATTTTATTACTGACATGTTTAAATACCGATTTCATGTGATGCTCATATTTATCTGATTTGACTAGGTGTACATTTATCTTTTTGTATGATATGTCTCTTAATAAGTAATAAATATTATAACTATAATGCTCCTAATGGTTAAACGATTAGTACATTTGAGAAATAGATGGTGTGAAATAATAATGTTAATTGTATTTAGTACTTGTGCTGATCTATGTTTCAAATCTACATAAGAATGATGTTAATGACATATAGCTAGGATTAAGCTAAGTGTGAATGTTGAATCCTAATTTTCTTGGAAGGTATAAGACAAGAGGTATTGTGTGAGTGAGAAAATATAATGTGTGGTATATTACTGTTTGTTGTTATTGCTGATTTTGTGATGAGTTACGTGGATCGAATCTAGGCTGGCCTATGATGCCTATTAGTATGTGTGGTGTACTGATTCTACTTTTGTTGCACCTTTTACTATTGCATATATGTTTTCAGGTTGTTTGAAGCATGTGGATGGCAGATATTCATCACAGCTTCACCCACTCTATTTTCGAGTGGAAGTTATGTTTTTGTTTGTTTGTCCTTATCATGTATAGAGGTTGTTATACATATCTAGACTAGATCCTCGAAAAGTGTCAAAAAGCTTTTGTAAATACGAATGAGTTTCGTTTATGTTTTGATTTACTATGGTTATCTCAAATGTATTTGCTTGAAGCTTTTTATAAAAAGGAGAATGGGTGGTAGAGTTCGCCTATCGAATTAGAATTGAGTAGGTACCCGTATGATCCGATAATTTGTATTTTGACAGTTGATATCAGAGCCTAGGCTATTGATCTCACAAGTACAAGAGCAATGCCAAGTAGAGTCCTGCAGATTGACTTGTTGATGTTCACATCAAATCCTCAAGAGGCTATGAATCTAGGAAGTTTTTTCTTTTATCCTCTCTTATCATGCCACTAAAGTGTGCTAATCCTCCGATTTGAATTCAATTGGTATTTGGATGATTCCAATTGATATCTCGATAAGTTTGGTTTGTCCAAGTATATTAACTATGGAGGGTAAAATGTATCCAATTGGTATCTACAAATTTTAATTGGTATATGATGATAATTATATGTTTTAAAATTAGTTGTTAAATTTATTATTGTGTAGAGTCGTTTGTAGTAGTCCACAACTCAGGTCATGATGACACCTACTAAATTCCACTAGTAGGTAAGTCTATTCTTAGTCTGAAATCAATAATAATAAGCTTAGAGAGTGGTAGAACTAGACAAGAGCATTATAAAATAGATTTAAGGAAGAAACATTGAAAAATAAGATATAATATATAAATACAACCCTAGCGAGGACAAAATACAAAGATTTATCCCAAAACTTGATGGATGTGGCTACAAAGCTACTGTAAAAAAATTGATTATAAGACTAGTCTTATACATAAAATATATAGATAATCTCGTAATGCAAAAGACTAGCAAAAATATAAAGAAGGAGACAAGTCAACTCCAAACGTTAGCAAGCTCACCCTCTGTCTCTAGATACCAGTTGCATCGCGCAAGAAATCAACGGGGTCGACTAGACCTTGGATCTGCATCAGAGGAAAAGATATATAATGTAATATACCAAAATGGATACTCAATAGGAATCGTAGGCCGACCGAGATCGCTATTACAATAATATAATAATAAGCGAATAACTAACAACGTAATAAAATAATAGTAAAGGCATAGCTAGACATGAGTCATAGTAAAGCTACTAAGGAAAAAGGCGAAAGCGATAAAGTTATCTAAAATCAAATTGTATCCTATAAGCCCAGAATGACACAAACAAAAGCACATTAACAGAATCTATAAATCAAGAACTTGGTCGGATCCCCCAAAAGCTCAAGCATGAACACTAGTAAGGAACAGTAATGTCACGATCCGAACTAGGGTCAAGCCATGACATGGTGATCAAAATTCCGAAGGGCTCCAATAAAGCCTCTTGACATATCATACATGAACACATACAAGGAATAATAAGCATCAACTCAATAGACTAGAAGAAATTTGCAAAAGTATCATAGTCAATCAAAATGACAACATAGATTCTACATGGTGTGTCCAACAAGCCTCTACTAATCAACATGGGCAGGGGCTAAGACATGTCCTTAGCTCACCCTCAATATTTTATAACAAGTCTTTAAAAGAAAGAACCAAATCATAGATTGCCCTCAGAAAAAATGAGGACTCACCAACTCCGTAAGATAACAACTCACTAGCCTCATGTAGAAGGAATGTGATCCTTAACCCCTACATTATGACACAATGTAGGTCAAATATGTGTTAGTACATTTGAATGTACTAAGTATGTGGTACATTTAAATATACTAAGTATACGGGCATGCCATGCAACGCAGAGCAAAAGATGCAATGATCAAAATACAATCATGATATAGGAGAGGATAAGTAAGGTCATAAGAGAAATCTTAATGACCAAAGTATTAAGAGACATAATTGAGATCATCAAGAGCATAGAGGTAGTATGTGGGAGATAACCGTAACCGACATTAAGACCATGCGAGCTATAACATGGAATCTGATGATCCCCACATAGAGAAGGGGGGAGGCTACTTGCCAAGGTAGGCTCTATCCAATCATTTTCATCATTAACAGTTGTATGTTGATCCACTAACTAGGCCATAAGGCAACCTATGGTGGAAACATAGTTTAAGGGACTAGAAGTTGCTATTAAGGCTTAGGTCAAGCCCCCACTTCAAAGTCCTCTCGGTGCTAAGTATATCAACCCAAAGAATACATATCATATTCATAATCATAGTAATAGATAATACTTATATAAATCGTAGTTTTTCATAATCATATTTCATAACATGTTCATAGGAATAACTCATTAAGGATCTCAAGTCACCCCTTTAACAAAGATCTTGAGTCACCTTTTCATTAAGTTCATTATTATACAATGTAGGTGTAGGCCTTCTATCTTTAAAAAATACTTCTTGTATCAATCATAATTAGAGTCTTAGGTCACCTTCCTCATTAAGGATCCTAAGTCACTCCTTCATAAACTTGCATGCAACTCATATTTGAAACATACTTGAAACCATAATTATATAATCATACTTGAAAGCAACATCATGTAATCAAGTAGTAATTCATGCTTAGATGAGAGTTTAAATCATAAAGAAAACATAATTCATGAACTTGAAAGAGTAGGTAATGAGGAGTAGGGATCAAATACGTAAAAAAGGTTGTGTGCAGGGAAGAATCTGGGTGGTGGCGCATTGCTGGCGCACCGCCCCAGGGCATGGTACACTGCTGGCGCACCGCCCCAGGGCATGGCGTACTACTGGAATGCCACCCTAGCCTCTGAGCTTCAAAGGTTTCTTCCTAGCATGATGGTGGCGCGCCGCCCCATGATTTCTCCATCGATTTTCTAGATTTTTCATCATTGTTCATGAGTTTGCATCCCCTATAATGAGATCTTTAGCCCTAATTAACAATATACTGAATATATGTGAAGAATCTACCAATATCAAGAAATTACTCATTAAATTCTGCCAAAATAGATTTAAATTCATAAGATACATCATAATTTATGCAATTGAAATTGGAATTGAGAAGATTCAAAGATGTAATTGAAATTCATGGAAGATTTAAGAAATCCTTTGAACTCCATAGGTGAAAGGTAACCATTGATGAAATCCACATACCTTGAATACGAATTGTAAAGTAACTTAAAGAGAAACTTGAAGATCAATGAAGAATTTGGGAGGATCCTTACTACGTCTTCAATAGAGGTCTAAAGAGCCTTTTGTATAGAGAGGATTTTTAGAATGGGTGATTAGTGAACGAATGAACAGAATTAAGAGTTTTGGAAATTAAATAGATTAAGAACCTAGCCACAAAATTATCTAGATTCATTGTCCCTTAATGATAGTGAAAAGACTATATTTCCCTTAATGAAAATCTCCCTTAACCCATCAATGAGTTCACCAAGGCTAATTATTCACCTTATCATAGCATACTTTATATTTTTTATACCCGGGATATTACAATATCTTCTCCTTGGGAACATTCATCCTCGAACGAGATAGGAGCTAGCTTGAGTAGAATAGAGTGAGTATGCAACATCCCATTATGAATACAACAATGCAACTTCTAAACATCAACATAATTAAAAAAATATTTTCATAGTATGCATGCATATGTCATGTCACAGAGAAGTTGAAACGTATGAGTTTTCAGAGGATTTGATTATAGATGCCTAAGTACCTTAGGATGGATCAAAAGGAAAGAGGTAAGAATATCGTTTTCTTATGACCGCTTCCCTTCCTATGTAGCGCTTTCAACCTCTTGATTCCTCCATAAGACTTTAACGGATGCAACTTTCTTGTTCCTCAATCTTTTCACTTGACGGTCTAAAATATCAATCGGAATCTCCTCACAAGTCATGTTCTCTTCAATACTCACATTTTCCATTGGCACAATATAATTTGGATCACCCACAAACTTCCTCAACATTGATACATTAAAAATCGGATGAACAATAGCCAACTCCAATGGCAAGTCTAACTCATATGACACCTTGCCAATATGCTTCAAGATTTTATAGGGCCCCACATAGCTAGGAATCAACTTTCCCTTCTTACGAAACCATATTACACCCTTCATGGGTGAATCCTTCAAATAGACTCAATCATCCACACTAAACTCAAGCTCTCTTCTCCTATTGTCCGAATAGGCGTTTTGGCGAATTTGGGCAACCTTTAGCCTTTCCCTGATAAGTCTTACCTTCTCCATAACATCAAATACCAAATCAGGACCAATCAAGGCTTCCTCACCTACTTCAAACCATCCCACTGGGGATCTACATCTTCTCCCATATAATGCTTTGAAATGAGCCATTTCGATGCTTGAGTGATAACTATTATTGTAGGCAAACTATATTAATGATAGATGCTTATCCCAACTTTTTTAAAAATAAATAACACATGCCCTCAATATATCCTCTAAAGTTTGAATCGCTCTTTCGGCTTGACCATCAATTTGAGGATGGAAAATGGTACTTAGCTTAACTCTTGTACCAAGACCCTTTTGGAATGACTTCCAAAAATGTGAAGTAAATTGAGGACCTTGATCCGATATAGTAGAAAAGGGAACACCATAAAGCTTTACCAACACACGAATATACAACTTAGCAAAATCTTCGGCACTATAAAAAGTCTTAATTGGTAGAAAATGTATCGATTTAGTCATTCGGTCTACAACAACCCAAATAAAATCATGTTGCCTTCTAGTACGAGGCAAACCCGTGACAAAGTCCATACATATCTTCCCACTTCCAAGTAAGGATTTCAATATCTTGAGCTAGACCTCTTGGCCTTTGATGTTCAACTTTCCCTTGTTGACAATTAGGACACTTATCCATGAACTCCGCTATGTCCTTCTTCATACCATTCCACCAATACACTTCCCTTAAATCACGATAATCTCAGTGGATCCTGAATGAATCAAATACCAAGAACTATGGGCCTTATTCAATATCAATTCCGTTAGACCATCCACATTAGGGACACACAAGCAACCTTGGTAATGAAGTACACATCTCCCCCTTGGGAGAAAGGCTTAATGACTTTTTCGTCAATTGACTTTCTCAATTCAACCAAAATCGGATCATTATCTTATTTGGCCATAACATCCACCACAAGAGATGATTTCGAGCCATTATGTGCAAGAACACCTGCATCATTGGAGTCAACAAACTGCACAACTAACTAAGCCAATCTATGCACATCCTTAACTATCTCTTTCTTACCTTCAACAACATGAGCACCAATATTCATAAACAATCGACTAAGATCATCGGCTATGATGTTAGCTTTACTCGTATGGTATAACACACTCATATCATAATCCTATAGGAGTTCAAGCCACCTCCTTTGCCTAAGTTTAGATCCCTTTGGCTAAACACATATTGCAAACTTTTATAATTGGTGAATATATCAACATGCACCCCATAAAGATAATGACGCCGAATTTTCAATGCAAACACAACTGCCGCAAGTTAAAGATCATGGGTTGGATAGTTTCATTCATGCACTTTAATTGCCTAGTGGCATATGTTATCACTTTCCCATGTTGCATCAAAACACAATCCAAATCAATACGTGAGGCATCATAATAGACAATAAACCCATCGAAACCTTTCGGCAATGTCAAAATAGGAGCCGACGTAAGACGATCTTTCAATATTTGAAAACTCTTCTCACATTCGTCCGACCATTGAAATTTCACTTTCTTTTAAGTCAACTTAGTCAAAGGTGAAGCAATAGATGAAAACCCTTCAACAAACCTTCTATAGTATTTGGATAAGCCCCAAAAGCTTCTAATATCCGAGGGAGACAGTGGTCAAGGAAAATTCTTTACCGCCTCCATCTTCTTTGGATCAACCAAGATACCATCAACGGAAACAATATGACCAAGGAATTCCATGAACTTTAGCCAAAATTCGAATTTACTAAATTAGGCAAATAATTGCATATCCCTCAAATTTTGCAACACAATCCTCAAAGTGACCCACATGGTTTTCCTTATTCTGGGATTAAATCAAGATATCATCAATACACACCACCACAAACATATCTAAATAAGGATTAAAAATTTGATTCATCAAATCCATGAAGATAACAGGAGCATTAGTCAACCCAAACGAGATGACTAAGAATTCAAAATGACCATACCTTGTTCGAAACGCCGTCTTGAGAATATCACACTCCCTTACCTTTAGTTGGTGATAACTGAAATGGAGATCAATTTTAGAGAAGTAACTTGCCCCTTGCAATTGATCAAACAAATTATCTATCATCAAAATTGGATACTTGTTCTATATGGTCACCTTATTCAATTGTCAGTAGTCTATAGACATTCGAAGTGACCCATCCTTCTTGCTAACAAACAAAATGGGAGCACCCCAAGGTGAAATACTTGGCTTTATGAAACCTTTATCAAACACGTCCTTCAATTGCTTTTTCAATTCCTTAAATTCCATTGGAGCCATATGGTAAAGAGATATAGAAATAGGTTGAGTACCGGGAAGATGAACTATACCAAAAATCAATTTCCCTTTCGGGAGGAATAACAGATAAATCATCGGAAAACACATTAGGAAACTTATTAACAATAGATATCGACTCAAGAGTAGGAGTTTTGGATCCAACATCCGTAACTCACACTATATGATAAATGCACCCTTTGGAAATCATTTTTGGGCCTTACGACATGAGATGAATTGACCCTTAATCACCGAATAATTATCCTTCTATTCAAGAATAGGCTCATTAGGAAAATAAAACTTGACTTTACAGGTTCTACAATCAATAGATGTATAAGTTGCATGTAACCAATTCATACCAAGAATGATGTCAAAATCGTTCATGTCAAGTTCAACAAGATCACATGGAATAACTTTATGCAAGACCGACATAGGACAATTTCTATAAATTCTCTTGGCTAACACCGAATCACTAATGGGAGAATTGAAAAAAGACTCTAATAAAATTTTGGGGAGCACATCAAATCTCATAGCAAGATAAGGAGTAACAAAAGATAAGTTGGCACCCAGATCAAGTAATGCATAAACATCCAAGGAAAAGACTTGTAACATACCCGTAACAACATCGGGAGTCTCATCTACATCTTCACTAGCATGTTGGGCATAGAACCTATTTTGGAGTCTCATTCTTCTCTCCCTTTGTTAGGGCATTCAGAGATCTTATGCCCCATTTTACCATATCCAAAACAAGCACTAATTCCAACCAAACACTTACCCACATGCTTCGTTCTACACTTGGTGCACTTAGGGAGAGTAGTACCACTAGAATTCACACCTCCAACTTGGTCCTTAGGGTACGACACTCTATCTTTATCAAATCTTTGGCCCGAAGCTTGAGAGGAACCTTAACCTTCAAATCTTTGGCCTTGTTGAGAATGACCATTTCCACCACTAGTCTTAGCATTAGAGAATCCACCTTCAAACCGAGCCCTCTTAGACTCCCTCATCTTTCTCTTCTTAAGCTTCTCTCTTTCTATTTGTTCGACATAGATCATGAGCTGAGATATTTCCATTTCTTTCATAAGCATAGTGGTTCGGTATTCTTTAACAACCAAGTCGAACACTCCTGATATAAATTGACTCATTCGGGCATGGGGATCGGCAATCAAAAAAAGAGCATACTTCGATAGCTTAGTGAAATTGAGGGCATACTCTCTCACACTCATATGACCATGCTTGAGATTAATGAACCCCTTTACCGTTGCTTTCCTTAACTCTACTGGGAAGAAACCCAACCAATAGGACCTTCATCAAATCTCTCAGACTTCCATTGAGTGTACCAAACTTGGGCAATACCCTAGAGTTGGTAAGCCGCCAACTCCTCTTTCTCTTCCTGTCATGACCCGAACTAGGACCAAGCCATGATATGGCGATAAAAATGTGAGGGACCCAACTAAGCCATTTTAGCATATATTGAATTCATAATGTAAAGAAACATATTGAAATATAAGTAGAAGTAATCATCACAAGGAAATGGGACTAAGGGAAATCAACTCAATTAGACATCCAATATGGACTACATCATAAGCCGTATAAACATGCCTCTAGTCTAGTATTTGATGGGGGCTTAGGACAAGCTCCTAGCTCACTCAAACATAAGAGAAAAGTAAAATAATAGCAATATGAAACAAGTCATTGCCCTTGATAAGATAAGGACTCACCAAATCTTGAATCTAATCAACTCTAGCCACAAATAGGATGATCGTGAATGTCATCCGTCCCTACATTATGAGACAATGTAGGCAAAATATGCATTAGTACGTTTGAATGTACTAAGTATATTAAGTATGCATGAACAAGTACATAAACGTAATTAATATGCCATAAGATGAATGACCAATCATAATGAGCATGAATAAATCTTAAAAGCATTTGAAAACATATGGAAATCATGGCCAATGCATATCATAAAACGTCATCATAAATTCATAACTTGACATTTAACTTGTGTGGGATAAGACCTTTAACTGATATCTAAGACCATGTAAGTTATTACATGAAATCCAATGATCCCCACATCAAGAAGGGAGAGGCTACCTTGTTAGGGTATACTTCGTTATGGTACTCATTTCAACTCAACTCAACTGTGCTATATGTGGATACACTAGATAAGCCTTGAAGGCAATCCTACGTGGGCAATTTAGTTTGGGACTTTAGGTTTCGACTAGAATTCCTTTGTGTAACTAATTGTGTTATCGGATCAAACCCCACCTAGAAATCCTCTTGGTTCTTAGTCAATATCCTACTAGAAACTCATAAAACATGATCATAACATAATAGGAAAAGATAGTAACTGCCTATCAATCCATCTTTAAAATATATTAGGAATAACTCATTAACTTAGTGATTCATAAGAATCCATAACTTCGGTGAGGATTGTACTTATCATTATTTTGAATATAATTGTGTGAAAATTGTACTTATCACACCATAATAACTTTTTGATCTTAACTTTGATCATCATCATAACTTCGATCATAATCTCAACTTTAAATCATGAAAACTTTACTTGAAAATCATTGAACTTATAATCAACTCATTGAAATCATTTTCAACTTCATAGTCATAACTTAAAAATAGCTTTATGCATTGGCATTCAACTTAAAATCATGAAATTCATGTAGAAACATGCTTAGAATAATCATTGATAACAATTCAAAATAAAATTGAAATAGCCCAATGCAATTTATCAAAATTAGGGTTCATAAACCTTGAAAATTGAAGGATATTTTGAGAAAACTTTGGGACTCCATGGGTGACATGAACCCATGGATCAATCCCCACATACCTTTCTTGAATTCACTTAGAATTGAGAAGGATCTTGAAAGAAATCTGAAAATCCTAGCTTGTAACGTGAAGAAGAACCTTGAGAGACCTTGTCCTTGACTTAGAGAATTTTTGGAGAATGAATTCAATAGGAGCAGAATTTGAAGAAATGAATATATATAGAATTTGAACTTGGCCATGAAAGTGTCTAAGTTCATTGAACCAAACTTGAAAAATGACATAACTACCCCTCATTAATTATGAAACTTAACTCTACAATGCCTCTTTCTATGAATTGTAGATAGATTGATGAGTCATCAAAATAACTCGTCTTGCAGGTCTGGAAAAGGCCTGGTTTTTGAGTCTCTAAACTTTGCAAATGGGTCATTTCTATGACCCATCAACTTGTCTATGAGTCGTAATATGGAATCATCTTGTAGGCCTCAAAACCTGCAAATTCTAAGGGTCTCTGAAGTTTTGTTATGAGTCATTCCTACGACTCATAACATCTTCCATAAACTGTCCTATCTAGTCGTAGACTTGACCTTGTGGGACTTCTAAAACTTAGCCTCTAAGGTCTTCCTACGAGTTGTGTCTATGGGTAGTCTAAGTGATTACTGGTCATAAACATGAGTCATAAGACCTTACTTTGAGTTTGGACATGATCCACTGCTAAGGGTCATTCCAGACTCGTTCCTACTAGTCGTAGAACTGTCTACGGGTCGTAGAGTGACTCATATGGCTGAGATCAGTAAAAATTTTGAGGATTTCTTTTAGGTTCCAACACTTTGACTTCTGGGGTCTTACAATATCTCCCCTTTGGGAACATTCATCCTCGAATAATCCAATATGATAATAATGACATCTTACAATGCATGGAATATGAAAACTTCAACTTAACATAAAAGTATGGCTTTAAAAATCAAATTTCATGAACATGCATGCATATGAATGACATAGGAGGAACTGAATGCGTAAGAGTTCGATTGACTTGAATAAGAACAACTTACTACATTAGGCTTTAGTAGAGGGGAAGAGGTACGGATATCGTTTCATCATATCCGTCTCCGCCTCCCAAGTAGCACTTTCTACTTGTTGATTCCTCTCTAGCACCTTGTTGGACACAACTTCTTTGTTCCTTAACTTCTTAACTTGCCGGTCTGAGATCTCTACCGGAATATCTTCATAAGTCAAATTCTCCTCAACACTTACATCTTTCAATGACATAATGGAGTTTGGGTCACCAATGAACTTCCTCAACATATATACATGAAATGCCATGTGAACCATAGCTAACTCAAATGGCAAATTTAACTCATAAGCCACCTTGCCAACAAGTCTCAATATTCTGTAACCTCCAACATACCTAGGACTCAATTTGCCTTTCTTGCCAAAATGCATCACACCCTTTATGGGTGAAACCTTTAAATAGACCCACTCATCCACCTCAAATTCAAGGTCTCTTATTCTAACATTAGAATAGGACTTTTGATAACTTTGTGCCATCCTCAACCCCTCCCTTATGAGTCTAACCTTCTCCATAGAATCTATAACCAAATCTAGACCAATCAAGGCCATCTCACCTACTTCAAACCATCCCATCGGTGACCTACATCTTCTTTCATACAATACTTTAAAAGGAGCCATTTGGATGCTAGAGTGATAACTATTATTATAGGCAAACTCAATCAAGGGCAAATGTTCATCCCAACTTTCTTTAAAATCAGTAACACATGCCTTCAACATATCTTCTAAAGTTTGGATTATTCTTTGGGCTTGGCCATTAGTTTGAGGATGGAAAGCGGTACTTAAATTTACCTTTGTACCAAGACCCTTTTGAAACAACATCTAAAAGTGTAAAGTGAATTATGTACCTCGATCCAATATAATGGACAAGGGCATACCATAAACTCTTACCAACTCACGAATATACAATTTAGCATAATCTTCGGCACCATAGGAAGACTTAACAGGTAGAAAATAAGGTGACGTAGTCATTCGATCTACAACAACCCAAATGGAATCATGCTGCTTCTTAGTACGAGGCAAATCCGTAACAAATTCTATATTCACATCTTCCCACTTTCAAGTAGGTATTTCGATATCTTGGGTTAGACCTCCCAGTCTTTAATGTTCAACTTTAACTTATTGGAAATTTGGACACTTAGCCACAAATTCTGCTATGTCCTTCTTCATGCAATTTTACAAATACACTTCCCTCAAGTCACGATACATCTTGGTGGAACCCGGATGAATCGAATATTAGGAACTATGGGCCTCATTCAATATCAACTCTCTTAACCTATCAACATTAGGCGCACACAACCGACCTTAGTAACGTAGCACCCGATCTCTCCCTTGGAAGAAAGCCTCAATGGATTTTTGGGCAACCAACTTTTTCAACTCAACCAAAGTGGGGTCATGGTCTTCTTTGGTCTTAACATCCGCTACAAGGGATGATTCCGAACCATTATGCACAAGAATACTTCCATTATTAGATCAACCAAATGCACACCTAATCGTGTCAATCTATGAACATCCTTAACCAATTCTCTCTTGATTTCTTCAACATGTGTAATACTACTAATGGACAATCTATTTATGCATCGGCACCCACATTAGCATTGCCCGGATGGTACTTCACACTCACTTTATAGTCTTTCAATAATTCAAGCCATCTTCTTTGCCGAAGGTTCAAGTTCTTTTGCTTAAACACTATTGTAAACTCTTATGGTTGGTGCATACATCCACATGGATACCATAAAGATATTGTCTCCAAATCTTCAAAGAAAACACAACCGCCGCTAGCTCGGGGTCATGGGTTGGATAATTCCATTCATGCATATTAAGTTTCCTAGAGGCATAGGTTATTATTTTACCATGCTGCATCAAAACACAACCAAGAACACCTTGATGCATCATAATACACAACAAAACCATCGGACCCTTCCGATAAGGTCAAAATAGGAGCAGTAGTGAGGTGTTCTTTCAACTCTTGAAAACTCTTTTCACAAGCTTCCAAATATTGAAACTTCACCTTCTCTTAAGTCAACTTGGTCAATGGTGACGAGATCGATGAAAATCCTTCCACAAATATCCTATAGTATCCAACTAGACCCAAGAAACTCCTAATATCCGAAGAAGATAATGGTTTAGGCCAATTCTTAACCGCATCGATTTTCTTAGAATCAACCATAATCCCTTCACCGGACGCAATATGCCAAGAAAATCCACCCCTCTTAACTAAAACTCATACTTATTGAACTTGGCAAATATTTGCTTGTCCCTTAGAGTTTGCAATACAATCTTCAAGTGATTAACATGCTCCTCCTCATTTCGAGAGTAAACCAAAATGTCATTAATAAATGCAATCATAAATACATTCAAATATTGCTTGAATACTCTATTCATTAAGTCCATGAAAGCCGCGAGGGCATTGGTCAAACCAAATGACATAACTAGGAACTCATAATGGCCATACCTTATTCGAAATTCCATCTTGGGAATATCACACTCCCTCACCCTCAATTGGTGATAATCATAACAAAGATCAATCTTAGAGAAGTAACTTGCCCCTTGCAATTGATCAAACAAGACATCTATCTTCAGAATTGGGTATTTATTGTTGATGGTCACTTTGTTCAATTGCCGGTAGTCAATGCACATATGTAGTGAACCATCATTCTTTCTAACAAATAAAACGGGAGCACCCCATAGGGATATACTTGGTCTAATAAAATCTTTGTCTAACAAATCTTTCAATTGATCCTTTAACTCCTTTAATTCCACTGGGGCCATTTGGTAAGGAGGAATAGAAACAGGTTGAGTACCTAAAAGAAGATCTATGCCAAAGTCATTTTCTTTTTTGGAAGGAACATCGGGTAAATCATCGGGGAACACATCTAGAAACTCATTCATAATGGGGACTGAATCTAGAGTAGGGGCTTCAGAATTTTTATCCCTAACCTTCACAAGATGGTAGATACAACCCTTGGAAATCATTTTCCGAGCTTTAAGGCACGAAATGAATTGACCTTTAAACATGGAATTACTACCCTTATATTCTAGGATCGGCTCATTTGGAAATTGGAACTTAACCACTCGGGTTTTACAATCAATAAAAGCATAACATGCACATACCCAATCTATACCAAGGATAGCATTAAAATCAATCATCTCAAGCTCAACTAGATCACATAGAGTAAGTTTATGGAAAATTGAAAGCGGACAACTTCTACAAACTCTTTTATCCACAACCGACTCACCTATGAGAGTATATACTGAAAAAGTCTCTAACAATATTTTGGGGCTAACGTTAAATATCATGGCCACATAAGAGGAAACAAAAGACAAATTTGCACCCCTATCAAGTAAGGCATAAACATGATAGTGAAAGACCCATAACATACTGGTAACAACATCAGGAGTCTCCTCCACCTTTTGCCTATAATGGAGAGCATAAAACCTATTGTTACGTTGACCACCCTTTGGTTACACTTAGGCACCTTGAGCAACTTAGCCTTGAGGACGACTATCTTTGAACTTGCATTCCTTAGTATGATGACCGGCTTACCGTATCGGTAGTATATATTCAACTAGGCTAAACATACTCACCCTTGTGGTTCTTACCATACGTCATGCATGAGGGAGTAACTTGGACAATAGGTGAACCTTATTAAGGCTTAGGGTTGGGCACCCTATCATTATCAAACCTATGAGTAGTGGTATTAGAAGACCCTTGGCCAGAATATCTTTGGTGAAAATGAGGACGTCCACCACCTCCGTACTTACCATGAGAGAAATCACCACTATCGGTCCTTGGCCTATTAGAATCCCTATTCTTCTCTTTTACCTTCTCACCCTCTATTTGCTCCGCATATGTCATGAGTCTAGATATGTCTATTTCCTGAATCAACATAGCCATTTTTTACTCTTTTGAGACCATATCCAACACACCGACATGAACTTGCTCATATAAGCTCTTGAGTCGGCAACCATGAATGGAGCATAGTTTGACAATTGAGTAAACTTGAGGGCATCCTACCTTATACTCATACCACCTTGTTTAAGGTTGATGAACTCTTGCACTTTGGCCTCCCTTAACTCTACTGGGAAAAAGAGATCAAGAAACATCCCTTTGAATTTATCCCAAGTTACGGGATCTACCTCTCTAGGCCTCTAACTTTTCCATTGATCATACTAAATACGAGCAACACCCTACAATTCGTAAGTGGCTAACTCCTCCCTCTCAACTAGGCTAATCCCCATGATCTTAACAATATTATGGATGTTATCAAGAAACTCTTGTGGATCCTCATCAAATTTAGAACCCCAAAACTAAAAACAATTCATCCTTATGAAATCACGAACTCTTGTTGCCTCTGTACCAATATTCGGGTTCACGGGAGAAACCACTTCACGATTAGCTTGAGCCATTCGCTCGAAACTCGGCATTGGAAACTTGATCATTCAAAGGGATATTCGGAGCTTGTTGTTGCTTTTCAACCACGTTCCTTCTAGCGGGGTATCTTCATGGAGGTATATTCTGAAAATTGCAAAGAACAAGCGTTAGACAAAAAGGCTGAAGCTCGTAAAATATTTGAGGATTTCTTTTGGGTTCCAACTCTTTGACTTCCAAGGTCTTACACTTCTAAAGTCACCTCTATAATGTCCACCACCTTATACACCTCATTAATGAACTCTTGTGGATTCTTATCTACCTTTAAACCATGGAACTCGAAAGGGTTCATCCTTTCAAAGTCCCTCACTATAGATGCCATAGTAGGAGCATTAGGAGGAGCAACACCTCCTTGGTTGGACACAACATGAGCTAGCCTAGTGATAGTTATCCGGAACTCTACATTAGTAATTTGATCAGGAAAAGGACCATTTTGTTGAGGAACCGGAGGATATTGGTATCCATTAGCATTGATCCCTCTTGGCAATGGTGGTCTTCTTAGAGGCAGTTTTTTGAAAATTACAAAGAACAATCGTTAAGGAGAGAAGGTCTTATAGTACACTCTATCGCACAACATATATCACAAAAGAAGTGTGGATTTCCTAAAAATGTCTTATAGCTTTCTATTCATAGACGTGACACTAATCACACCCATGAATAAGAATCTACTTGACGCGGCATGTTGGACTCCCCAAGACACTCTTAAGCTTTGTGCTCTGATATCAAGTTTGTCACAACCAGAACAAGGGCCTAGCTATGACACGATGATCAAAACCCCGAAGGGATCCAACCAAGCCTCTTGACATAGCATACATGAACACATACATGGCATAACAAGCATCAACTCAATAGAGTAAAAGAAATTTACTGATGTATCAAAGTTAATCAAAATGACAACATAGACTCTACATAGTATGTCAAAGAAGCCTTTACTAATCAACATGGATGGGGTCTAAGACGTGTCCCTAACTCACCCTCAAAGTTTTATACCAAGTCTTTAAAAGGAAGAACCAACTCATAGATTGCCCTAGGAAAAAATAAGGACTCACCAACTCTGTAAGATCGCAACTCACTAGCCACGTGTACAAGGAATGTGATCCTTAAACCCTACATTATGAGACAATGTAGGAAAATATGCGTTAGTATGTTTAAATGTACTAAGAATGCGGGCATGGCATGCAACGTAAAGGAAAAGATGCAATGATCCAAATACAAACATGATATAGGAGATGATAAGTAAGATCATGAGAGAAATTGTAATGATCAAATCATTAAGAGACATAATTAAGATTATTAAGAACATAAGAGGTAGTATACATATATGGGAGATAACCGTAACCGACATTAAGACCATGCGAGCTATAACATGGAATCCGATGATCCCCACATTGAGAAGGGGGAGGCTACTTGCCAAGGTAGGATCCATCCAATCATTTTCATCATTAAGAGCTATATGTGGATCTACTAGCTAGACCATAAGACAACCTACAGTGGCAACATAGTTTAAGGGACTAGAAGTTGCTACTAAGGCTTAGGTCGAGCCCCCACTTCAAAGTCCTCTCGGTGCTAAGTATATCAATCCATGGAATACATATCATAGTCATAATCATAGTAATAAATCATACTTTTATAAATCATAGCTTTTTATAATCATATTTCATAACATGTTCGTAGAAATAGCTTATTAAGGATCTCAAGTCACCCCTTTAACAAAGATCTTGAGTCACCTTTTCATTAAGTTCATTATTATACAATGTAGGTGTAGGCCTTCTATCTTTACAAAATACTTCTTGTATCAATCATAATTAGAGTCTTAGGTCACCTTCCTCATTAAGGATCCTAAGTCACTCCTTCATAAACTTACATGCAACTCATATTTGAAACATACTTGAAACCATAATTATATAATCATACTTGAAAGCAACATCATGTAATCAAGTAGTAATTCATGCTTAGATGAGAGTTTAAATCATAAATAAAAAGTAATTCATGAACTTGAAAGAGTAGTTAATGAGGAGTATGGATCAAATATATAAAGTGGGTCGTGTAGAGAAGAATCTGGGTGGTGGCGCACTGCTGAGGTGTCGCCTTAGGGCCTGAACTTTAGAGACCAGGGAATGGCGTACTGCTTGAGCGCCACCCCAGCCTGTAAACTTTAGAGGCTTCTTCCTGGTGCAATGGTGGCGCACTACCCCATGATTTCTCCAATGATATTCCAGATTTTTCATCATTTTCATGAGTTTTCATCCCCTATAATGAGATCCTAAGACCTAATTAACAATAATGAATATATATGAAGAATCTACCAAATCCAAGCAATTACTCATCAATTTATGCCAAAAATAGATTTGAATTCATAAGATACATCATAATTCATACAATTGAAATTGGAATTGAGAAGATTCAAAGATGTAATTGAAATTCATGAAAGATTTAAGAAATTCTTTGAACTCCATGGGTTAAAGGTACCCATGGATGGAATCCACATACTTGAATACGAATTATGAAGAAACTTGAATAAAAACTTGAAGATTAATAAAGAATTTGGGAGGGTCCTTGCTAGGTCTTCAATAGAGGTCTAGAAAGCCTTTTGTAAGAGAGGATTTTTAGAATGGGTGATTAATGAATGAATAAGGAGAATTAAGAGCTTTGGGGACTAAATAGATTAGGAACCTAGCCACAAAAATTTCTAGATTCATTTCTTTTTAATAATAGGGAAAATACTATATTGTCCTTAATGAAAATCTCCCTTCACCCATCAATGAGTTCACCAAGGCTAATTATTCACCTTATCATATCATACTCTATCTTTCTTATACCCAGAATATTATAAGTAACAAGAAAACCTTAGAGCACCAATTAAGACTCAAGCACATAACCTCTTAAAATTTGACATCGAGGTAACACCACTCCTAACATCTCCCAGAATCTTACATTGGAATAGCTAGTCCTTTTCAGAATCTTATATCGAAAAGCTTTATCAGAACCTAGCTCATCCCAAAATCTTACATTGGAATCACTAGTCCTTCTTGGACTTTTACATCGGAAAGCCTTAGAAACCATGTCAGTCCCAGAATCTAACATCAGAATGAATAAACAAAAACTTAAAAGTTCCCAAAATCATACATTGGATCAACTAGATAGAACTGAGCATATCCTGGAATCTTATATCAAGATAGGTACACCACTATCTAGCCTCATTCTAGAATCTCACTTTGGGTTAGATATATCACTAAAAGGAGTAGGGTCCTTAACAAGTCTAGGTAGTCAACTCGCTATAGCTAGTTGGTCACACATACTAACAGTGCTACTCGAAGGTTACAAACTAGCCTAAAGGGTTATATTTAATCCAATTTCATTCCCAAAACAAGCTTTATGGGCCATAAAAGCGAACATCTAAGGAAAATACTAGCCAAACCTAGGCTAAGTATCAACAACATCAATACTAAGGTTACTTTAGCCTATTCACAACTCACGGGAATATGTATGACATAAGGCTAATCATGATCAACCCAAATAATACCTGAAATAACTAAAATATGGCTAAATCAGTCCAATAACAAAAACAAATAAGGAATCATACTAAAAACTAGCTCAACGCTTAGCAAATTATCATGCTAGATCAACCAACAAGAAAGGTTTAAGAATAGTAAGTCGTAACCTACCTCAAAGCCAAACATATATGCTCTAAATCTCTAAATCTAGTCTTTTCCCTTTCAAGTTGCCTCCAAATGATGCCACACTATCAAAATAGTAATCCCAGCATCAACACAATTATTTTGACATCCACAATGAAATAATCAAGTTCAAGTCTAAAATTGGGTCTAAATGGCTTTGTAGGACTTGCACAAAGAATCACAAAATTGACTCTGTCAATGGGTCCCAATTTGCTCAAGGAACTTATGCACAAAAATGAGAATAAACTGAGGTATAAACTACCTAAAAACAACCCAACACCAAATAAGCTAGCAAGAGACACCACAAGCCAAAAATGAAGAATTAAATGGAAACTTATGGGTTAGACGCAAAAATAACGACCCAAGCAACGTTCTAATGCTATCCACCAATACTTTCCAGCAATTCCCACCAATTTACCTTTAATTTAGAGCTCAAAATATCTCTAGAGTTGGAGAAATAGCTAAGGAATGAGTGCTGAAATTGCTAAAACTGAATATAACTACAACCCACTTATACATGGTGCTCACGAGGCCCATATGATCATGGTCGCGATGGTCAAGCTTTGATTAAGCCCACAGACCCTTCATCACAGTTGTGATGGTCAAATTCCATGAACACAAAAACCAAGAAAATAATATTCATGAACGCATTACCAAGACAATGATTGCTATGACCAATTCCATTGGCCATAGCAAACGCGACTCCAAGCATATAAATACGAAAGAATAATGCTAGGTGCACCAGCAAGGGTTGCATCAACTTAATTTTTTGAGTTGAAAATACTCTAATGGGTGCTACCCCAACCCATATATAATTCATAAAAATAATATCAATTAAATGCATAATTTAATCAATAACCATATAATACTCCATGAATAAGAAGACCTAATGCATAATTATTAAAATTAGGGCTTTTTGAATAAAAATCATAAGAAATTTTGGAAAGAAAACTTGGGGTTCCATGGGTGAAAGGTACACATGCATGAAGTCCCACATACCTTGGTAAATATGACCTTAGAATTGAAAAGGCGACTTGATCTTGAAGAAAACCCTTGCACTTGTTTGATGAAGAAGAAGATCTTTGAGAAGAACCTTGGGAGAGAAGGGTTTATGAATTTAGGAGTTAATGACAGAATAATAGGTTTTGGACTATTTAGGGTAGTTACTAGTTAAGAACCTAGTCCCAAAAACTTCCACATACATTAATAAAGTATAAGGAAAATGTCAAACTACCTCTCCTTAAACTTGGTCGGAGGAACCCACAAATGCCCTTTTATGAGTCGTAGATGAATTGATGAGTCATAGAAATGGCTCATCCTTTAGGGCCTGAAAAACCCTAAGATTCTGATCCTCTAAAGTTTTCTACAACTCTTTCTTACGACTCATCATGTCCTCTACGACTTGTCCTATCGAGTCGTTTAAAATATTCTGAAACTTGTCATATCCAGACTAAGGCACTGACCCTACAATTTCCTTCCATAAGTCATAAAAAGTTAGATGGGTCATAGATCAATTCGTAAAATAACTTCCACCCTTAGTCATATTTTCAACCCTCAACCTTAACCCTACGAGTCCTTCCTACAACTGGTAAGTTGAGTCGTAGACTTTGAACTAGTCTATTTTCCAAGCTTCTTTCCTTCGACTTTTCAACTTCTGGGATCTTACAACCATAATAGATGTCTAAAGGTCTCAACATAGCATAAGCTATATAGGAAAAAATAATATTGTTCCCGAAATATAGGAACTTACCAAAAGTAGTCTTCAAGCAATCCCAACTAGCCACGTGGAGGAGAACGAGGAGGAGCACTGGTTCTTACATATTGATAACATGTAGGCAAAAGAGTATGTATTACTACTTTGAATTTACTAAGTATGTAGGCATGCAATATACTATAAAATATTTAAGACATTTATAAGATAAAGTACATAAATGAGTGCATGCATGAGTAATCGAGCAGATAGCATTTAAATCATATATATGTGGGAATATAACTATAACCAACAATAAGACCATGTGAGCAATAAAATAAAATTCAACGTAACCCGCACATTGGAAGAGGGGAGACTACTTGGCAGGGTAGAACTCTTTCAATACTCACTTCTTTAATATTTGATGGCCATTTGTGGATCCACTAGCCTAGCTTATAAGGGCTCATATGGTGGCATATAGTTAATGAAATAGGAGGTTGCTACTAGGATTTCCTTACCGAAGCCTACCTTTAGCAAAGTCAAATCCCATGGAATAGTATATCATATAACACAAATGTACATATAGTTTGAGATGTCAAATCATCATTCGATAAAATAGCTCCTTAAAACTTTTTGTGATTCAAATATGAAAGAATTATCCTTATCGCATAAAGAATCTATTAGCTTAGGTCAGAAAACGTTCCACAGCATTCAATCTTTCATTAGAAAGACTCCCATAATCATAGTCATTAGCTTTCATAAATATTTAATTGGAGCCCATAACCTTCAAGTCATGCTTTAGTGAAAATAGAGTAAAACTGGTGGTTCAAGTCACTTCAACTTTCAAACATGTAAGTAAATAAAATTATGCATAAATACTATGAAATTCATCAATTAAAATCATATTTTAAACAACCCACCATGAATTTCAAGAATCTTTAAGGATCTAAGTAGAGAAATACCTGCAAACCATCAATCCATGTATTTGAAATCATTTTGTATCCAAGTAGACCTATAATCACTAGCTTCATCATAATTCATGCTATTGAGTAGAAATTAGAATGACCCATAAGGAAATATATTACTTGAAATCAAGATATTTGATCGAAAAGGGTTTTGGACTCCATGGGTGGAAGAACCCATGGATGAAGAACCACATACCTTAGAGTAAACCTTGGAGAGAGATTGAAGAAGTCTTGAGAAACTTTAAGAAATTGTGAAGCTTGGTCTTCAATGAGAAGCCTTGAAACCCTTTAGTTGAGACAAATCTTGTAGAAGATGATTTAGGAAGAAAGGGGAATGAGATCTAGGGTTTTGGGTGGCCAAAAGAGTGGAAAATAACCCCAAAATATGTCCAAGTTCAACTATATATGTTCAGGGAATTGCCCAAGATACCCTAGATTAAAATTGGAAATTTTCGCAAAACTTTGGCTTGTCAGGGAGTAGTGGCGCGATGCGGAGGTGCTCCCCCATAGATCATTAGTTTGCGAAGTTCAATTTTTGCCTGAGTTGAGCTTGATTTGAGATTGGGAAAATTTGAACTACCAGGGAACAAAAGTGCGATGTGCCTAGGTTGCGGACCTCACTGTTTTGGGGCAATTCTTAAAAAATTCATTGCGAAATACGAGTCCAAAAAATCTTCGAAGCCATTTTTCCTCTATTTTACCTTATTTTAAAACATTCCAACCTTCAAAACACCTACTACCTTACAATATATCCCCCTTGGGAATATTCATCCTCGAATGAGACAAGACTTATCTTGAGTAGAATAGAGTGTAAATCAAAACCCCCTCATGAATGCAATAGTGCAATTTAAAACATCATTCAAAACACATTTCATGATTATGCATGCATATTACAAGAAAAGTTGAAGTGCAAGGATTCCAAGTATCTGAGTAAAGACAACTTAATACGTTAGACTTGAGTAGAGTGAAAGAGATGAGGGTATCTCTTTATTATATCCGCTTCCGCTTCCCACGTAACACTTTTAGCTTGTTGATTCCTCCAAAGGACTTTTAGGGAGCAACTTTCTTGTTCCTCAACCTCTTGACTTGCTAGTCAACTGGGACCTCTTCATAGGTTAAGTTTTCTTCAAAATTCACTACTCCTAAAGGCACAATGGAACTTGGATCACCTACAGATTTCCTCAACATTGACACATGGAATACCGGATGAACCATAGCCATTCCCAATGGCAATTCCAACTCATAAGCAACCTTGCCAACCCATCTCAAGATCCTATAAGGCCCCACATACAACTTTCCCTTTTTGCCAAACAGAACTACACCTTTCATGGATGAAACCTTCAACTATACCTAATCATCCACACTACACTCAAGATCCCTTCTCTTAGTATCGAAATAGGGCTTTTGGCAACTTTGAGCCATCTCCAACCTTTCTGTAATAATTCTCACCTTCTCCAAGGCGTCAAGTATCTAGTCAAGACCCAACAAGGCCATCTCACCCACTTCAAACCAACCCCTAGAGACCTACATCATCTTCCATACAAAGCCTCAAATAGTGCCATCTCGATATTTGAGTGGTAGCTATTATTGTAAGCGAACTCAATAAGCAGTAGATGGTCATCCCAACTGCCCTTGAATTCCAACACACAAGCCCTCAACATATGCTCTATTGTTTAAATTATATGCTCGGCTTGCCCATCGATTTGAGGATGTAATGCGATACTTAGCTTCAATTTAGTACCAAGGCCCCTTTGAAATGATTTTCAAAAATTAGAAGTGAATTGGGTACCATGATCTGAAATGATTGACAAAGGCACACCATGAAACCTTGACAACTCTTGAGATACAACCTAGCATAATCCTTGACACTATATGAAGTCTTAATAGGTAGAAAGTAAGCTGACTTCGTCATCCTATCAACAACCTCCTAAATCGAGTCATGATGTTTCCGAGTATGCGAAAAACCCACTACAAAGTCCATGTTCACATCCCCCCACTTCTTAGTGGGGATTTTAATTTTTTGGGCTAGGCCACCCAGCCTTTGGTGTTTGGCCTTAACTCATTGACAAATTGGGCATTTGGCCACGATCCTTGCTATGTCATTTTTCATGCCACTCCACTAATATATTTCCCTTAAATCTCGGTACATTTTGGTCAAACCGGATAAATAGAATATGAAGAATTATAAGTTTCCTTCAAGATCAAACCCCCTAGGCCATCTACATTCAAAACACATAATCGGCCTAGGTAACGAAGTACCCCATCTCCCTCTTGTGAAAAAAAACTTCTACTTTATTCTTTCCCACCAATTTCTTTAACTCTACCAATAATTGATCAAAGTCTTGTTTTGACTTAACATCAACCACCAAAGATGATTTGGACCCATTTTGGACAAACTGCCACCATCATTAGAACCATATGACCAAGGAATGCCACCTCTTTCAACTAAAATTCACACTTGATAAGCTTGGTAAACAATTGCCTATCCCTCAAGGTTTGAAGCATAATTCTCAACTGACTCATGGGTTCTTCCTCATTTTGAGAGTCACTCAAGATATTGTCTATGAAGACTACCACAAACATGTCAAGGTAAGGTTTGACCACCCTATTCATAAGATCCATAAATACCACTGGTGCATTTGTCAACCCAAATAACATCACCAAAAACTCAAAGTGACCATACCTTGTTCAAAATGCCATCTTGGGAATATCATACTCCCTTACTCTTAATTGATGATAGCCGACTGGAGATCGATCTTTGAGAAATGACTTGCCTCTTGCAATTGGTCAAATATATTATCTATCCTAGAAATTATATATTTGTTCCTAATGGTCACCTTGTTCTATTGATGGTAATTTATGCACATCCGAAATGACCTATCCTTCTTTCTCACAAAAAATACAGGAGCACCCTATGGTGAAATACTTAGCCTTATGAATCCATTATCAA
This sequence comes from Solanum dulcamara, assembly GCF_947179165.1. NCBI lineage: Eukaryota > Viridiplantae > Streptophyta > Magnoliopsida > Solanales > Solanaceae > Solanum > Solanum dulcamara. Next base: position 45,784,668 of record NC_077238.1, read on the forward strand.
CCAGTCCTTTAATTGCACCTTTAACCCTTTTAATTCCTCTAGGGCCATTCAATAAGGAGGAATATAGATGGGTTGGGTATCGGGGAGAAGATCTTTACTGAAATCAACTCCCTTTTCGGGAGGTACACTGGGGAGGTCATCGAGAAAGATATCAGAAAAACTTATTAACCACGGGGACCAATTAAAAAGAAGGACTTTCAGAGTTGACATCCCTAACCCTCACAATATGATAAATGCAACCCTTAGAAATCAATTTTTGAGCCTTAAGACAAGAAATGGACCTATCCGTAACTACCGATTCATGGCCTTTCGATTTGAGAATAGGCTCACTTAGAAATTGAAACTTGACTCTATGAGTTCTATAATCTATAGAAGCGTATGACGTATGCAACCAATCCATCACAAGAAGAACATCAAAATCTATCATGTAAAGCTCAATAAGATCACAAAGAACAACTTTGTGCAAGATAGAAATGGGATAACCCTTATTAACCTTTCTACCAATAATCGACTCACTAACAGGGGTCGACTCTAAATAGGGTTCCAATAACATTTCGGGAAATACATAAAACCTATTAGAAAGAATTGTGTAGAAAATGAAAAATTGCCACCCAAATCTAATAATGCATACACATCAAAATCAAAGACCTTTAACATACCAGATGAAGCAGCCTGAGCCGTCTCTCTTCCTTTTCTAGTAGCCACCTAATAGTCTCTCTTTTTATGTCCACTCTAGCCACAACCATATCAACTAGATGTCCCGACCATGCACTCCCATAAAGGATTCTTACCACATCAATAGCATGAGGGGTAGGGTCTTTCCTTCCCATCATTCTCCCACAAATCTAAGACAGATGTTTCCCCTTTTGATATTCTCTGATGGTTAAAGTCTTTTACCCTCATAGCATTCCTTTTTCTCACCCGTTTCTTTTTATTACTACTCGCATTCATAAGAGTCATATTTTTTTGATTCAACTGAGCAGTCATAGTCCGAGCCAATAATAGGATGGCATCATGAAATTCTGCATTAGTCACTTGTTCGGCTAGAAGATCATTAGGGACTTGTTCCTCATTAGCATCAACCCCTCTTTGAATTGGAGTTCTTCTTGTAGGCATTATCTAATGAATATGAAATGATTCATTAGATAAAGGAAATCTTAGGACAACTCTAAGGCACAATATGAATCATGAAAGAAGGCATTATCTAATGAATATGAAATGATTCATTAGATAAAGGAAATCTTAGGACAACTCTAAGGCACAATATGAATCATGAAAGAAGGGAAAACTCCATGAGTAAAGATATGTAATGATGGAATGTGTATACCCATATTACATGAGTTAAGGTGATCGCTCTCTCTCTAACATCTCACTAGAAAAAAAAGCTCTCAAAGAAGACTAGTTTTAAGCTTATGGCTACCAGGGAACCGGATCCACCTCCGGACCTCCAAAAATTTCGTTCAAAAGACAGAATCGTAGGTATCGATGAGACGAATCCAACACAACAGGAATCGTCCCAATCGGACATTCGAAGCTTCGGGAATGTTGAAAAAACAGCAGCGATCACTGTTCAACATTCTGCCACTGATCAAGGAACCAATTCTAAGTCAACTTCTGTAATTTGTATTGAAAAACCATCAATTGGGGATGTTAGAACAACATCCCAGCCACATCATATCAAAAATCCAAGGGATTTCACCGTGGAAATTAAGAGAAATCCAGGCGCGACAGTGGGACGAAACTCCGGCGAAATGCCGGCCACTCGAACTACAAATTCGACGGCCTCCGATGTTATTCGAGGTGGCGCACCACCTGGGGTTGGTAGTGCACCCCTAGGCGCACCTCATACTAAAAGCCCAGCTCCAATGGGTGACGGCGTCGCATGCGACACACTGTTGAACTCCGACGTTGGCGTTCCGGCGACATTCGAGAGTCAAGACCAATGCCATCTTGTAGAGGAGAACAATACGAATACAACCATCCAAAAATCGCCGCCATACACAAAGCCAAACTCGTCGAATATCAATTTGAAGAATTCCGGCGGTGAAGTGATTTCCGATAGTGGCGGCGTCGCCGCGTCTGGTGGCGAAAATACAAATTGTTCTGGGGGTTTGGTAGACGATCTTACAAGGAACACAATGAACCAAAAATCCCCATCAGCAACAACACCTATCTCCTCCAATTTGGAAATTAGGGTTCCAATCCAAACTGCCGGAGGCAGCGCAGCGGCAAAGCTCCAATTTTGAAGAGAGGAGTCCAGAAACACAAAAAGCCCCTTCAGGTATGGTCCCTATCAATTCGAATTTATCAATTAGGGTTGCCAATTTGAGTACTAACACTGGCAGCGGCGACACCGGAACTTCGGCGATCGGAAAAAATGTTTCTAGTTTGAATAATAATACGCACCAATACAGTATCCATCAAAAAAATTTAAATTCAAAAAATGACTATCCTAACACACCAAATGCCAATACTAGAATTGAACCTAACGTAAAAATCACCAAAAACACTCATACGGTGAACGCCCAAAGAAATTCTCAAGGTATTACTAACCCCCATATCAGTACGAACGTTTTAAACCAAACGCCACAATTTTTAGACACCTCTAACTCAAATTCCAAATTTCCATCTTGTGATAATAGAGTCGAAAACAGTCTTTTAGTGCCCAAAAATGTTTCCCCAGATAATCCTAGCACCTTAACTAATCCTAAAAGTACCAAATACCCTCCCAGTTCAGACTTCCCTCCAATATCTTCTAATTTCCAAAAATACGACCCAAAAAACTCTAGAAATCCGATAGTGACCCTAACCCCCAGTGCGCTACCTCCAAAGACCAAGCCCCCTATCAACCAACCGGTCACCACAAATCACCCTCCGCCCCCTATAGCAAAACAATCCATGGCCACACGGCTGAGAGCTACACAAACTGAGAATACTACCAAAATTGACCTTACAACCCCAAAAAGAGTAATGAAACAAGGCTGTCCTGCTATTATGTTTAAGAGAGAGGACTACATGATTAAAATGGCAGAATCATGTAAGTACACCCTCATAGGCAAGTTCTATAGCCCAATGCCCAAGATGGAGGTCATTCGAAAGAAATTCATTGCCCAAACAGAACTCCGAGGCAAGGTCAAGATTACGCATTTTAACTCTAGACATATATATATTGACCTAGATAACGGACACGATAGAGCTACTGTCTTAGATAGCAAGCGCATGTACATTGAAGGTGTCTTTATGAGATTTCAAGTTTGGACTCCTACCTTTGATCCAAACTATGAAACCCCCATTCTCCCTGTATGGGTCATACTCCCGGAGCTCCCATGGCATTGTTTCCACAAAGAATTTGTTACGATTTTGCTGGAGGACGTGGGACAAGTATTGCACTTAGACATGGCCTTCATGCAAAAGACGAGGGGTAGCGTAGCGAAAGTAAAAGTCCAAATGGACATCACCAAGCCTAGAATCCAAAGTGTGTGGATTGGCTTTGACGAAAATGATGACCCAAATAGGGAAGGTAGATGGCAGGATATCGAATATGAAGATATACCACTTTATTGTACTTATTGTAAACACCAGGGTCATACTCCTCTAGCCTGCCCAGTCAGCAGAAGAGATGCAGAACGCAATAAGGCCAAAAACAAGGAAGAAGAGCCAAAGAAAGATGAGTCGACAAAAAACACAGGTATGATCTCTTCTCCAACTGTTTTAACTAATGTTGTAAGTGTCAGACAATAGGTATCGATACAAGAAACAACCACCACAACTCAAGGAGGAAGAAACAAAATACAGGAACACTCAAATAATCAGAACAGGAATCAAGTCCCAAACAACCAATGGCAAACCCAAAAGAGAAGAAAATTCAAAGGGAAGACCCAAACTGTACAAAACACCCAAAAGATACAAGGTAACACTCAACAGGTATATAAACCCACTCAACTCAGAACTACAGGTATTGATGGTAATACTGTCACTACGACCAGCGCAATTCAAACCGTACAAAGCGAGCATCGATTAGGTATTGACTCAATGCTCCCAATCCCCTATGGCTCCCCCTGTAGTCTTAATGTATTGAATGTTTTAACTGTTGCTGCTGAAGTAGTTAATGGAGGTGAGGATGGTGGGTTTCAGGAGAAGCCAACTAACTTGCAGGAAGGGGTACCCAGAGGGGGGGTTATGTCTCATGTTTTGCATGAGAACAGTATGGTTGACCCTAGGAGTGACTCTAGAGCTCCTGCTACCACTTCATATATTTTTTCAGCTGCTAAAATAAATGAAAAGAATGTGCAAAATAGGGCAACAGAGTTGCATGAACTGGGACCTGCAGTTTCTCCCATTTTCAATCTAGAAATGGGCAACATTACAACTCCTACTCAGCCTACAAATCTGCAAATCTTGGAAGAAGTTGCACCTGTTAACTCAAAGGAATCCTTGGAGGAAAGAGCAGATATTAGCTTGAAGGACAATGCAATGCATGTTGACAGAAGGGATGTTGATATGCAGCAGCAACAGGGGAACTGTCAGGTCCCAACTCAAATGCACATGCTGCATTTTCAGGGAGAAGACTCAACCCCTGCAATTCATAACATAAATTTACCTACATTTAATCAGCCTAATGACCACACAAATAGGAATATTGACACTACCAGTCATAATACTCAGCTGGGATCTATGGCCAAGGATTTAGGGTCTGTAGCAAGCACTAGTGTCACAGGGTCTAATGAAAAAAAGAATAAACTGAGCAAAAGGAGAAGGGATGCATTAAAAAAAAGAGTAGAAGAAAGGAATTTGTCTCACGAGGAACAAATTCCTCTGGTAGTAGACAATGTGAAAGAACAACATCCTAACCTTGGATGCCAACAATTTGTGCTGGAGGATGACCAAGGGGGGATGGATATTACACCCTTGCAAACTCAGTACAACCACACACCTCCTCAACATCCTGCAAGCAGAACTGTAGAACAACACACACAATCTCTCCCCAAATGCACCCTCAATACTAATACTAATACTAATATAGAAGTCCCTCCTGACCTGGATGAATATGCAGTTATTGAGTCTGAAGATGAGGGTGACTATGAGGACCAACCTTTGAAGGATCTAGATGAGGAGGATGCTGCCAGTGAACACTTAAACAGACCCTTAGGTACATCTTACACAAATGAGTATGATGATGAGATTCAACGAATAGCTAACTCCCAAGGTTTGTCCCCTAGAGGAATTCATAGAACCAGTCACAGTAATAAACCCATTAGTCCAACTATTTTTGCTCGCACAAGCAGACCTCACACTAGGCTGTTCACTTCCAAAAACTCTCAATGATTAGTACACTATGCTGGAATGTGAGGGGTATTAATACCCAAGGAGCCATGGAAAGACTTAAATCTCTTAAGAGTATCCATCAAATTCCCATTATTGCCATCCTAGAGCCTTTTTCTGATAGCATTCAGATTCAGTACTTCAGAAATCAACTCAACATGGACCATGCTATTAGTAATCCAAATGGTAAGATTTGGCTTTTTTGGACCAAGGATGTAGACTGCAGGATATTGGAAAATGAGGAGCAGTTGATTACTTGTGAATTTAATCATGTAATGAATCCAAATCAGTTCATAGTTACCTTTGTATATGCAAAATGCAAAGATCATCTCAGAAGACCTCTGTGGGATAGCATGCTACAACAGTCAGCCACCTCCCTTCCATGGTGCACATTAGGTGATTTCAATGTTATCACAGACCCTCAAGAAAAGTTAGGAGGTGTCACTTACAATATGAAAAAGAGCCTTGAGTTCATCAGCATCATAGAAGCCTGTGGACTACAAGATCTTGGGTTTTGTGGTCAGAGATACACTTGGTCTAATCTAAGGGGTATAATGTTCAGAATCTGGAAGAGACTTGATAGAGGAATGGTCAACGATAAGTGGCTAGAGATGATGCCTCAGACTACCATTACTCATCTACCCTCTGTGGGTTCAGATCACTGCCCCTTACTGCTGGAGATGACTGATCAAAACCAACAACACACCAAATATTTCAAATTCCTTAACTGCTGGACAGAACAACCATCTTTCTTGGATACTGTTAGTAATTGCTGGAACAGGACAATGGAGGGTAATCCAATGTGGTGTTTCCATCAGAAAATGAAGAGGTTGGCAGCCACTCTTAGTACTTGGTCCAGATTGCAATTTGGTGATATATATGCCAAAGTTAAAGAATATGAAGACAAGACTAGACATGCAGAGGAAGAGCTAATCTCTAGTAATTCTGAAGAGAACAGAACAAAGCTCCATGCCATCAATGCAGAGTATATAAAATACCTGAAACTGGAGGAATCCATGCTAAAGCAAAAAACTCAGTTCCATTGGTTCAAAG